>NW_020799105.1:20498049-20561859 GCF_003259725.1 Athene cunicularia
GGGACCACCTCTCTCCATCGCCCCGGTTCCCCGGTGATGAGCCCCGGCTGCTGCGACCGTCCCCGCGCTGCCGGAGGCAGCTGCCCTGCGCGGGGCAGCGGGTCACGCGTGTCCGTGGCCCGGCGAGAAACGTCCCTTCTGCGGGTGGGGGGATTGTTTTTCGTGCAGCGTGTGTTTGTTTCTTTACAAATAAAGTCAGGCTGCCCCTGCCGCCGCCCCGTGCGTCACCTGAGTAGTTTGTAATGTGGAAATGCCCCCGGTCACCCTCGCAGGAGCATCATTAAATAGGAAAGGGCCATCTTGTGTCGGTGCCAGCCCTGTACCAGTGATGCCTCTCTGATACAGGCTGGTTGCGTCTTTAAACAAATGTATTCTGTTGTCTCTTCTTTCAGGAGAAAGGGAACAGGTGTCTCCACTTGTAAAATGCTCTCAAATTTTTTTTAGTGACTATAGGCAGTATAAGTGACAATTACAGAGCGGGGTGGTGTGTGTTAATGTCAGGCTGCAGAGAAGGTAGTGGGAATAAAAATAGCAGATAGTGTGAGTTATGCTAACAGAAATCTTGAAACAACGGTAATGATAATGTCTGATCTGGGAGGTTAGTCAGTAAAGGTGTCTATAAAATGAATTACCGTCCTTAGAAATTCGCTTGCTTTGAGTAATACGCGTAGCTTAGATGTAAAGGACCAATGTATATCTGCTTATAAGTTAAAAGTACTCTGCATAGCTGGATATTTTGCCAAGCATATGGCAGGTTGCGCAGATGCTACTTAGTTCTCTAAAATGGGAATCAATGTTACGCCGAAAAAGCCAGTTAAGCGTGTATATGACTATGTTGACTATTTGAGTTCGGTATACTCATGAGCTTTTTTTTAAAAAGGCTGGAATAACTTTATATGTAAACAGCAAATACCGTTGTTATCTGTGTTTATATGAAGAACTGTTTTTTGTACTGGTCTCTTATGTTTTCATCCTTGAGTCACGCTAATGCTTTTGTCTTGTCCGTGCAATTTGTTTGCATCTCTTAGACAAAATTAGTCTCACGTGAATGTGACTTATTCTTGTCTAGCAACTTCATTTGTGCTTGAAAGTCCAGTAATACCTTGATTTATAAATCGCCTTACAAAATACTTGATGTTAAGCTAGGAAACAATACTGCTAGTCAATGAAATGCATGTTTTTGCAGAACACCCCCCCACCCCCTAGGTTTTTTTTTTTTATTTGCTGTAGTTATTATCATCTGCATAGGCATAAAAGCTCTTACTTGACCCAGAGTAATAAAAGCACAAACTAGTGAACTGTAGTTCTAGAAGATTGTTGTTTGAAAGCTTTAACTTAAAAAGTATTGGTGACTTGTTTTTATGTAGCCATTGCTGTGATTTATTTATTTTTTTTTTCCTCCCCTCCTTGAAGTCCATTAACTTCGTGGAGGCTTTGCCAGTGCCCAGCAGTCTGTCTGAACGCTGTTCGGCAGGATTTTGTCCTTAGCCTACCTTTAAATTTTCAGCCAGTATACATGTGATCCCTATTGTGTCTGACCTACAGATTAATGAAAGGTAATACGATACTGAAGTCTTTTAGTCTGCCTGAAACTCTTGATGGTTAGTCACACTTTCCCGTTTCAGTGTGTTTTTCCAAGCCTGTCTGTGGATCGTCTTATTGAAAGTGGACTCTAGGGCTGTGAAATGAAATACCTTAGTATGTTGAAAGCAAGCCCATGGAAGAAATAGTTCTCTCACAAGAAGTATTTCTTAGGTCAAATAGCTCTTGCTTGTGTTAAGATAAAGCTGGATATCCTCAAGTTCACAATTTTATTACATTTGACCATTCATAATCAAGGCCACTGACCGGAAATGAGTAAACAGATGACTGTGTGATGAGTCATTGCCATATTAAAAAAACAAAGTCATAATTTGTGTTCATTGACATGTTGAATAGTCTGTCAAAAGGCTATAATCTGTGTGTCTTGTTTTTGGAGGCTTTGCTGTTATTCTGTCCCACAGAGGCTGCTCTGAATTAATGTTTATACATTCATGGATTGAAATGGATAATACTGGCAAACCTTGCAAGATGTTGCTTTATATGATAGGTCTGACTCTCAAGAGCTGTTGTTATGTTTTATAATACTCTCCTCCCTCAACTGTAAAGGCATGTTCAGAAATTTGCTAATCTTGAGTGCTGTATTTCTGACCTCTTTGAATCATGGGGAGAACAGCTTGAATTAAAAAAGGCAAAAAACCCTTTGGTAAATATTTGCTATAAGCAAAGTCTGAGGTTGGCCCTAGTTTGAAGTATGTCTGCCTGTGTTTACAAGATGTTTCTGGTGTTTTTTTTCTCTGAAGTGAAAGCACTAATGAGTCACCTGCAGGAAATCCATGAATCACTTTGGCATCATAGATATTTTTTTTTTTTTTGAATTTAGCTGTCTACAGTGTATTTTTCTGTGGGAAAAAAAAACATGTGGAGTTCAACCATGCTTTAAATACCTTACACCAGGTCTTGATTGGGATTTCACTCTTGGTTTACTCTGTTTATGCTCTGCTTGGTTGTTCTTGACTGGTAGTTCTACATGGATTACAAACATTGTGTTGTTGATGATGTTGGTATAAACTATGTATTTATATATGCATGTGCATACACATACAGAAAAGAGCAAAAGCACTGAAGACACTGAATTCTCCTCACCATTTTCTTAGCAGCAGAAAAAGGGATGAGACTATTTTATAAGGTGAAAACATCTGTTATCATTGTGTTGGCCTTGATGCCAGACTAAACAAGATTGGAAATAGTTGCCACTAAAACTGTTACTGGTAGTAGTGCAGGTTTCAACCACCCTGGAGGAAAAAAAACCTATTAGATGTTTTGAGTGATACACAGATTGGAATTATTCTAACACTTTTTGGGGACTTCATGCTGAAAGACTCACCTCTGCCTGTAAGAGTAAGGTGATGTTAAGATGTGTTGTACCTCTGGAGCTATAATTAGAGGCAAATAAGCATTTATTTATGTGAAATTTCTGAATCGCAAATCATAAGGCCATCTAATATTCTAGCTATATGTGCTTGCCTTACTCCTCAAAGATGTTACAGGAGTCATCCAGAATTTACTTGTCAGAATTCCTGAGCTGTTCTTCATGACTTTGGAGGAGAAGAGTAGTTCCTTTGTTTGAAGTCTAATACCTGTAAATGCTCAAGTGAAGGCCTTGGTATAATGAACCGTGTAAGGGGCAGTGCCACTGGTACCTATAGATGTATCAGTAGGCTTCAGGCTACAGAACAGTCCTAATAATGTCTCTGAGGGGTGACGGCTGAGTGTTAACTCTTGCCACTATGTATTTCATACAAAACTGACTCTGTGAATTTCAGTAGTACATCTTGGAAACTGCCTGCCTGTCCTGGAAAAAAGAATTCCAGAGGAGGTACTTGTAGCATTTGAAGAATTCTCTCCATATTTCAAGTTGCTTCATAAGGAACCTCAAGCTGTTTTTTGACACTTCAGCTGCAATGGTAACTGAACTGTTTCTCACCCTTGCCTGCTCATTCTGTTCCCTCTTTTCTGTACCCTTTCTTAGTTGTCAGCACAACATACTTGTGGTGTATGTGACAAACCAGATGTCAGAACTGATCTGTATTAGCTTCAACCCAGCGAGAATGTATGCTTAAAAAAAAATCTTGCAGTTAGTTCCCTGCTGCTGCTTGCTCCTTCTTGCAAAAGAGAACAGAGGACTAGGGGAGAGGGATGGGCTGCTGTGTATCCTTTGTCTGAATATTACATCAATTTTGCAGCTTTTGACTGAGGCAAGATTTTCAAATGTATTTACCAGAAAGAAATTATCTTTTACTTCTGTTAAATAAGATATACTTTATAATTCCATCCATGATTCTTTTTACAGAACATAGTAAACCTAAAACTGAGACTTGAATGAGCTGATAGTATGATACATCCTAACCTGGTGAGAATTGGTGAGGTGTTTCTTGTCTAGTTTTCTGCTGAGTCTTAGAAGTGGATGACAAGTTGAATATAATGAGAGCGTTCCTGTCGATTTTTTTTCTTCCCATTTTCCTTGTATGAAGAGGTCTAGAAATGCCAAACTTGTCCCAACTGGGATGCATAGGTTCCTGCCCACACTGAAATGACTTTGGGTTTTAAATAAATAAATAAAAATGTAAATATAAATAAATAAATATATATATATGAAAACCTCTTAATCTTGATGTGCTGTTGCTTTTTTTAAATCTGAAAGTTGCTTGCTTTGTGAAGGGGAAAAGTTTCTTGCAAGAATTAAAATGAATTTGTAATCCAGGTGGATTTTTGTGGTTTGAATTTTGCTAGCAGAGGTTAGACTCATCTTTGATCTCATGGGTTAGTATTAACTAAATAGTGAATAGGAAATTGCAGACTAACTGCAACTAAAATATTTAGAATGGAAGGCAGACAGGTAGCAGGGTTTCAATTAAGAAAGGTCTGCGTCTGTATAAAAGGCTTGTGGCTTTTTAATCTGTGAATACTGCTGTTACTAAGTTCTTTCACAGTTTAACAGTGTGGGCAATATTTCATTTAATAAGTCATTTAAGTTTTAAACTGTCTGAACTAGTGAAATGCAACTGTTTATTTGATATGCCACCTATGTTTTTGGAGAACAACTATAGTAGATTGGATTCTGATTTTTTATTTTTTTTTTTAAATGGTCTTTAATACTATTAAACATGCAGGAGAGACCTTATATGGCTGAAGTTATGCCCCAGAAAGCATGGTTAGTGCTGTAGCTTCTTAAACTGAGACATTTAAGACCCTTACCTGAAGGTTTTGGGTGGCTTTAGGGCATGATTTGGTGGGCAGTTGCTGGTAATGAGTGAGGCTGAGAACAAGACACTCTCTTGCTTCTCTTCCAAACTGCTGTGTGGTGCAGCAGGTGCAGTGGGAGCCCTGAGATGTCAAGGGACTCTGCAATAACTTGCACTAAATGCTTCCCTTGAACTGTGAGACTTCTCAGATGGTGGTTTAGAATTTTCTTTGAGAATCAAATTATTCAGTGCAATATCAAACAGGTCTCATAGCTTAAATATTGAACGCGTGTTTCAGAAACTTGTTCTGTTAAGGTTGTATATTGAGGCTCAGGGCCCAGAAATTGGCAGTGTACTCTTTTCCCCTCAAAGATTTGAGATTACTGATGAAAGCTTTTTTGTCAGTCTTTAGAGATTTCATGGTTAATATTATAAAGAACATGAATTTTTAATATACATAGGTCTTTAAAGAATAAGTTACAAATTCGGTAACCCAAAATTTGTTTTAGTGTTAACTACTTTTTTAAAATAACAAGTTTATAGCAAGTTTCTGTTCACTGCATATTCTGGATTTGTTACAAAAATGCATATGGCTAGTCTAATTGCAAAATTCACATGCACAACTAAATCTGTATTTCTTGAAAACCTGTTATCCTGATCCAGTAATCTAACTTGATCTAGGATGATTTAACTCTATTTAAACAACAACAATAAAACTTTCCCCAGTTTATTTTCAGTCATGATTTAGTCATATCACTTTTGCAAGTATCACATGCAAAAATCTTAACCAGGAAATAATGCTTATTGTAAGGTAGAATATGAAAACAGAGTCCACTGAGGAGGATGGTGCCTATGGGTATATGCAGGTTTTTCTTCTCCCTCCCTTTAAACCTTTTGTGAAGTGGTCTAATTCCTGTCTGGAGTTACCACTTCCAGCTGATGGTCATCAGTTCTATTGGCTGATCATGTTCTAAGTATTTCCTTATTTGTTAATGTGATTGCATTCTGCATGTCTTCATAGGAGGCAAAGTAGTAGGAATGAGTATCAAGAGTAAAATGTGGATGTGTTTCTAGAGGAGAAATTTAGAAATACTGCAAAAATCCTCTTTCATGAAAGCTCTGCTTTGATAAACAGGAATATTAATACTTGATGATCAGTTGTATATTCTTGTTCCATATGCCTCTAATTTCTCCCCCAATAAAAACAGGGAAAAGATTTTTTTTTTTTCTTGAAAAGTTGAACTGCAATGAATGGAATTCCACTCGGAGACTTAGGTTCTTCCTTTTAAGGAAGAAATCTTAGTTGAAGAGAAGCCCTGAAACAGTGTTCATTGTGTCTTTGAAAAGCTGAAAGCAAGCTACTTGAACATTGAGCTCAAAAAATTTATGTTCTACTAATGTAGTAAGTTTTTATCTCTAACACAAGGGATAGTTGGCAAGATCATACTGAGATGATGAAGTAAATCATCTCAGTAATATGCCAGCATTGTGCAGAACAGAACTCTGAGCCAAATTTAGAATTATATGACTTTGCCCAAGAGGTAGTTGCAAAATATAAATGACAAATGTACTAGTCTATCATTAATTGTTAATTTTCAATTTTTCTTCTTGTCTGTTTAAGAAAAACAGCAACTTCCCTAAGTATGGCTAATGCTTAAGTTTTTTCCTGTACTGAAATGTCTTACGGTGATGTTTAAATGATATATTGCTTGTGGTCATTTGATTAAATAGTCAATTTGTCTGCAACAGGTTGGTTTTTTGTTTTTTTTTTTTAAAAGGGGGGGTGGGAAGGGGAAGGTTGTGGTATGTGTGGCATGAAATCCTTTACTTTCTGTTCCTGAAACACATGTGCCAAGCTTTTGAGTATAACTCCCTTATTTAGTGTTTGAAATGGATGTTCCCAATCCATAATTCTTCTGCTTTGAGTTTGATTAGTTCAGCAGTCAGGAAGCTTAATTATGGCGGGAGAAGAAAAGGTAACAGTAAGGGAAAAACCTTACCATGCTTAGACTTGGCTCACTACAGTATTTCTCTCATGGCTTTTAAGGGGTGTTAACATAAGTCATATGATAAATGAAATATTTAGTGATAAAGCTGTTTTTCATAATCATGAAATCTTTCTGCTCAGTTAATGTTTATGTTTAAATCTTTTGAGTATGGGATAGATTTCTTGCATTCTCTTTTGAGTATAGCTGTAACTGTTGAGCAAACTTTTTTTACAATAGCATATCTTCAGAATGAGTGAACACAGCATTTAAACTGTCAGTTTTGTGAGTAGTTTGAATAAAATCTTTCTTCTGCCTACATGATAATTTCCCTCTTACAAAGTAAATAGGATTAAAAAAAAATTGCAGACAACCTAGTGCTTTTCTAGCTTTAAGAATACACCCACAAACAACTTGAGCTTTGTTAAAATAGCAGCTGAAAATGGGAATGTGTGTTGGTCTGTAATAATATTTAGTACAGTGTTGTTACTTTTAGAAGGATAAAAGATATTATTTCCTTACATGTATCACTTCTGAGAAAGTATGTGTTTGCTAGCAGGGTTGAGCAGGATAGAAGAATAAAGGGAAAGTCTAAATGAACAAACCCAACCCACTGAGCTTCAGTGGCTTAGCACCTATTTGCATTTTAACAGAGTCCCTACTGATCTCTTACGGAATGATGTTTACAGGTTTGTGGAAGGGGTGAGGAGGTGACTCCAATTTCAGATGGTTGAAATACATCTAACAGCTCATTGCAGGTCTCTAAAGTGGGGCACCTCAGGGATGCACAAGACAATCCATTGGGGTGTGGGAAGAAAATACTTTGTACCATTAATAAAGAGAAACACTATTTTCAAGTTATTTTATTTCATCCATTTAAACTCTATTTTGTATATGTTTTATATGTATGTAGTATTAGTACAGTAGAACATGTATTTAACTTAAATATACATATATTTCAGGTGCATGCTGAAATATATTTTACTGATGTGATATGTGATGACGATTGCAGACCACTGATCTACAGGGTCAAATTCTGTTTGGAGGGAAGATGTTTCACCTGGTAACAACTGATAAGAGCAGTTTGTTACCACTTCTAGTACAGGACTTCCTTATGCAATTACTTGTAGTGCTGGATACTCTCCAGACAACTGAACATTTTCTGTATGTTTAAGTTTCCTGAGCAATGCCTGGTGACTCAGGGGATTTTATGACCAAAACAGAATGCGAAGAAGTGTTCTTTATCAAAATGAGTAAGCATTCATTTTTGTTAGGTGCTTTCTCTGGGACTTGCATCCTGCTTTTACATCAATAATACAAACTTGTATTGTATACTCCCATCCCCAGTGCTTTTAATCTGTCACTAGAAAACCTGAATTGTACTTGAACCGTTCCTGTTCATCTAGTCTGAGGTACTAAACAAAAATATCCAAAGAAACAAAATCACTGTTTCATTTTCCTAGACACATGTGAGTACATACGTACTTCGTAGTGTGCTGTACTTCTGCAGTTGAGGCAAGCACTTTGTAAGAAACTTGCATTGCATTACTGTTTGGAATACATGCTTCTCATTACTGGGGATTAAAAGATAAGCAGGCTTTCTAGCAAGGCTGTAAGGTGTAGTAGCAATGAGAAGACTAACTGGGATTTTTAAAAAAAATCCTCCTAGTGTAGCCTAGCTGTGTGTGTGTGTGGGCAGATTGTGGAGTAGTGGTGACTTAATTTCTCTTAAAGCAGAGCATTTCAGTTCTAAGTGATTGAGGACTATCAAGAATAACACAAACAACACAGGCTATGTAAATGACTAATTAAAACAGGTGATTAGCTGAAGGGATAACTTTGAAGTTTGGGAGAGAATATGCAAGTAAATTAACACTTCATGACAATTAAGAGTTTGTATCTGTAATCTTGTTTTATGTTTTAATGTTTTAATATGTTGTTCTGCAGTTATAGTAGCTTAAATATAAATTCAGAAATCTGTGCTGAAAGGAAAATTTAATTAGCTGAAGCTTGCTTGCATTAGTACTTTATTTTCTACAAGAGAAAAGTTCATGTTTATACCCTTAAATCTTGCCAGTTTGTAATCTCTTAATCTCGGTTGATATTTTGGAACACTATTCAAAGATGAACTAGAACTTGGAAACAGACTTTCTTTTGAAAAGCTCCGAGAGGTCCAAAGGGTCAAATAGTGCTCTAAATAAAGTCCTGTAGCTGTCTTTGATCTAAAGCAGACACAGTTTAAAGAAGAAAAAAAATCAAATCTATTTTAAAATAGTATTGAAGATTTTTTCCCTAAAAGTTCACACTTCAGATAACAAGAGCTACATTAGCAGAGCTAAAAGGTTTACCTTGGCTGTTTACAGTGGGTTACTTAACTTACTTTTTATGTATAAATAAATACTGCTTATGTTGAATTGACAGAATTGCTACACTGTCAGGCTATGGAAAGAATTTTTGCGAAATAGCATGTGTTTATGACTGTTTATATACTTAATGTATAAACTGAGTTTGAAGTTTAGTGACATTTTGTATGTTTATACTGAGTCCACTAACAGAAAACACTTTCTAGCCAAGGTCCATTCCTGAAAGCCAACAAAGTTTGAGGAAGATAAGAGGAGTGTACTCCCTGAACTATAGCAAGATTGGAAGATAAATAATTATAGCTGTTTGGGGGATTGAACCATGCAGTGCCTCAGTAGTAAGGGCTTGATTCAAGTGATTACAAATGAAATATTTTTTTTTTCTTCTTGCCTTTTCCCCAGTGGAGGCTGACAACCCCCCTCCTTAAGCTCTTCAGAGTTGCCTAGAGTCATTCAGTGTTGAGCAAGTGGCTTATCCCAAAGCAGCAGTTTGTTTTCTTATCAGTTTGTGCCTGACCTAGGATCAACTCTGCTGGTGGTAGACTGAAGAAAGAGCTAGAAAGCACTTCTGGCTTTTGATGCTCTTCCAAGTTGCTTTTGTATCACCTTTTTCAGGGTTACGTTTGTGTAAACACAAGGAATTAAAGAAATTTTATCTGGTATTGCATGGCCTTGCATCACTGCTGGTAAGCTCTGAGGGGTGATGGTGGAAGTAATCACATCAAAGCTGGTTTTCTTCTGAATTTGTGACGGAAATTCTATTGTGCTGCAACTACAATGCTGATACAATCACTGTGAATGGTAAATACATAGTCAGTAATCATTAATCTCTGGCAGGAATTGGCAAAAAGACGTGATGCTTATTTCAATAGCTTGAATTTAGTGGGATAAGGGAACAAATGAGCAATTTTGTACATTGGGCTGGAAAGTTGGTAAGCAAGCACGCACCTCAGAGTATTAAGGGCATGTATTAAGGTCTATCAAACCTTGGCAGTTGTCTCAAGTTAAAACATACTGAGGACACCAGAGAACTCTTGGAGTCAGGGAAGACCTTTCATGGGGCTCACCTTGCTGCTTGTAGTGACTCTTTCTGTACACATCTTCCCACTTTCTGCATTGAAGAGCAATGGCTGTTTTGACAGTGCTCATTATCACAAGCACAATACTGTAAGAAGTCTGCTTCAACAACATTGTGTTGTGGTTTTAGATTGCTAAGTCTTTATTCCTGGCTGTCTGAGTTTCAAGAGATCACTAGATGGGTAGTATATCTATAGAAAGGTAAGTTTGTGTGGGAAAGCAAGAGTAACTGTATTGATAAATTGTATTTCACATTATATCTCAAAGCGTTCACTCTGTTTTGGGTATAGAGGAAAGTCGAGTGTTTCCTTTGATAGAGCCTTGTTGTAGCTCTTATCGATAAGGCATTAAAAAAAAAATAAATCCAATCTTGCCATGTGTTTCAGTATTCAGCAGTCAGAAATGTGGCCAAATATCTCTTATGAATGCTGTCCAAAAACTTTCAACTGAGGATTTTCAGTTTTGTTTTTCATGGTTACTTTCCCCTTGGCTTAAAAAAGATGTAAATACCTTCTGTAACATGTATCAGTGTCTACCAACTTACACTGCCTCTTAAATTCTACTATATTTTACAGTTAAAGACTAATCCCCTACGGGCTTGCCATTAACTTTATTAGATCTCTCTATATTTAAAATTGTTACATAAGCAAAGATTAAGTGGTTATAATTTTCAAAGATACAAGATGGTGGCTGAAGGTAGTTGTTGCTAGAATTGCCAGACTAAATGACTGCAAGCAAACAGTCCTGAATGGTTTTATAGTTAGACAAAAGTTAGAGACAGCTTCCAAAGCAGAGTGAATAGGACTGCGCTTGACATGAAGGCCCATATTCTTTGGGAATGCGTGGGGTAGCAATAGTTGAACCTTTTAATTTGGTTCATCCATCTTACATTTCCAGAGTGTTACTCCTCAAGAGCAAAAGATTCATATTGGTATTTACTGTAGTGATATTTATTCAGCATGATTGGGTGTTGGCTCTGAGTTGAGATCCAGCTGTCATGCAGGGAACTGAGCTATAACCAGTAACAGAGTTCTTATCAGAAGGTCAGAACCAGATGTGTTTTTTAGTTAAAACAACTTGCTTGCTTCGATGCTGTCACACATTCTTTCATATAGAAAGTTCTCTAGAAATAGTTTGAGAAAAAGTCTTGTGATATCATCAACAAAGAAAGTCAATGTGATTCCACAACTGGTGTGTTTTCACAGCCTACAGGCATATCTCCTGTAAGACTTCTTTGCATCTAGGTTTTCTTGAACACTGAAAAAAACATGTTAATCTCTTCAAATGTTGCTAAATATGTAATTTTTTTTTTCCTATGCCCTGCCTTCCCCATGGAAAATTTATTTCTGAAACAGCCTTAAATTGTTAGTAGCTTGGTAACTGCACTTACCCCAAGAGTCAGTGCTGCCCAGTTGGTGGATCCATATTTGCTGTCTTTAAATTCTTAAAGTATAATGTGCATTTAACTCCAAATACATTCTGTTTTTTTTTTTCCAAAGCATGTCTATGTGCTAAGAACATAGGAGTTGGAGTTTAGAACCTGTTCTCATTGTGCCTCTGTATTACTAGGGAAGAGTATTCCAGGAGAAGTCTTGGACATTGCGTGTGATTATGTCTAGGGCTATGTGTGCCAGATTAACCCACAAAACAAATAGAACAGCCACTTAAGACCCACTTGTCCTACAGTCCCTGATACTAGTTTCCTCATGTCCTTTTGACGGCAAGTCTAAACTATAGTTTCTTTCTATCTGTAATTAAAACAAAACCTTGTTTTTTCATTTTTTTAATCCCTTGTAAGCTAGTAGAAGAAAACCTCACTATCCAGAGCTTTCCTACTAATTTCTGTTGTGATAGCAGAAAATCAGGGGGTTAAATGACTTAGATGGTATTCCACATTGCTCGGTTACAGTAAACCCTCAGTGTTTTGGTTCTTTAAAGTCCTCCAGAACCTCGCATTTTCTGGCTTCTTGATGTATCTAGATGCTTTCTAGCTCTCACAATGGAATATGAGTGCAGAAGTCAGTTGCTAAGATAGCAAAAAGTGGATGAAATGTGAGATAATACAGCTCCAGAAAATTCCTAGGGGTGAAGACAAGACTCTGGGATTTTGTGGGTGTACTGGAGAGAAGAAGGCTAGAGATTTGGGAGTGAGGAAAATTGCCTGTGTTCCTCTCTCCTGTAAGTTTGACAGTGCAGATTTTCCACTCAGCATACAGATGCTCTTGCATGTTACTTGGACTGAAACTCTGAGCTCAGGCTGTCCGAAAACTTGTTTTATATGAGCACAGCTCTTTGGCATATGGATACCAAATGAGTTTAGGTACTTCAGCAAGGTTTGAGGGTAAATCAAACTGTTCAGTCATAGCCCCTGTCACTTATTTGCTGGTTGTGGGTGTGTATGAACTTTCTGCACACACTGACAATGGAAAAGTACAACCATCATTTGGGTCAGAAGATTAACGATGTCTAAAAGCAAGAAGGCCAGAAGAAAAGAATGTGTTTGTTAAGGAAGAAACTGATAAAGAAGGGACTCTTTGGAATTACAAAAGCAGGAATTTATCTACTGGCTGTGTGTGGGTAGCAACGCTTGTAGAAAATACCGAGGGGAGCTATATTTTGAAATAAGCATGTGCAAGAGTAACACAGGGGAGCAACAGGTATGTAAGAGCTTGCTGCTATTTTTAGAATGTGCAAGAATATATAAGGACTTGCTTGCTAATAAAGTTTGAGCTTGACTTCCAGTCATATTGATTGTCTGTGGTCTTGTCTCTGGTGGCCTGCATGGGAATTGGTCCCCACAGCTGGTGCTGATCTGGATTAGTCTCCTGAAGAACTCTTCGTTTGATTGTCATCATTCATACCAGTGTCTGTACAGACCAAGAAACTGTCTATAGCACTCTTAAAGTGAAATGGGAACAACCAGGAGTTTCTCTGCAGATATAGTCCAATAAATGGCACAGCCTAGTTTCACACAAATTGTTTGCAGGAGGCAGTGCAGAGCTACATCTCTTTAAATTCTCATGTGTTCTTAGTTCTTGCTTGTCTGTGTACAAGCACATGTAATGGATCCTATTTAAGGGAGTTCAGTTTAGATCTAAACTGACCAAAACCATTTCTGTATCTCATGTAAATGCTTGTATTTAATGATGAAATTAGCAGTCTGGTTTACTGTTAAATGTTATGTTAAAAGCTAGGAATAAATGTGCATTCTTGGAATAGCAAAGCCTCTATTACAGATGTTTCAAGAAGGATACAGTGTTTGAAAATAAGTATATAAAAAGCTATCAAGCTATCAGTTGTCACCTGGAGATCTCAGACTTCAAAGAAGAAACTAAGGTCTTATAAATATGTAGGTGGATGATTTGTACTCTTCTGTATCTTAAGATTGTGTGATTTTTGTTCTTCCAAGTGTCTGTCTACTTATACCAGGAGCTAAGATACTTAGTTTGTCTGGATGTTAAAACTGGAGAAACTCTTTCCACCCTGGAACAAGTGAGTTTTGGTCAAACATAGCAAGCTTCTTGTCCTTGATACAGCAAAACCTTGTCTTCTCCTTTACCTTTGAGAGTTTGTTCTCCTACACAGATATTAATTGCTTTTAAGGATTTGTTTTCACTTACAATATTTGACTTAATATTAGACAACATTTCTTCTTTAACACAGTCTTAAACTCTTAAACAGGTACCACGCCACTATTAAACTCTTGCTAAGTATCAAAAACGTGTGTCTGTGACCACAGGTTACTCTGTATGTTTACACTGTCATACTGCCTTGTAGTAAGTGATGGCTTGAATGTGTGTTGAGAGGAGTGCCCTTCACAGATTAGAAAGATGATAGTGTTGCCTTCCTGCTTTCTCTTATACTTCCTATGTGGTACACTGGAATTTTTTAACAGTAGGAGAACTAGGAACCTGAAACTTAACTTTGTGTGCTTTGGTATTCCATGTAGATGTTGAGAGTGCTTTAACAGAAGAGGAATTGTGTGTGTGTGTGTACGCATGTATATAGAAAGAGGATGTGAAGCTAACAGTAACTGGATAGGTATGTGAGAGCTGGGGCTAGAAGTTATCATCTGATAGGTTTTTGAAGCAGTGTTATTAACTTAATGGCCTGTATTCAGTTTCACTATAGCCATGTAAAATTTCAGGTAAGTTGTAAATTCTTATTAGAAGAATCAAGCTGCTGTTAAACTGAATTACTGTAGCCCAAATCAAATATGTATTTTTTCTTGAAATATCTGGGGTAGGGCTTAAAATTGGAAATTTAGTGATTTGGTCATAGCTACTTTGTGATAAGCAAAAATTGAACAGCATATGTACCTTTATTGCAGGAATTATGATGTGTTTTCTGCTCTCTAAGGAGGGGAAGGTATAGAGAATGGCTATCACTGGATTAATTGTCCTGTTGAGTTTACTTGAAAAAAAACAGGAGTTCTGTTCTTTGTTTTTCAGCCACCGATCTTCTTCTGGCTTGGAATCCCATTTGTCTGGGCCTGGTAGAGGGAGTCATTGGTAAAGTTCAGCTTCATACAGGTATGTGGCAGATTCTGGGGTCTTTTTAGTGCTGATGCTCTCTGTTTTAAAATGAGTGATACTGCAAATAACACTGTGTAGCTCAAATTGAATTATGTACTGTTCTTTGCAATGAAGGAGTACTCCCCAATTATGTGAATTTGTCAGAGTGATTATGTTACAGCTGCAGATGCAAATTCCATCTCCTTTCCAATATATGTGTTTTGGTTTGTCATGGTTTTGTAAAAATAGAGAACTGCATTCACAAAGAGTAAAAATTTGTGTTTGAAGTTCTGAGACTCAGTGTTACATGCATAAAATTCTTGCACCTTTTTGAATAATCCTTTCAAGCATTTGTTTGTTCTGTGTTACAGTGTGGAAACTAATGATGGAATCTTTTACAAAACTAGTAAGGCTTGAATTTTCAATGCTATATGAAAACCCAAAGAATGACTACCTTGGTAGATGACTATTTGAAAGTAAAGGAACTTGAACTTATTTGTAGCTAAATGTAAGACATAGCTATAAAAGGAAAGCAGGTGTAGAATGCATTGTGATTTAATGTTAAGCCTATCTCTGATTCTGCCTTTTCCTGTAAAATAAGGTCAGTGCTCTTTTAGCTTCAGTCAGCTGCAAATTCCTCTAGCCATAATAAATATTTATTTTAATATATGTCAGATTTATCTAGAAAGATTTTGCTGCCAGTAGATCTCTGGATAGCTATTTACTGACAGGTAGGAAAACTAGCTGTAAACTCTGCTTCATTTACTGTGTGTGCTGTTCTTTCTGTGAATACTTAGACCCTGCATTTAAAGTAGTGCCTGGCAATATGATCAATACAGGTAAAGTTTCAAGTGGGTTCCAGGATAACAGAATGGATTAAGTGCTGAAATAGATCAGATGTTTGTGGTCTGCTGAATAGGAACAGATTAATGAAGATGGCAGTGGCATACTAGCAATAGGGGAGGAAGGAAAACGGGCTGTTCAGCACTGCGTGAGCCTGTGACAGATCTTGTTCTAGGAAATGCTTGGCTCCATAGCTACTGTAACCCCTAGGTCTTGTTTCTGAGAGTAGTAGTTCAGGGCCCATCTCTCTGAAATTTGTGATCACATCCTCTTTCCAGTTACATCACTTAATCTTTGAATTCCGTGTCCTGTTTTTGTCTGTGCTCATTCTACAGATCTGTTCAGCCATCCTTTTTCAGATCTGCTGATATGAAGTGCTTCAGACTGCCATCTCACTTTCTCTTCTCATCCAGGTTGTTTGTGCTGTTCAGCATGTGCTGTTCATGATGAATGATGGCTAAACTGCAGTAATGACCTCCTCTTGCTGTGGGAAAATGCTCAATGACTCTTTTTAGCATGGTTTTTCTGTGTGTTGTGGTTTGGGTTTTTTGGTGGCTCTTTAAAAATTTTTTTTTTATTTCCTAAACCAAGCACTTTGGTACACAAAGGCTTTACCCCCTCTCTCTAGGGAGTCTAGTATAAAAGGGGAGACTGTCAAATCCTGGAAGGTCTAGTATGTTCCAGCAACCAAATATCCTTGCATGTGTGCTTATTGTGAGGCACTTCCTCTGCTTATGAAGTCTGAGTTCAAACTTTCCCCAGCATATGATGCTTCAACAGTTGCCAGCTTGTTGTCTAATAAATTATCAGGTAATAAGCCTGAGATCTGGTCATCTTTCCATGTGCACTGTGGAGCTACCAAATCAATTATGCTCATCCAGGCACTCCTTTCAGTTGCGGCTTGGGCCAGTGGAAGCATTTTGTTTCTGCATCAGATGCAGTGTCATCACAATGTCACAAACTGTTAATGGACTGTCCTTCTTCCTACCGATATTCTGGTGATGCAACTGTCCTGTAGACAGACATTTATTTTTCTACTTTAAAAGGGCTGAAGGAAGATGTAATCTCCAGCTATTTATCCTTATTCCTATGCTGAGAACTGTTCTCCCTTGAATCTGCTGGCAGTTGCTGATGAGTGTCCTGTGTGGGGCTGCAGCCGAAACAGGAGGGCTGGCTGAGATGTCTTATTACATAGGTGTCTTCAAACCTATTATTGTCAGTGAACTTCCAATTGATCATATTCAAGTGTAGTTTTAGGTAATCTTCTAGCTGAATCATCTAGCCCTCTGTAACAGTAACCTGTCTTCATTACTTATTCTTGTATCAATCTTTGTCACCTGGAAACTTTATCAGCAGAAGTTGTATAAATATTTAACACTGCTGGACTATTATCTCCAGACTTATTGAGTACTGTGCTGTGGAAACTGGGCAAAATGCTTTTTTCCCAGAGCTGATCTGTAACAAGAGGACTTGTTGTTCTGATTTTTTTTTTTCTCCGCTGACCCCATGCTGTAAGGATCAGACAACTTAATTTGAAGCTCTTTTGACTAACTAGTCTTGTATGGCCTTGTCCTGCTTAGAACCTTGTCATTAGCTACTGTTGGAAAGAAGTACTGGTGTGTCTTAAAAATGCTTAGTACGTACTGACCAATATTGGAAAGTGTTGAAGTTGCTACCTGTGTACTCTAAAGCTGTCACTAAGCCTATATGCACTTTAATACCTTTGGCATAGATCTGTAAATGTTTTTGAAAGATTTGCCTAATGCAAGAATTCCAGAGTAGTCCTAAAATGACCTTGAAATGTCCCTGTAGTCAGTATTGGGCTGTCCTTAATTTAGCATTGAAATACTCTTTGCCAAATTGCTGTAACTAGGGATGGGATTTAACTTACTCTTGATCCTGCTGGTTTTATTGCTGAGCTAGTAGAGGAGAATTTATAGGAAAGCTTCTGTGGCGGGGAAGCAGTCTTGTAGAAACAATCTAGCCAATATTACATGGTTTGGGTTTTTAATTTTTTAATTCTTTCAAGACTTTTTGCTATGAGACAGTCAGTTGTACATCTGGACATAACTGTGCCCTCACATTGGAGATGAAAGTCTACTTAAAGTATCATTTGTTTAAGAAAATTCACTAATGGGGAAGAACCATCAAGATGCTTTTTAATTTTTCAAGTTAAATCCAAATAAAGTGCTGCTGGCAAGGTTCCACAGACTCAGTAAACAGAAGGGAAGTGGAGTTCTTGCTTTCCTATCCCCAGGAAAGGAAAGCTGCTTTTTGTTAGCATGCCTCCAAATCCTGGTACAAACAATGAGTGGTTCAGCATCTGAAATATCTTCAGTGAGATGTAACTGCTGCCACTTCTAACTTCATCCAATCAACAACTTAAAACATTCTTTTTGCATGCAACTACGTTTTCTTATTTTTTGTTACTTGAATAACTTAAAATGGTAGCATGGAATTTCTTGGCTAAAATCAAAATACTTGCAAAAACCAGGATTTATAGTAAAGTCAAACACAGTTACTGCAGATGTATTTGGGGAAAAAAAATGCTAGGTTGTTTGGGAAGCATTAGAGAAAATAAACAGCAGTGATGTGCTCACTGTTGAAGTGAAAGAGGAGCTAAATTCCTCTTTTAATGAGGAATTGTAGGTAATAGCTTACTTTAGATATAATACTTCAAATTAGTTGTTGCCATCTGCTCTGCCATAGTTCATAAAAACACTAGAAATGAACATCAGATCTTCAGATGATTAAAAAAATGTACTCTTCTGCAATGACATGTAGCTGTAGTGTTCTTCTGTACATACATACCTCCCACATTGAGTAGACAATGATTTTTTTTTTTTTAAGATATTCTATGGGACTACTTTTATCTGCAGTAACAACTACTCTATTTGGGGATTCAGTTATTCAGATATTGCTGGCAACCATAATATGATGCTATGGTTATTGTTGAAACTTTTACTGTAGGGCATACTTTATCTGCATAATTACTTCCTGACTTTTCTTTTTATCTGCTAGGGAATTCCTGTTTTCTTTCAGTGTTCTGTGGCTCTGGCTATAATACAGATAGTTTAG
Organism: Athene cunicularia; assembly: GCF_003259725.1. Classification (NCBI taxonomy): domain Eukaryota; kingdom Metazoa; phylum Chordata; class Aves; order Strigiformes; family Strigidae; genus Athene; species Athene cunicularia. The sequence goes on from NW_020799105.1 coordinate 20,516,691, forward strand.
AAATGTACACCAGAATGACTTTTGAGTGCGTTTTAAAAAATGATAAAAGGATATAGAACTCACTTGGCTGCATTGAGCTCTTAAGTTCTTGTTTACTGCCACCAGGGTTTGTTAATAGAAAGTAAACCAAAGTGTACCCAGAGACTTCTTTCTTTTCAGGTTTTCACTAAGGTGTATCTGCTTAGAAATGCCTTTACACTGTACTTTCTTCCAGTGGAATCATGTTCATTATTTCCTTGGAGCTCTAGTTGGTACCCTTTCTTAAGAGTATCTGTTTTGTTTATTGACATACTCTGGTTGTCTCCTCATAGGATTGTGTGGTTAACCTTCTCCAGATGGGAATAGATGAGATTATAGGACTGTCCAACAGGAATATCTATCTGGATGCCCTGTTGTATTACCCTTCTGTTTGGCTTGGATTGCCCTGAGTTTCCAGAGACTGTTTTTGCCTGCTGGAAAGCAATATAAAAAATAGTTGACCTTCTTTTTAAATGAAGCAGTAGACATCATCATCTGTTGCTGGTGGTTTTGGCAGCATTTCAATTTCCCCTTTTTAAAAAGATTTTTGTACCTATTCATTGGTCTTTTCACTGTTGCTTAGAATCTGTCCTATTTTCCTCATCTTCCCTTTTCTTATTTCCACCTTACCCCCATGGTTGCTAGGTGGAATGCTGGAGGCAAAGGCAGGTGTTCTCCAAGTAGTGTTGCCTGTACCTGTACAGAGAAGCTGTTCCAGCACCTGCTGTCAGTGAGGACAACTGTCTTGCTGGAGCTTGCTGCGACTCTCTTGTCCTTATTTGTTATCCTTTGACAGGTTTTTAGGAGACTATGCTTATGTCACAGCATTGAGTAACCTGGTCCAACCTCAGAGCTGACCCTGCTTGAGCAGGGTGACATCCTGAAATCCCTGCCAACCTGACTTGTCTCTGATCCTGGAGAGATTATGATTCTGATGCTGTGTAAGGAAGTAGTGCAGGACTCCCTTCAGAACATCACATACATTAAAGAAGTGCTATACATCTTCATTCCCCTTCCCCTACTCCCTTTTAGGGAGCAACTGCTGGTTCTCACAGCACACTTGTAATTACAAGGGTCTAATTTTTAAAAGCTTCTTAGTACCCACTTAACATAACTACATCTCTTTTCTAAAGGCAGTAATATATAATCAGCGTAAGGTGTAGAGTGTCATAACACATAGCAGTCTATTTACAATGATTATTCCTTTAGACAGGAGAAACTGATACTTACACATGTTTTGTTAGATTCGGGTTCAAGGGTTATTTTTTAATTGCAGTTATTGGGAGGATGCTCTCAATTTTGATATAGCTTTAATTCTGTGTTGAAAGTATATTAGAAAAAATTGGGAAAGAGAACAATTCTGGGTGTCCTGTGACTTTACACATGTTATCCTGGGTTTTTCCTAAGCACTCAGAGGGTAAAATACTGTTTAGAATTTACTGAGCAAGGAAAACAGACTGTATTTTCTGTAAAGCCTCTAAACAGATTTTTCAGAAGCTATATATTGTCATGTGTTATGCCTTTGAATACAATCTACTGTCACAAGTGTGGAAGCATATTTAAGTCTTCCATAGCAGGCTTTCAATGTCTGTATATGACCACTTAAACTCAGGTTGGTTGTTTCTCAGCTGGGAGAAATAGTGAGTGTGTATGTGTGTGTCTAAGACTTTCTGTACCTTTTTCATGTCTCTTAACAGAACTCTCACTTTTGACTCAAAAGCCCAACATACTATTAGCATGCCAGTGTTCTAACCAAGGGGTTAAAATCTAGGAAGCTAATGTCTAGGCACGATTCAGCAGTCAGTGGGAACATTGTTCTTCTGTCTCTTTAAAATGTTGAAGCTATAATTGTGAATGTTGTAGATTGAATATGTGTGTGGAATGCACCTGTTACCAATATTTTAATTAATCTTTGGCTCATTAATTTCTCTGCCACTTAGATGCATGTACTTCAGAAATGATGTTGTGAAGCTTTAAGCGTATGTGAGCTGCTTTATGATGCAGTCCATATTTGCTCACCGGATTTCTTAACTCATGAATCTTGTAGTCAGATGTTACCTGTATCTGTCTTGTTTGCCATTTTATACACAACAGAAGGGAAAAATCTTAGCTTGCTGTCTGAGCTCCAGCTATTCTTTTCAAATTTTACGACCATTAGTGACATTGGTGGGTAAGTTTATCATCCTAGAGACTGCCTAATTGCTATAGGTAAAGCAGTAGTAATTTTACCTCTAATGGGTAAGTCAATGAAATAGTTAATCTCCTTATTATATTAGAGAGGGAATAAGTATTGGTTTTTAGAGGTGCTTTTTTTTTTTTTTTGATTGCAGTGTATAATAACAAAACATAGCAATAGTGAGTCATCATTCACTGGAGTCTCCTAGTCAGATGGTTCCTGGCAGGGGTTTTACATTGGGGAGAAGCTTCTGGCAGACTAATCAAAGTAAATGCCTGACAGACAAATCAAAGCGTCTACTAATCTTTTTCCAGATTTACCGTGGTGGCTACTTTTAATTCGTCAGAAAGCATTGATTGGCAAACTTCCAGGAGACCATGAGGTTTGCAAAATAACAAAGATTGCAGTGATTCCACTTTCTGAAACAGAACCTCAGGATCTAGAATTAGAGGTATGACTATCTTCAATGCATTCTGACTTCCCCCTCCTGCTTCAGCAAAATGTAAATGTGAAATATAATAAAGATATGCCTCTTATCTGTGTGTTTTTTGTTTTTTTTTTTTCTGGTATGTGCAGACATATTGAACATTTCATGCTGCTTAAATGCTGAGTTTTGATAAAATTCTTATTTTTTTAAAATAGAAATAGCGATTTCTGCTAGGGAGGGAAAACAGAATAAAATAATACACAAATTTTATGAAGGCCCTTGAAAATGCCATACAAGAACAAAATTTTATTAGTGTAATTGAGCAACAGATTATTTGAGAACAGAAATCCACTAGAATCATCTAAAAGGACAAAGCTGTGAACAAGGGACAGGAACCTTGCTTTTTTTACTTTTTTAGAAAGAAGCTTTTCTGGTTACTACTTAATGACTAGGATGGTAAGACTTTCAATAAATTCTAATACTCGAAGATTATCTACGTGGTGGTTAGTAGAATGTTGGGAGAACAATTCTTTCCCAAGGCTTTGTTTCATTTTTGAATGTGTGTGGTGGAGAGGACGATGATGGAGGGACAGGATGACTTGCAATAGTCTTTATGGTGTCTGTATGGCAGCATGAGAACCCTTCTCTGAAGAGGGAGAGTAACATGGAATCTCCAAAGCTTTGGTAGAACTCTGGCAGGATGAAGAGCTGCTGAAGCACTGCTTCAGAATCTGGGCATTAGAACCTCCCAAGGTCCTGGATACAAGAATATGACTTAATCTAGATGTAATCCTTCCTGTTCTTAGTCATATAGACAAGAACATACCACATCAGCTTGGTGCTTCTGTGCCAAGAAACTGGTACAAGAACTTGGATTTGCAATTCTCTCTCAAGTACTTCAAATTGCTTATTCCTGAGGTTATCCCTGAATATCTCATCTGTGTTTTTTTTGGGAAGAAGCTGTCATATCTTTACCTTCTGAATTGGAAGAGAGTATTTCTTTTTTTTTAATGGATGCTTTTGCTTCCATCCTGTTTTGGAATCTTAATTCTAAAACTTGGCTTCAAGGGAAACCCTTCCTTTAAGTGTTGCAGAATGTTTTTTTCTTTATCCATTCTCTTTTGGAAAATAATGTGAGTAATACTGATTTATACTGTAATTTGGGTGGGAAGTTGAGGTGGGTCTGGATATTCAAGTCATGTCAAATTGAGGCAGACATTCTCACAATCATAGGAGAAAATGCCTTTAATAAAAAAAAAATGTTGTATATGGAAACTTGCGTATTTTCCCTATGTTAGAATGTCTTCCTAGGTTTGTGGACATTTCAGTCTTACTTTTGTAAACTTCAATTAAAATTTCCCTGAACTTTTTGAAGAGTATTTAAGTATTGGCTTTAACTCGGTATCATTCTTTAGCTTTGTAAAAAGCACCATTTTGGGATAAACAAGCCAGAGAAGATTACACAGTCCCCAGATGACACAAAATTCCTGCTGAAGACTCTTACTCAAATTAAATCAAATGTGTCTGCTCCAAATAAAAAGAAGGTAAAGCTTTCTACTGTTGTCTTGATTTTTTTTTTCAAAATATTAGTTGATAATTCAAAGGTTGTGGTGGATCATCAAATGGAGTATTAAGACCTAAAAAGATAACTAGTGAAAAACTGCAGAATGTGCACCTACTGTCTTGATGTTCAGTTTAATTTTTGATTATTTAGCTGTGACTCTTGTATGATTTTTTTTTTCATTTTGTTATTATATAACTCTGGTAGAATTACTGATAGAGTGTCTTTGTACCAGGATTATCTTCTAGAGGGATTCTAAACTCCTACAAATTGCTCTGCATAAGCATCACATAATATAGAATTGGAGATAATCTTTAGTGCACAGTTCCTGAGAGAACACCATACAGTCTTATCAAAATGCTTTTAACACGATAATGGCTTGGGTTTAGAAAGTCCAAACAATATTTAAAGTTAGAACAGGTAGATGCAATATTTCTTAGAAATTCCTGAGATTGAAACGTACCACTTCATTGGAAGCTCCAGAAGTTTCAGAGCCTGGCTGCTTTGAATGCCCTTACTGCTAAAAGTAATAGATAGCATGGTATTTCTGAAGGTGCTGTTCCTTGTCTTTGCTAGGAATTTTGAGATTCTGCTTCTCAATGGGAAAATGCTTTTCCTACAAGGTTAGAAATGGTATTTAGCAAATATGACTGTCTTTTTCAATTAAAGAGATGTAAGAAAGCTGTTACTCTTCTTTCAGATTAAAGAAAGCAAAGAGAAAGAGAGGCTGGAGAAGAGATTATTGGAGGAGTTGTTCAAAATGTTCATGGATTCAGACTCCTTTTACTACAGCCTGACCTATGACCTAACAAATTCTGTGCAGAGGCAGAGTGCGTGTGAGAAAGTTAACTTACCGCTGTGGCGAAAAGTAAGTTGTTTGGTGTTTTTTTTTTTTTCCTTTTGGGAGACATGCTGTTCAATAATGTATGTGATCCAGACTTGACTGGTCACATTCTCTGCTGGTATAATCTACAGCAACTGAAGATCTTGCCCTGTAACCAGCTTTAGTGCAAGGAAATGAAACAAAAGTGTCCAGCAGCATGTCTTAAACTGAGCTGTTAGATTCAAAAGCAGTGAACACTAGACTTGTTTGTACAGTTGTAGTGAATAACGTTGGTGTCTTTACCAAATATATTGCCAAACCTTAATTAAAATATTGCAAGAGCTGCCTTTTTTTCTTTTAAACAGGTTGATGACAGATTCTTTTGGAACAAGCACATGATTGAAGATCTCATCAGCATTGATGTGAGTCTCATTTCTAGTGATGATGTGTATTATGAGAACCATTCTTTAGTTTTAGTTGAAATGTTTACTTAAGGCCTCACAGAAGTTTACTTAAAAACCTGCTTGACAGATGGTCAGGATCAGGGCTGTGCCTTCTGAAGCTTGAGCAGCTGACGTTGCCTCCTTCTGTCAGCCAGCCTTCCAGCAGCCTTCTAGTTAGCCCGTCATTGCTAATGAATGAACATCAGCTGAATTTAAAATTTTATTATAATAAAACAATGCAAAATAACTTGTGTGAAATGTTTGTGCTGATTTCTGAAGGTAAACTTCAGATGTATTAATCTGAAGTAGAAAATACCTGGACAGAGCTGAACTTGATAAGGAAGAGGAGCCAGAAAAAGAAACTCTGAATTCCAGAGTTTTCTTGAGACAAGATTTTGTCTTCCTAAGTGGAGAATACTGTTTTTTTTTTTCCTTGAACAGAGTAGCTGGTCAGTGTAACAACAGTGTAGAACAAGTTACTCTGAACAGCTATTCAGAGCAGATAAAGTATTTTCCTGGCTAATGAGCATGTAAAGAAACACAGAACAACCGCTCTTTATTTTCAGAAGGTGATCTTGCTTCATTTTAAATTGACCTTGTTGATAAAGGACTGAGTTACTAATACATGCCAGTTTAGTCCAAGTCTTAGTTTTTTTTTTTAAGATGACAGCACACATTCTTACCTTATGCTCTGCATCTCTCATTAATAATTTTACATACTCTAATGGTTATGGAGTCAGAGCAGGGTAAACCCAGATGCACTGGGAAGTTATGTATCATGCGGGAGTTCAGTTGTATTTTTCATGTTATAAGATGTAAATGGATAGCCTTGAATTAGTAGGGAAATAGAAACTCAACTCTGTTTAAGAAATTGTGCTTTGTCACCCTAAAACCTCTAATGTGCAGAGTCCTGAACCAGTTGTCTTGGGTACTAAGTTGGCCCATATAAAGCTTATGTTAATTTGTTTTGTTGATAACAGGCTAACAACATTAGAATTTCAAATTTTTATCTATTGACCTAAATAAATGTAATATATGTCCACGTAAGTGTTGTAGAAACTACCTTAAAGCAGAAACTAGGTAATAGATGACTTATACTTCCTGCTGTACCTGCACTGGCTATCCTTGGTTTTCATGGGAGAAGTTACTAATTCAAGCTCTTAATGTGCTTAAACATCAGATGTAACACTGTATTGAAAACTCTCTTTGGGGAAACTGGACAAGAAGTTTCAAAATATTGCAGGTTTTTTTCTGTCCCTAGATTGCTGGAGTAAGGAGGGCTTTTTGCCTTGCCTTGATTCAGCTTTCTTAATCTTCACAGAAGAATCTTAAATTGCTTTCTCTTTCTACTGATTTAAAAGCCCTACAACTAATGGAGGAAAAATGCTGGTACCTCTTACAGAAATAAGACAAAATTATGGCAAAAACTTCTTAAAACATGAAAATCATGTGAAACAAGTGTTTATAAATGTGAGAAATGGCAGAAATAATTGTAGGTAATATAGAACTGACAGGAATGTAAATGTTTTTTGTAACCTTCAGAATGCTGAAGTGGACTTCTGGATTATACCCATCATACAAGGATTTGTACAAATTGAAGAACTTGTAGTAAACTATAGCGAATCTTCTGATGATGATAAGAGCAGTCCTGAAACTCCTCCTCAGGAATCAACTTGTGTAGATGACATTCATCCAACATTTCTGGTGGCACTTATTTCACGCCGGAGTCGGCACAGAGCTGGTAGGCAAACATAGTTCAAGGTATCGGGATTGTTCCTGAACACTGGAGAGGGATGAAGAAGATAAAACTTAAATGCTCTGTTGTTCATCAGGTAGTCATTTTTTTTGTCAAAGTGCTACAGCCTTTCCTACTTGCAGGAGGAAAAGAAAAGGCTGGTGCACATCACTACACAGCTGTTGCTTAGAGTGGTTACCAAGTGAACTTCACTAGTCTTGAGCACTGAATGCATCCTTGGAGGTCACAGTTCTGAGACAAAGTTCCATCTTTGCAAAGAATGTGTTCATTAGGACCTTGTGTACAGTTCTGTCCTGAAGTATTTCAGAAGGCCTGGGTGACAGTTAAGTTTTCACAGGTTTTCCTTTGAGGGCTTTGACAGCAGCTGAACGGAGACTTGAAAAGGGGTGTGTGTGTGTGTGTGTGTGTGTGTGTGTGCTTGCATTGCAAGAGATGTTTATGTAGGTCCAAGGTGTGAAATAAAAACCATACTTCAGTCTTGCACCTTATTTGACTTAACGCCAATAGTAGCAAGGCAGAAAAAAAAATTATTCCCTTTCCTTAGGATACAGGAAGAAAGATTGAATCACTTCACGCTTTAGTAGATCCTCTTCAACTCTCAGCATTTTCAGCCTCTCAGATTTTTAAGATATTCTCTGTGTCAGCTCATTTTCTACATAGTCAGGTTTTTAACATACCAAAAAACCAAGTTCCCCAGGATTTTTTTTCCTTAATATGGGACTGGCTTTTGTACTACAACTCACTTGAGTGCATTTAATTCAGTTCCCAGGAGAATTATTTGTCAGAACAACTCGGGGTAAGCTGAGGGCTTTGGGGTAGTACCTAATTTACAGTGTGCCTTATTTATACGAAGTTGTTTTACAGATACAGAAGCTGAATTTCAGAGGGAAAATTTCTTAGTGCTTTCCTCTTACTCTTAATAACACTATGCTTATCTGATTGCTAGTCCAGAGCATAAACTGTGTAGAACTTCCCTCCTGACATAAAATTTTTTTTCAGTAAATTGATGTAATGTTTTGAAGAATAATTATAGGATTATGTGTTTAATTCATTCCATAATACATAATTTTAGCTCAGAGTTTAAAGCATTTTCATTTCTGAAAAATTTTTTAAAAAACCCCAGACAAAACACTGCTTTGAAATCCTAAGATACTTCTGTTAAATACACTGATTCTTTATTTGTCAGGCACCTTGTCTGTGACTTAAACAAAACAAAAAACCCCAAACCCACTGCACTAGACTATCAACATGCCCATGACCTTAAGGAAAGGTATCATGAGATAAAGGCAGCTATCTTAAACTTACGTGAGTGAGACCCTAGTATCTGCAAAAGTTGAGATATTAAGAGAGCAGAAGTTTCCTGGGCAATGATTTAGTTTGGGTGTTGGTGTAAGGGCCGTTATTGGTGGCAGGACATAAGTAAAGGGCATCTGAATCTTTGGTCTAAAAGCCCCTGTCTGCTTAAAGGCTGTAATACTGCTCTGACACTTTATGACCCTATAAAGGTCCCTAGGATAGGTATTTTATATTCCTTTTGGTTCCCTGTTTCTAACCTCTTCCCTTCTCTCCCACAGTCCTTAGCTCCTTACCTAGTGCTGTTGGGGTTCAGTTCAAAAGTTTGGTCCAGTGCTACTTCAGGACTTGAAACAGAGTTTTTTTGATTCTGTGGAACTGAATTTTTGTGCTATAAAGCATGGCCGTGAATCTTGTTTCAACTCTTTTCACTTCCTTTCTCCATCCCTTGCTACCACCTGCATCCTTCCTGAAATACTGATGTACTTTACTTGGAGGAAGGGATATGCAAACCTCCACATGCAAACACTTACCTGTTTTGTTTAATGATCGGATCAGAGATGGATGGGCAAAAAACAGTCAGAAGAGCAGTATCAGTTCTTAATGTGCAGAATTAGTTATACAGGTTAAAATGAAGGCAGGATGTCTTCTGTTTTGTGGAACATGCAAATCATCTTGGGCTGCTTGTGGGATCTCTTACTGTGAGAAGTGGAGCATTTATCAGTAAAAGTGGCCTTTAGGTTCTTGGAAATTACTGACCTCTCAAGTAAAACTGTCTGCAAAACTTGACAAAACAGGAAGTAATTTATCCTTTAGCATGGAATAGATATATCTGTGACTTTATACTGCCAGTAGACTGCCTTGCCTTGTCAACTTAATTTCTGCTGCTTGTAGTATATCAGTAAATAAACTTTATCCATATAGTCAACAAATTGGGGATTAGACTAGGATAGGTGTGACTTTTACCATTGATCTAGAACTGTTAGTTTTTACTGTTTTTGACAACAGTAACACAAGTTATTAATGTTTAAGACTATTACTTAAGTATGACTTGATCATTCTCATTCCTCCTAGGAATGCGTTATAAGCGAAGAGGTGTTGATAAAAATGGAAATGTGGCAAATTATGTTGAGACGGAGCAACTGATTCATGTTCATAATCATACTCTTTCATTTATACAAACAAGAGGCTCTGTGCCTGTTTTCTGGAGCCAGGTTGGATATAGATATAACCCGCGGCCCCGACTGGACAAGAGTAAGTATTTGAGTAGAATACCTAAAGGTCAGAGTTCCCTTAGGAATAGGTTCACTGGAGTGTTGCTTTACCACTAGTCTTCCAGTGTCACTTTCTAGAAGCTAGGAATAACAGTAACTCCTAGTCTAACTGCAACTGTCCAGAGCTCTGACTTCTTATCTGTTGTCTTGAATTTCAATATTTAATGAAGCACCTGTTCTATGTTTAATCTTACTCGTTGCAGTGTCTTCTGAGTTGGGGAGGGAGACAATTTGACTTGTTTTGAGAACCTCCTTAGACACTGATGTCTTCACTTTGTGGACAGAGATATTCTTAACTTATGCCGAGGTTCTTTCTGCTATTTTAATGGGGGAAAACAGACATTTCACATAACACCAGTTTGGTAGTGTGCTTCTGTCTTCTCTGAAATCACATCCTATCTAGTGGACTTCGTCGTATCTGAATTGCTTCCTTTTCAATTCAAAGATAATGCAAAAACTGAAACACGTAAGAATATTGACAAGACTGGGAAATGTGGATGTTTGTACAAACTAGATATTCATAGCCTGAACTTTCTTAAAAGACAGAGGTCAGCAGAATCTTCTATAGGTTTAGAACTGTAAAGAAGAAACTTTTCTTGAAAGGAAACTAGTATGTTCATGATCCTGTATAATCAGACTGCCACTGGATTAGGTTGCCTGGCATCCTAGATCACAAGTATGTACTTCTGCAAGTCTAATTTGTGTGTTGGATTCGTATTCTCCTCTAGCATTAGCAGGTCTGGTCTTCTGCCATTGAAGACTATTTTTAGGACTGAAAAATAAAAAAAACCAAAACCAAACAAACAAGCAAAATGCTCTTTCAGAGGGGACTGATGTTAGAAAGTTAAAGGACTGTTTTTCCCTGTGTCTCAGTAAGACCTAGTAAAAAGGGCCTTTGAGCTTGCTTAGGAACTTGGGCAAAGCACATAATCTTAAATCGACAGGCAGTTGTTATCTTTGCAAACTTAAGGAAGATGCATCAACAGATCTGGATTTCTTGTGGTTTTTATACCAAACAATCTGAAGAGTACTGGAGAGCAATGACTTGTTGCCACACCATGGAAATGGGAATTTAAATACATTCATAAAGTGAGGAAAATAAAAATAAACCAACTCCTAACCTCCCCCCAATATTTGTTCGATTTATTAGTTCCAACTGAAAGCTTGTGCTGTGACACATGTATATAGAGCTGAACAGGTTTTTTTTTTCTTTTTTTTTTTTTTTCCCAATAGGATTAATTTCAAAAACATTGAGGAATTACACTTAATTTGATAGATTTACAGGTAGGAATTGGGGCATTGAGGCATCAGTGGTGCCTTGAATCAGTTGGATAGCACTTTTGGGTTTTAGTTACAAGTAGCTTTGTTCTCTAGAACTGGATAACACTTTCACTATTACCCCTTGTCCTGCTCCCTTTGCAATTTGCACACCTTTCTTACACTTCAGTATGCTTTTTCAAAAGATGCAAAACAAATATAAGCACTCCTTATCTGGGAGGTGTTCATGTGCGTGTGGTGCATGTGCAAAGGGGTTAAACAGGGTTATTAAATATTAAAATTTTGTCTAATCTGCTCTGCACAAAAAGCAAAATAAAGCAATATTGAAGAATGGTGTTTCCCGTACACTATAGGAGTAGAACAATGTTGAAGTTGAGCAAATTGATGAAAGGCCATTAAAAGAATTCTATACAGTGTGTTACGTTGTGTGTCCAAGTACTTAAATGAAGCTGTCTTGGTTTTTGAGGGTATAGATTTGGCATGATTTAATATTTCAAATGGGGCTTGTTGCTGAACAGGCTGTTTCAGTCTTAATGCTTCTCTGCCTTGTAGGTGAAAATGAAACGGTGTCCTGTTTTCGTGCACATTTTGAAGAACAGCTGAAAAATTATAAAAAACAGGTGAGTGCTACATAATAAACATCTTATGAAAATACAGGTGTTGAAAGCTAATGTTTTTAGTTTGTTCTTGGTGGTGATATGGGTTGTGGTTTTAGAAGCTTGTTGACTGTTGGAAGGGTGGTACATCAATAGAATTTTACTAACTTTTGCCAAGTATTTTTCTAAATAACATCTAAAAACCAGCAGTACCTTACAGATATGTGGAAGCCTCACTTTTATGTACTTGCCCTCTGAATTCATAGCTTATCTGTATTAAAATTCAAGCAGGCAGGTAACTTGGAGTTTGTTTGATCTTGGGTATAATATAGCCGAAACTGTAACTTCAATATTGCCTACAAATCTTTTAACTTGAGCTATCTTTTTTTATTCCATTGTATGTATCTAAGAAAGTTGTGGAGCAGATGACGAGTGTTTAAATAATTTATATTTTTGAACAGGTTATTATTAATTTGGTGGATCAGACAGGCAGAGAGAAGATTATTGGAGATGCTTACCTTAAACAAGTTCTTCTGTACAATAATGCAAATCTGACTTATGTTTCATTTGACTTCCATGAGCACTGGTAAGAAACCTTTTAAAAATGTCACTTTGCATCTTTTTTTATGATCATGAAAGAAGAGTGGAAGGGAGGAGAGAAGCTATTATTATTTCTATTTCTGCATGAAACACTTTTAAATAGGAAGGATACATTTTGTAAACTGAAGCACTATAAAAGTTCAAGTTTGGGTAACCAAGCACTGTTGTTTGTTGATCTTGTATCCCTGACGTGTTAAATATGTATTTTTTTTATTGGGCGAAGCTTAGAAGCTGTTACTTATTTGAAGCAAGGGTTTCCTTAAACATGCTATGAATGTAACACTGTGGCTGACCTGCTTTTCAAACTGCAGCATTCTGCTCTTAATTCTTTACTACAAGCCATCCTTCTGTTTCTTTTACTTGTTTCTATAAGCATACGATGGGTTCTGTCAGGGCCTTTATAAATAGCTTCTGTTTTCATGACTCGGCTCTGTTGGCATGGTCTAGTGCAGTGTTCATGTGCCCAAGCATGTGATCTGTCACAGGGACATGTATTTCTCATGCTTCCCTCAAGCAGACTGCATTTGTGTATGAATATGGGGTCTAAACTGTTTTAATCTTCATTTCCTAACTTAATCCAGGGATTGCATCTGCCCTGGGAAGGCATTGCTGACTGAATGTCATTAGCAGATATTGTCTGAGAGGGGGAGGGAAAAGGAGGGGAAAAACCCCCTCAAAGTAGTAATGGCCTCTGAGACTTCTATAGGACTGTTGACATCCTGAATTGATTTTTATAAGGTTTTGTTTAAATGAGCTTTTATTTTTGTTGCTTTGCTTTTCTCCTAAGAGCTGATGTAGTGACCAGGACTCTCTTTTTGCACTGTGAGCATGAGTGAATAGAGAATGATACTGTGAACAACCTGGTGGGGTGGGAGTGGGAGGGGATGATGTGTCTGTAGGTGTTTTTTTTGTCTAACCACTGGTAAAGCAGGGCAGGCCATTCCACTTTCAAATTTGTAGTGGTTAATTTTGTTGAGACACTGCCTAAAATAAGAGTGTTGCACATGCCTGAATAGCTGCACACTTGCTCTTCCTTATGGAAGCAGCGCTCAAGAACACAAGTTCTTGAGAATTTAAAGATAGGAATCTCATGCTTTAGATTTAGATATTAAACTGTACTTTAAAATAGTTCTGAATATTGGCTGTTATTTAAAGGTTACTGCAGGAGAGAATGTCTCTCCCGCTTAACCAAAACATTAGCTTCGTTAACATTACAAATATAAAATGATTAAGTAAAGAAAAATCACTACTCTAGGTCTAACTTATGTGAAATTCTGTGTTTTAGCCGAGGAATGAAGTTTGAAAATGTTCAAACGCTGACTGATGCCATTCATGATATTATTCTTGACATGAAGTGGTGCTGGTAGGTACTTAACTGTTTTTAGACTAGTGTGAAATATTTGTAGAAAAAAATAAAACACATTCAGTGGCCTCGATTTTTGGCATAACTGCTAGGCTATATATTCCTTTCTTGGTGCCCAGCTTGTGTGTCAGTTTGTTCTGAAGTATTGGTGTCCTACAACATAGCAGCAAAAACTCTCAGGTGGTGTTTTCTGCCTGAGGCTTACTGCATTTAACACTTTTAGGGTTTCTTGTATTTCATGTGAACCACTTCACACTTGACCCACAAACCCAAAATGCCAACCTTACTAATGAAAACAGTGGGCATGTTTGACCTTTAGTTTGTACTGATTGAAGCTCATGCATTTTGGTAATGAATGTGGCTGCAGTCTTCAATCAATTCCTGTATACTGGTCAGTGTATTTTGTGAGTGAGACGCTGCTGTCTTCATTGTTGGCTCCTGGTTTTGAAATTAAATGCCTTCTCTCTTGAAAGCTTATATTATATATGCATGAATTGAATTCAACATCTGATTACATATCAAGTTAATGGCCCCAATAGGATGAATGTTGCCTAGACTAAGAAGGAGGCTAGGTGGGAACAAGAGTATTTAATTCTGACTGGGATGATTAAGTGCAACTATAAATAGTACTCCATGTGTAAAACTTTCTACTGTTCATAGAAGCTGACAAATTACTCTGCATTTTAAGTGTCTCAGTATGCTTTTGCTGTCTTTCTGTTGAAAGGGTTGATCAAGCTGGTGTGATTTGTAAACAGGAAGGAATTTTTCGAGTTAACTGCATGGACTGTCTGGATCGTACCAACGTTGTGCAGGCTGCTATTGCAAGAGTGGTCATGGAACAGCAGGCATGTATAACTGCTGTATTTTTTTCAAGTACTGAGTACCTCAGAACTTAACTATATTCATGGGGAAATCTGTGTGTTCGAAAAAATGCTAAACTAACCTCTGCTGAAAAGGATCTTTGCAAACTACTTGGTGAGCTAGGACACTGGAAGTAATATGTACAACTAAAATAATTTGAAATAATTCTAAACCAGTGATGCCTAGTGTTCCCCTCAGAGAGGAAATGACTGTCCACGTCTTGGAGAGGTTCTCTAGTTTTGATCTAGTCAATTTAAGTTACACAGTAATACAAAGTTTAAAACCATCCCCATCCCCCAAATGAGATGTTAGAGTAAAATCTACTAGAAGTTGGATGATATTTTAGCCCCTTTGAAGTGAAATACTGCATCAGGTAGGGAGATTAGTTGTTGCTTCTGTGTGTAGAGGAATAATTAATTCACAGTATAAATATCCCAGGTGGCTGACTACTGTGCTCTGGAGTAGTTCTGCTTGTATAGGGAGGGCATTTCCAAGCAGACGGAGTCCTTACTCCAGTCTTCCTCCTCTTTGCCCTGCCCTCCATTTGCTTTTTTACACAGCAGCTCTGTGACAATTGTCTTACCTCTTGAAGGCTTAATGGTACTGTAACTGAACCTTTGAAGCCTCAGTTACAGCCTGGCTCTAAATGAACCAACCTGACTATGCTTAGAGTGAAGGACAGTCAGGGAAGTGGGTCTTCTATCCAGAAGAATGAGTGGCTCTAACTGTTGTACCTGGCAGTTCCTGTTCATCATCAGCTTTTACGAACTCCTGACACAGGAGGAGTATTGGGGACAAGGGGTGGGACCAGCAATCCCACAGTCACTGTTTCAGAACAGAATTTCTGTATATTTTAACTCAAGACTTCAAAGGCCATCTTTCAAAATCTAGTTATATAGATTGTTGTGAAGAGAACTTCAGTAATTATTGCTGTAGTGGTAGCTTGTGATGTGCTACAGCATTCCTGTGTTATAGCTGAGGTACTTTTGGAATCAATAACTGAGAAGTGCCCCAAGCATTGGAAGGGGACTGACATGAGGTAAAAGATTGAAAGTTACATGTACTTTACCTTTGCACTTCCCTGGAATCATAGGGCCTGTTTTCTCTCAGCTGGAAACTTGGTAGGGCTGTCAAAGTCAATGAGCAGACTTGTGTTAGTTTTCATCAAACTTGTAAAGAGTGCTTGAGCATTTTTTTATTGGTTATAAATTGAGGTTTGCCTATGATTTATTCCAAGTTATCCCTCCAGTTGCCCTTACATTTACTGACTACACTGTGGTTATATATATGCTGCGTTACCAATTTAGTGTGTGTATAAAAAAAAAAAAAAAAGACTGACGTTTGTATTCCCAAGATTTATTTTGGGAAAACTTAAGTACTGGTTATTCAGGAGAGTAAGATATCTTACTTTCAGTATCAGTGTTAAACAGTAACTGTCCAAAATGCCCAAGCATTAGTAATAAACACAACCTATGCAGTTGTTCTAAGGTTTTATTTTGAGGGAGGTGTAAGTTTGAAGATGGAGCTGTTAAATTTGCTTTGATTAAGAATCTGGTGTGCTTAGTCTTGTAACTGGAAGGAGATTCCATTTCTTTTTCAGACCTTTGAGGTTATGAATGCCTTTGCAATAGAAGACATTAAGTTGTTTATGTGTGCTAGAGATCTGTGATGTTTGTTCTTTTGATCTCTATAGAAAATAGAAACATTTTGTATATCTTGAGTAATTTAGAGGAACTTGTTTTCCTTCAGCTTATTTTTTTTGAACATTGACTCCAACATCCATAATTAATATATTACTGCTGTGTCCGGTGATATGATGCTTAACAATGAATTAGTGATTCATTGCTAACAATTAATTTAATCTGACAAATTAGAATGGGTTCCTTTTTCAGATCATACAAAACTTAATTAAACGCTTGGCAAGTGGTTCCCATTTTCTTTATCAAGATCTGATATCAAGAACTGTTATCTCGAACCTTATGTTAATGTGTATGTCAAATTCCAGCTGAAAAAACTGGGTGTGATGCCACCGGAACAGCCTTTGCCAGTAAAATGCAATAGAATCTACCAGATAATATGGGCAAACAATGGAGATGCCATAAGCCGACAGTATGCTGGCACAGCAGCCTTAAAGGTAAAGCATGAAGAGTGTTACCTGTTCCGATTATTAGTATGATATGTTACAGGTTTTAGTGCACTGGAGAGCTCTTGTCCATGTAACAGCCAAATATTCCCCATGGTTTTGTCTTGAAGAGACGCAAGGCCTTTCAGTAGAAGCATAATTTGTATCACACTGAGTGAATTGAGAAGAGGTGAATGTCCAGGTATCCTGTGGCAGTGCTGGCTGTGTTTTTAGTTTCATGTCTAGATACAAAGCATAGCTGAGCTAAGAGTTTAAGATCTACATTAAGCATTACTTCTACTTAAAGTGCTATAACATGCTTAAATTTTAAGCAGTTACAATACATTAAAAAAACCACTCTGCAGGACTGAAGATCAGGGTATATAGGTACTTTTTCTAAAGACTTTTCTGAATTTAGTTGTAAAGCAGTCTGTCAAGATAAGAAATCAGTCATGAAACTCCTTACTGTTCACTCCTGATGCTTTGAAAAGTCATAGAATTTGAGCTATTTTCTGTGTGTATAGTCGCTGATAGAACAGTTTTTAGTATTCCTGGTATTTGGCACTGGAAAAACCCTTACAGTGGAAATGCTTAACTCTTAAATCTCTTTTAAAATATCTGTATTGAACTAATGTATTACATGAATCCTTTTTTTTAAAAAAAAGTAAAAACCAGCCTGACACACTTACCTTGTGAATATTTAACTTTAAATCTGAAGCACAGAGCTCAATTTATAGATCTATATTTTCAGCCATTCTGCTTGAAGCTTTCTCTTCTCACTCTTGAGGTTCGTGGATTAAATTTATTTTGAGTTTAATTGTGATGTTTCCTTTAATTTGAAAGTGAACCTCACTTGAAATGTTTTTCATAGCAGTTGGCATGGCTTTTAGAACTGCTCTGTGCCAATGTTAGAGTGTCTCTGAAAATAGAATCATTTTGTGAAATGTAACTACCAAAACTACTTTTTTTTCAAATTCTAAGCCTTCCACGGCCTAGAAACTTTTTGTTTCTGAGCTTGTGAGGATATGTACTATTTTCCTTCAGTATGTTATGCTTGTCTTGTTTTGGCAGCAGAAGCAGAGAAGATGAAAACCATTTTTCAGTAAGCTCCAGTCTTCTCCATTGTTCCAGTAGTGTGCCTTTTACATAAAGGCAAAATAAGGGGTTTTTTTTTGATGTGTTCAAGCAACCCCGTGACTGATGTCTTAAAAGTTCTGCTTTAATATTAGCTGGCATATATGTCCAGATTACTGTTTTCCATTAGGAAATGGAAATTTCTACAGGAAATTCTTCATGTAGAATTGTAAGTCTGTCAAAAGCGTAAGATTCTCTGCAGATTCAAACAATGTCATGAGAAGTAGATGCTCTTTGAAAATCAATATTTTCAACCTGTATATTAAATAGTTACTCGAAGTTAATTTCTGAGTTGTCATCTATTCAGTTCTGAATTTCAGAACGCCAAAGCTTTTGAGCTGAGAGTGATACAGAGTTGCATACGTTCATGAATTGCATGTTCTCTGTAACAGGGTGACTTCACAAGGACTGGTGAAAGAAAGCTGGCAGGGGTCATGAAGGATGGAGTTAATTCTGCAAACAGATACTACTTGAATCGTTTCAGGGATGCTTATAGGCAAGCAGTCATAGGTAAGAACACAACTTCAACTAAGCTGAGCTGTGGTATTTAGAAAAGTATTTAAATCATTTTGGCTTTATCTTTCTGACTTTTTTTTTTCTGAAGCTTAAAAGTGTATATATTAATACTCATGTCTGTAGTAGACACTGTATGGAACAGTCACTCTCCATTTGGAGATTAAACAACACTCAGAGGCATTACACGCAGTGTAGCTCATTGTAGAATTTGCTCCTAATGTCATTTTAGCATTAACTTTTTAATAACATCTCTCTTTTAGACAAAGTTAAATCTGTGTAGCAAGTGTTTCTTAAAATGGTGAGTTAATTCTTGCTTTTCTCTTAGAGAAGATAGTGTTATACCTACTAGGTTTTAAGTTTCATGCAACATTCTATTCAGAAAGAATAACCATTTCCTAAGACTGACTTCAAATAGGAAATATTTACAAAGTAATCAACAGACTGTAGTTGTATATCACTCTTAACTGTTGGCTTCTTGTTTGCTGTTTTGTGGGTTTTATTTAGATTTGATGCAGGGTATCCCTGTAACAGAGGATCTTTACTCCATATTTACAAAAGAGAAAGAACACGAAGCCCTGCACAAGGAGAACCTGAGGAGCCATCAGGAATTGATCAGCCAGCTGTTGCAGAGCTACATGAAACTGCTCTTACCAGATGATGAAAAATTCCATGGAGGATGGGCACTTATTGACTGTGATCCAAGGTTTGTTGAATAACGTCATAATTGATCAGCTGGTACTATGACACCTCTGTTAATTACTACTGATGTTAAATGATTTTGATAGCTGATGTGTTAACAGAGTACAAGTAGACAGTTTTATAAAATGACAAGAGTCCTTGAAGGGAATGAACACTTGTAATTGTAAAAGAAAAGCTCCTCTAAACAAGTGTTTTTTCCCAAAGTGCCATAAAAATGGTGCATGCTGGTGTTACCTTTGAGACATCACCTGGAAATGCATGCATTCAGTTAATACTGCCAAAATGTGGTCAGCACCATGAAGAGAACTTTTAACCACCCTTAGGTCCAGAAGCAGCTGTTTGAGGATCTGTTGTTCCTTATTGCTTGATAGGGAAAGTGTAATGTGACTTCAAAGCCATATCCAATCAGATTAAATTCTTGTGTAATGAGTCAGTAGTAGGAAAGCCTAGCTTTCTCTTCATGAAAAGTAGTGAGCACAAACTAACTTCACTGATAAGTCTCCTTATCAAGTTCAGAGTTCACTAACTTGAAAAACAGAGATTAGATCTTATGCAGGTTAAACTTCAGCATCTAAAAACAGCAAAGCAGGATGTTACGATAGCTATTCAAAGCACAGACTCATCACCTTAACTGAGCTTTGAGGTATTTTTCCATTTCTTTGTTAGCATTTTCAATAGCTTGTGGGTTTTCTTTTTATTTTTGGACCTGCTGCTGACCTGTTTGAGCTCTTGGGTAACTCCAGGTTTAAGAGAGTGTTGGTTACATGGATCCACTTATGGTTTGGTAAGTCTAATGACACATCACATCTTGGCTTGTGAGGTGTCTCGCCTAACTTGGTTTTTCAGTGGCTGTGAAGAGGTAGCAGCATCACACAAGATAGCGTACCGTAATTGAAACCTCTTGTTGTAATGTGCCTTCAGCTGTAAGAGTGTCCCTAAAATACCCTGGGGATGTGTTGCAGCTGTACAAGTAAAACCTTCTTGTATTCATTTTTTCTTCTTCCCTCCCTTAGTCTCATTGATGCCACTCATAAGGACGTGGATGTTCTGCTGTTACTTTCTAATTCTGCTTACTATGTGGCCTAGTAAGTTACCACTTTCTCTTACTATGTGTATTTTTAGTACCTTTGGTTTAGATTAGGAGAAAGCATTAAATTCTGATTCTTTTCTTCTAGTTATGATGATGAAATCGATAAGGTGAATCAATACCAAAGGTTAAGTCTTGAGGCTCTGGAAAAAATAGAAATAGGTAAGAATCTAGTCACCATCTATTTTTTTTTTTTTTGTATGCTTCTAACAATAGCTTGAGCACTTATCAAAGCATCCTACAAACATATTCAAACAGCAAGCCTCAGTGTACTGCATGTACCCTGTGTAGTCCACTGTAGCTAGAAATGTGCTCTGTTGCCAATAATGGATGCCAGTTACTGTCTCTTGCTGCTGCTTGAAATGGGAACTTTGATCACTGGCAGGCTTCTAAAATCTTTCCTCTTTCAAACTCTTAAAAACCCCCATGGATTCCTCCAAACAAATGTCATTATTTATCAAATGGCAGTAACAATTTGATCAACTTCTGTAATAAATCACAGGTTTGTGCATTCAGTGCACTCTTTTTGATCCAAATACAGCAGCTGGTTCCGAATTGTACTTTAGATCTGTTTTATGGCTAAAACTTTTCTTTCTCAAGGTCTGTTAAGAAACACGCTATTATGAAATCACCTTCTTATGCTGATTAAACTTATTTATTGACTAAAGAATGTAACATTTGCAGGCTAAATCCAGCATTTTGTGCTAAAAGTATTAAAGATGTGCTATCTCTTAACTTTACAGTGTTTCAGTTGAAGAGAAGGGAGGGGAATTTTTGTGGCCCCACCCCCTTGCTAGAGTTTAACCCCATTACACAATACATAGTGATTTCATCAGCTCCTTGCTGTAACTTTCACTGTTCTAAGTGAATTACTAAGAATTCAGTGGAAAAGTCTCTCACTTGTGTACTGTGGAGATCTGTAATGCATCCTGACGGACAGAATATAGTTGAAACATCTGGACTAAATACTTTATAAAAACAACCCCTCTTCCCATTTAATGATATAGATGTGATGCAGTGCATTGGAAAGTTGAAATGCTTGGTCTAAATCTTGACTCACATTTCTTCCCTTGGTAAAAATATATTAGCTTTCTCTTTAATCCTTGCAGGAGCATACCCTAAAACACAGGATGCAATAGGTGTAGCTTTATTTTTCTATTTGAAAGAGTGCTCTGTAATAAGCAATCAGGCTGGATTATAATAGATATACACAAAGTCTAATTGCTTTTTGTAATTGATTTATTTTTTTGTGAAAATACTTCATTTAAAACGTCTCTTACTTTGAAGAAAACATGAAGCTTTTCAAGCTGAGAGACTGTCAATGCTTACATATGCTTAAGTAGTCTTTGAAATATTTCTTTCAGTGTTTGGTTAAAGAAAATTTCTAATCTCCTGGTTTATTTCTCAGGGCCTGAGCCTACTCTCTTTGGCAAACCCAAGTTTTCTTGCATGAGGCTGCATTACAAATACAAAGAAACGAGCGGATATTTCCACACTCTTAGAGCTGTGGTTCGCAACCCAGAAGAAGATGGAAAAGGTTTGTTTCATATGTAAAAGTTTTATACGTCAAAGTGTATTCAGTGTATCAGTGTTTCTCTAGGGAACACTTTTTCCATTGCTCTTAGAATGACTTCTGAAGAAGGATAGATTTAATATAATCCAGTTGTGTGGGGTAGGGAATCAGCAAAAAACCCCTCTGTATGTGGCTACCTGTGTGAGCACTAGAATGTTACTGGTTTAATATAAAGAAAAATAAGTTTCAGATGTGGCTTTAAAGCAACATGTCTCTAGAATTGAGACATTTCCATGTATGGATCTTCACTGCTCCAAAACCTGATAAAATGAATTTAAAATTAGCTCCTAAAGAGCAGAAGAAATTTATTTAGTGAAATCAGTGTCTACAAATGTTCTTGCTTGTTTAACTGAAATGAACACTAATAAGGGAAAAATAACTTCTTACCTGGAGCACTGAGTGTTGTCAACAAGGATTAGAATAAAGAGAATTGCTTCTCTTCCTTCCACAAATGATGAATTGTGGCAGTGATTCACTTACACCCAGTATTTAGGGCTTAAAGAGAGTCTGTTCTTTAGGATTATTTTGTAAAATTTGAATCAGAATTGCAGCTTGTAAGGTGCAACTATTCTGTGGGGTGAAAGAGGAAAAACAGCCAGCAAAACCAAACTAACTTAATTATGTTAAAATTAGACTGATTTCTTTGTAGATTTTGGAATATGGGATTTTAAGGGTTTTTTAAGGGTCTGACAGGCTGCTACTTGGATTTCAGACACTCTTCAGTGCATTGCAGAAATGTTGAGAATCACAAAGCAAGCAATGGGATTAGATGTTCCTATTATTGAGAAGAAGCTGGAGAGGTGAGTCCTTAAATGACGTGAACCTTCTGTGTCGCACTCCTGCTTTCTTCTCAGTGGTTGTAACAGTATGTGGTAACAGCCATATGTGATGCCTCAAAGAAATGCCCCTAGCTGTACTGTGCTAGCAGTTAATTCCTCTGTGTGCTGCTTCCAATAACAACTGTCTGCAGGTGCTTATCTAAAAAGTATAAGCAAGAACACTATTTTGTACCTGTGGGCTTATAGACAATATATGCTACCAAATGTAAACAACAGATTGCAAATCAGATGGTTCATGGTTAGTTTGACAATTTTAATTTTTCCTATCTGAACTTAATGTCTGCTTCTGTAGTCAGGCAACCTGTGAAGTGTAAGTCTAGTTTGGATTCCACTGCAGTTGAGTGTTTAACAAATCCAGATAACATTACAGGTCTTGTGTGAAGAAATGGCTGAAGTTAAACTTCTGAACTCTTTAAGTGTTAGTCAGCATGATACAGAAGTTTTTGGTTTGCAAGCCGATTAAGAGAAGAGGGCACACGAAGGTATAGTTGATAGAGAAAACTACCTAAAAAAGCTCTAGTAAGTATTTTTAAGTCAATTGTCTGTAATCAAACAAATAATCTAATATTGTTGAGGTGTTAATGGTGAGAAAATAATTTACAAAGGACAATGGAGTAGAAATAGGAGAAGATGACTAGCTGAAGTTTAGCATGCTTTACCAGTTTCAGTGTGATCTGTTGCATTATTCTGAGCTCTTCCAAATCAGGCTGTATGACTACTACAAAATGTTATGTAGCACAATTGTAAATTGTCAGTTGCAAACTACTAGGGCACATTCAAATAACTTGATTTATTTGATTATTGGGCTACTATTTCAACTTCTTTTCCCAGCTGAGTAGAAAGTGGAGCAAGAAAATGTTGTTCATTTTAACGGGTACTAGAGACTAGATGTTTGCTAAATCTGGCTACTGAGTAGAACATACATAAAGTCAGGGTTACAAATACAGAGAATTCAAATCCAGTTTCATCTACAACTAAAAATGCCTGCAGAAGCTTGAAGCTTTTTAATTTTTTTCCCTTGCTTGCCTACCATTCTGTATCCACCTTCCTTTATGTTGTTTCAAATTTGATTAGTTTATATAGGTACAGTTATGTAAGGAAAGAATAATTTAGTAACAAAAATGTCCATCTCCATTATGGAAACTCTTTAAGATGGTAAATACTTGGTGTTTATAAATGAGATGCCTTGATTGTACATTAGAGATTTTTTTCCTTCCAGGAAGAGCAGTAAACCTCACGAAGACATCATTGGCATTCGGTCTCAGAACAGAGGGTCCCTGGCTCAAGGCAAGAATTATTTACTGAGCAAGTTCTCATCTCTCAATCAAAAAGTAAAACAAACCAAGTCCAACGTAAATATTAGCAATCTTCGGAAGTTAGGCAGCTTTACCAAACCTGAAGTGAAAGTAAATTTTTTGAAACCAAATTTGAAAGTGAATCTTTGGAAATCAGATAGTAGCCTTGAAACTTTAGAGAATCCAGTGGTAGATGCTAAAGTCCATACTGAATCTGATACAGAAGTATCAGATAATGATTCATTCCACTCCGATGACTTCCTGAGTAATTCTAAATCCGATGAGGACAACCAGCTAACTGACTCTCTGGAGAACATAGGGCAGGCAGACTATGTGCTGCCCAGCTGTGGTATCATTGCCTCGGCTCCACGGCTGGGCAGTCGGTCCCAGTCTATAAGCAGCACTGACATGAACATCAGCATTCACGTTCCGTCCGAGATCCACGTGTCTCAGGCCAGCCAGTCTGACTGTGAGGACACACCCATGGCTTCTGCTGACGATGCAGGGATGGAATTTGCTAAACCGATTGATGTGTACTGCCAGAGGTTTGTGCATGATGCTCAAAATAAGATGTCAGATGTTTTGGAGGCTGAGGCTGGTTCTCAAGAGCCCCATCATGTAAGAAATCCATCCAGCAATAATACATGTAAGAAGGCAGAAACCAAGGCTGAAGCTATCAGAGACATTCCTTCCAGGCCATCTAAGCTGGATGTACAGTCTTCTGAGCCAAGTCCTCAGCTCTTAGCTGTTGGTGGGACTGACTTTAAATCTCATAAAAGCCCAGGATCTGTCTCTGGTAACCTTGAGACGGGACTCCACATGACTCCTTCTCCAGCTGACAGTAGCAGCAGCAGAGCTGTATCTCCTTTTGCTAAAATTCGCAGTTCCATGGTCCAGGTCGCTAACATCACGCAAGCAGGATTGACTCAAGGGATTAATTTTGCTGTGGCAAAGGTCCAGAAGAGCCCTGCAGAACCAGAAGCTATAAATGAAATGAAACAAAAAGAACTGAAAGAAATGTTTACGCAATGCCAGACAAGAATAATTCAAATCTAGTTGTTCATCTAGGAAGTGTTCTTCTAGTTGTGGCTTTTAATACAATACTAAAAAAATTAGGTCTCACTGTGGCATGAACTGCTACTGAATACTGGGATCAATAATACAGATAAAACTTGTTTACAGGAAGTGAGAGATGCAAGTGAATTCGGTTCTGACCAAGCTTCAGAATTCCTTCAGGCAGCTGAGACAAAAGAACAGTAATCCATATTTAAACAGGTAGCTTAGACACTGGGATTTAATAAGCATGCTGTCTGTCTTAAATGTGTTGCACAGTTATTTTTGGAGACTAATTTTGTAGCTCTTTTGACTTATGTAGAAAATATTTATACTAAAAAGGTGATACTGCACTTCTGTGACCTTACTTACCTTGCACTGTACCAGCAAAAATAACTTACAGTATATTACACTTTATTTATTTTTGGACTAGTATTTTTACTTGTTTCCATTGACATTTTAGATGCAGCTTTCTATGAATTGTGCCTCTACAATGGGAATCGATGCGTTTCAGTTGAATTTAATTATGTTAATCAAAAATTAATATTTCTTTTTCTTTCCACACATCTTGGAATACTTTTAGTAAAAATAAAGCATATCGATCCAATCTGAAGAATCCACGATCCTGCAGTGCAAATTTAGTTTGTAGGTATTTTTTTTTTCCTCACTTGTTTTGAGGTGAGGGGGAAATGGAGCAAAAGTCCTCTAATTGTCTTGCCCATGCTAAAGCTATTCCTTTTTTTTTTTCTGAATTGCAAACACTGGTAATTAGCTGTAACTTTTGTCTGTGTAGAACAAGACAAGCCAGATGCCTGACCTTCAGGCACTGTGTCCCTCTGTACTCTTCCTTTTTTTTAAGCTATATTTTAACTCTCCAGATGTAGAAGTCCAGATAGCTTCTAAAACAGAAGGCAAGTGTATGGTTTCATAAAATCAGTGTTGCATTAAAATGTAGTTGTCAGCATCTAATCAAAACCAAATTCATTACCAACTCAAGCTTTGTATACTTGCAGGATAAGGCTAAGCATCCACTCCTCATGCAGAGAATGGGATAAAGAAAACCAACCCTTATCTATGTGTGTCAAAAGATTAAATCTATCTAAATTACTCTTTCCCAAAAATGCCTTGCCATGCCATTCTAGTATAGGACATTATCCAAAAGCTACTGTAAACCAGGATCTTACTGTGCTGTGGTTTGTAACTATAACCACCATGATAGACCCAGTGCCTCCGTGTTCTAGTCCATGTACTGTAGATAGGCTGCACGTGGTGTTCCAAGAAATAGTGTCATATGGGTAGGGTAGTACAGTGTCCTAGGACTTGTAGTGCGTCTGAAATTATTATCATCTAACCCTCATGGTCTGAAACTTTGATAAGCAAATTTGATTTATTTATTTGTTACAAGTGATGTGGGTTTGGGTTTTTTGAATGTCTACTTGTGGCTATATTTAAAATTAAACTACTGCTGTATTTTAATGTGGGCAATATACATGAGATATTTTAATAAAAAAAGTGGAATCAAAAGTTGTGTTTTGGCACATGATGTTAAGGGATAAGGTACTCCAGGACTGTGGTGTTTTAAGTTTCAAAGATGGGTGGGTTTTCCTGACTTTCTCTGGCTTAAGAGTCAAAGGATGGTTGAGGTTGGAAGGGATGGCTGGAGGTTTCCTGCTCGGGGCCACCTGCAGCTGGTGGCCTAGGACCATGGCCAGATGGCTTATGAGTATCTCCAAGGATGAAGACTCTACCACCCCAGCAGTAAAAAGTGTTCCCTGACATCCAGAGGGAAAACTCCTGTGTTTCAGTTTGTGCCCACTGCCTCTTGTCCTGCCCCCTCTTTGCAGCCTCCCTTCAGGCAGTTATAGACATAAGATCCTGTCAGTCAAGGGGCACATACATGTCTTGTCTTTGATCCTTTTCTTCTAGTGTTGCACTGCTGCAACCCTGGCCTCAAGGGAGGAAAGAAAACAAGTTATAATCATATTTATTATGACATTGCTTAAAGTGCCTCAGCATTGGTACTTGAAATGTTCTGGAGAAAGAAGAAATTCCCAATACTTGCCATTATTTTGGTAGGAGAAAGAGAATGATATATACAAATACTTACATAGTGACTTCTGCAGTTTAAAGGAGTCCTCTAGGGCAAGGGTACTAACAGCTATAAAGTCACTCTTACATTTAGAAAAACGTGGCTTAATGAGGAATCCAGGCATATCTTCCTGGAAACTAATTCCTGACCTGCTGTATTGGTTCATTGCTTTCTGCTTGGTGATCTAAAAGTATTCCAGCTTAGGGGTTGTCCAATACTTACGAAATGTTGGAGATTAGTCTCAAATAATCCATGGAAATATAAAACCATCCTCTAAGCAGCCCTGAAAGGCAAGGCTCACAAACCAACTCAGCTTTCCAGCCAGGCTGCCTCTGGGAGAGAGACTTCATTTTCTTCCTATATTTGTTCAGTTGCTTAACTTCATATTAATGTAGCACAAGTCAGATCAAACCAGGAATGTTCATTTTAGTGTTCAAAGAAATAAGCTGTGACTTGAAAGGGCATCAAATTGAGTTCAAGTTTAAGATACACAAAAAGTGTTTACTGTAAATACTCCAGTTAGTTAGTGTGCAGAGGCAGAAAGGACAGTTTCAGAGGGGCTGTGCAGTATAAAATGTACAAAAAGCAGTGAAGGGGATTCCTCTTCATATGCTATCAGTCAAGAGAAAGCATTAACTGAAGGTGGTATTGGCTTAATATAAACTTTTTCTTGTTTAGAAAAGGATTAGTTGAAGAAAAATCTGGAATTAGCTCCATTGCTGACTTGCAGGCTGTCTCCACAGGAACAGCCTTACTACTACTCTATCATCTTTCTGGATTACTCCCAACTACTCTTTTACTACTTAAACCACCCTTGTTTAACTAGTTCTGCAAGTCATATTAGGGCCAGTCTGTTCTCTGAAAACCAGCTCAAACTGCACAGCATAAGATATATATACAGGCCATTATTAATGCTTAATTGATATTATTCAAACAATTTAAACACACTGCAGTAGTAGGTCATGTAGAGAGTATGTTTTGCATGAGCACATCACTAACATTCTCTACTTAATGCTTTTTTAAAAAAAAGAAGTGCCAGAATAAAGGTCATTTAGACAGATGGGAAAAGTTTTGAAGTCCTGCTCTTCTCCTAGTACAATAATGATGTGTTTCATACTAGAACCTTGTCATGGATCAGATCCAAATCACTTCTTTGTGTCACAGTATAATCACTATTATGCTGCTGCTGTGAGGACAATGTGCCTTAGCTCATGGGAACAACAGGACAGAGTTCTGGCTACTAAAGTCAGTGTTTCTTGCAGCTGCAGACTAGCCAAAAGCTCTGATCCTCAGAATTCAGCCATTCAAGAATTACAACACAAACTTATTTCAGACTAAAGCCTACCCCTGCTGCTTCTGGGTTGAAGTTTCTTCTTATTAAAAGGAAGTAGGTTTACACAACTTCAGTATTAAAGTTTAATATCAAACAATTTGCTTGTTGTTACCAATTTTCAATTACAAAACAGGCTCCAAAAAAATTTCATAAAATATGTTTAACTGGCTGAACAGAGTTAAGTGTGTTCAGACTGCAAGGGTAAATATCCATAACTTTTTGGTATAAATTATCTACAAAAACTGGTATAAACAATATTCCAATCTTAGTATGGGTTCCATCTAGGATTAGACAAATTTTCATAGTGACAGCCACAAAATATTAAAGTTCATTGCCATTAACACATTTTTGTTGCTGCAGTCGGACTTTCCGTAATGCCTCCAGCTGTTTTGCTCTCAGCCACCTCTCCCGTGACAGCGTCGTCTGCCCCGCGCTGAGAGACAGGAACCTGGAGGAGCAGAAACAGCAATTAAGAGCTTGTTCACATGTCAGGTTTGATAAACTAATACAGTACAAAACCAGTTTTCTTTCAGTATCCTATGAACTCGAAAGCATGGGAGGAAATGCTTTGCCTAAGAATCTGTGACAAGAGGAACAAAGGAAGAGGAGATTCCATCTTTTGACTGTTGGCCAGCCTCAGGCACCTGCAATCCAACTGCAGACTCTGAGCCTTAACTGCATTTGTCACCAGCTTGCCAGACAGCCTTTAGTTCTGGCAAACAGCACTACCCACCTTGCTACAAGCAGAGTTCTGTGCAGATCATCAGCTGTTATGCTCTCGGGGTCATTCTTGCGCATTTCTACAAAGTCTTCTTCTACTGCCTATAAACAATACGGCATGTAATTAAGTGGCAAAAAAAGAATCTTTGCTATGAGATAAGCTTTTAAGGAGCTAAACCACCATAACAACCCTTAGAGTCCAGGAGACACATTTCAGCTCATTGCTGTCAGGAAGCAAGCTTGAGTAAAAAATAAGCTACTTCTCATCTGTAAAAAGAATTTAGCTTTCAAAATGATGTTTTAGAAAGCAAGGTACATGTAACGTATATACCGAAATACTCAGGAGTACAAAGCCTTGAAGGCACATTCCAGAATACTTCACGGAGAATCACTGACAGGGAACAATAGGAAAGTAACTCTTTATAAAGGTGCTTTTTATCTGAATATACAGTTGAAAACACATTATTGAAGTCATCCATACCTTGGTCACTTCATCAGATATACTATAGTCCAGCAGCCTCAACAAACTTAGATAAATTCGGAATTTGTTCAACACAGAAGGGAGCACTGCTGTTAGGAGGCTGTTCATGTACTCTTCCATGTTTGGTGGAATTATCTGTGGTTGTAAGTGGACTTGGCAATCTGACTGAAAAATAAAATTACATATCATCTCTTTCCACATCCTGTTTTTTTCTATTCCAAGACAAAGTTAATCTCTAAAGCAACAGAAATCTATATATCCCAGAATTAAGAAAAGACAACTCTTTAAATATTTAACAGTTTTAATCTTGAAAACTAGCGTGAAGTCCTTATTCAAGCAGGAGCCAGTTTTCACTTAGAGGCAAGAGAGCAAAGGCCCAATTCATAAAGCTAGAATGCAGGAGATCAGACAACTGTGAAGCCTAGGCCGTGCCAGCATCAGTGCTGGATCTGTTGCTTTTTATTCCTGTGCCCATCACCTCAGGAACCATTGTTCTAGATCAAGGCTTTGAGAGCAGCAGCGTCTCCGCAGGCTTTACCCATTACCAGGCCTCCATCAGTAACTCGAGCCTTGCCATCACTGTACTGTTCAGCCAAGGAGGAGGGAAGGTCAGTCTCTCCGTTTTCCTTTGAACAGGTTTTTGGCCTGGCTGCAGCCACGAGGGAGAAAGCAGTAACTAATGCGAGTGTCATACCCACCCCTGGTCACAAGACAGTTTTCCTGTCTACACTTGTCCCTGGAATGGCATGCTCTAAGTAAGTAGCTACCAACTGTAGTTACTCCCCAAATTCAGGAAGACCTTGCCATACCGGTAGGAGCGATCGGCCCTCTGAAGTGATAAGAACGTTAATATTGCATGGGAATTCCATCTGGTGGTAACTGAAGTCATAATCCACCTTCTGCCAGGTTATCAGATTACCCAGTGCTGTCACATTATGTACACCTAGAAAGGCAAGAACAAATTCTCTGACAACCAGACCGAAACAAATGTCAGACTGGATTTTTTTTTCCAATCTGTTTTCAATGAGCAGCTGGTAGAAGAACTCTTGCGAGCATACTGTTTCTTCTTATGTCTGTGGGGTCTTCCAGATAGAGACAACCCCTTCTTAAGGCCAAAATTAAGAAATCTTGAAGGATTTCAAGCCTAAATTTTATCTGGCCTAGCACATGTAGCTAATGTTTT
Source organism: Athene cunicularia (assembly GCF_003259725.1). NCBI lineage: Eukaryota > Metazoa > Chordata > Aves > Strigiformes > Strigidae > Athene > Athene cunicularia. Next base: position 20,547,284 of record NW_020799105.1, read on the forward strand.
CATTGGTCTTACAAAGCCAGGTAACTGTTTACAGCGAAAATTATCTCCTCGAGGACAAAATTACCTGACAGCAAATGGAGTTTAAGAGGGAGGAAAAAAAAAAAGTCTTGCTGGATAAAGAACACATTAGATAGGCTAGCAAGACCAGAACAGCTGAAAAAAACACTTATAAAAATTTGGCAAAATGATAATAAAAGTCTTACCTGGACTGAAGCTATTTAAGATCTAGACAGTTAAAACTGACAAATTAACTGGTTAATTCTCCCTCTGAAATACTGGCATGTACCCAGCAATTCAAATTTCTTTTCAGCAGCATTACTGCATCAAATGACACATCCATTGTTATGTTTTTGCCTTTAATGAGTTAATATTAATTTACTATACTGTAAATAAAGGCAAAGTTAGTAAATAAAGGCATATTTAATATTATGGCTTACTTCTGGGACATTTTCCCATTTGGAATCTCTTAAACTGTTACTTCTAACAGTTCCAGACCAACTATTAAATCTGTTAAGACACTTACTCTTCTCTAGGATTAAATTTTGTTCCCAACATTGTTACAAGAAATTAAACATTCCTACTTTTAAAACTCTAAATTCAGTAGAGAACATCACACCAACAAAAATGAGAAAATTAACAGGCCTATTTTATCTCCAACTTTTAATACTTAAAATATTACTTTGCATTAGATGTTGAGGGTTTTTTAGACATGAAGAACAAACATTTTAGAAAACCTGTAAATGAGCAGAGCAAGATTTTCCTGTGAATGGGAGTTTTTCATGTTGGACTTTTTTTTTTTTTTGGAAACAGACAATGCAAAGATTTCTACTAGTTTTATTATTTTCTTTAGTGAAATTTTGTAACTTTAATAAAGCAAAGTAACAAAAAAATACTGAAGACTCAAAACCAAGTAAATAATTCCAATGAACAACTTTTAACAGCAGTAATTAAAAAAGACCTAAACTGAAATTATGTTTCTAAATCGAATCAACCTGAAATCTAAACCTCACTAGTTCTGCCAAACTAAGTACTTGAACAGGACAGAGCACTGATACTCTTATTTTACAATAAAGTTACTTCCAGTGATTTCCTGTTCTTTCCTTGAAATCACCAGATATCCATACTATGCATATGCATTCTCCAGTTACGGAACTTTTAATAGGTACTGCAACCTCTTATGTAGGTTATAATAAAATTAATTATCTAAAGCTCTGTAGAAAGCATACTGCACAGTGCTACAAGCAGCTTACAAGATATCAGCTTACAAGACAGAATCATCATTCTGTTCCACACAGTAATATATTTTTTTTATCTCCAATTTTCAGTTGGGTTTTCAGGGATGGTTTCCATATATACAGTAAAAGTATAAAGCATAAGGCAGCAGCATATGCTTCCCCCACTTCTTCACAGGAAACTGAAAGGCCATTCTAATGAATCAGAGGTATTTTGGTCTAAAGATTTATTCAAATTAGTGGCCTTTTCCACCAAGTGACAAAGACACTGTCCGGAGTTCTCTACAATGCAAACAAACCTATACTATACAAGGAACCTTCTTGTTCCATTATCTGTCATTTGTGGTCTGGGATAGAGATTTTGACTCAACACAGGCATTTCTGAGCAAAACACCAGAAACTTCCAGAAAGTCAAACAGGGAAAAAAAAAAATAAAATCCAGGAGATCAAGCCTTAAGTTGCCTGAGAAGGCTGAAGACCAGCAGGAAGCTAGTCCAAGCAATTAAATATGATACAGAAACCACAGTTTTGTAATAGAGCGTTATCACTGGGACATAATTTGCATCATTGTCTTAAAATATAACAACTTTTAACCTTCCAGATGAGATTTTTAAGAAAAAAACAAACAAACAAAAAAATCTACCTGTTGTGTCAAGCTGTCCCTGCTCAAGCTGAGTCTCATCTACTACAAGGGAAGTGTTGCTGGCAAGCTGCAATACTCCACTGACTAAGCGATTAGCTGCGTAGTCTTTGTGTGGGATAAATCGTGAATGGTTCATGTTTTCAATGGTCATTTGTAGGCGATAGGACTGCAATGAGAAAAGAAACTAATCAGCACGTTTCCTCTCCTCCAGCTTCCCCAGTAAATGCTGCTTCCTTCAGCAAGAGCTATAACCGTGAACTTTCATAGTAAGTAAAACAAAACTTACTGCAGCAATACAATTATTATGACCCCAAATGGAATTACTATGAATTTTCTGCAGAACAGTATCCACAAACTTGGGGATAAACGGTAATAACGTGATAATTAAATGACCTAAATGTCTAAACATATCAGTCAGAACGACAAAGTTAACCTGACAGACAGGTGCTTCATACTTAAAACCTTGGAGGGTATAATTTTATTCCATATTCATCCTAGATGAGTAGGTAAATAGGGACTTCAACTGACAGGCAAGCCACATCTCTGCTTTTATCTGACCCTACACAGATAGCAGGAGCCTTCATTTAAGAGGCCTGACTTTAACTAAAATATGTTTATTTGGTTGGAGCAATTAGTCCAATATCTACTATCAGAAATATTAAAGCATTATTCTTACTGCTGGAACAAGCTGCTGGATAATGCGGTATATGTGCTCTGTGAAGATGCTGTTTCTTGGACATCCACTCAAGTTGACTGTGAATTTTCCCAGAGGAAGCACATCTCGTCTTGCATAACTAAACCAAAACCAACACAGGTTAGGCAAGCATCTGACTAGCATGGTGAATACAAGTCTCAGTCAGTTTGAGCACTGGGCAGCTCTCTGATAGCTAGCAGGATTTCAATACCAATACATACATAAATAATAGCCACCTTTTCTTCCTCGTCCAGTGTCCAAGGAGCTAAGTTTGGCTGAAGGCTGCTCTGGAAGACTTTGGGGCATTGCACAAAAGCAGTACGTTTATAGTGCTTGAGATCCTGCAATGTACTTTCCAGACGTTCTGTTCTTGTGCTCTATTGTTACTCAGTAAACACACTTCATCCTTTTCCTTTCTTGTTGCCCAATCTCAGTTTCCCTGCTTATCATGCTGATTCCTTTACCTGCCCTCAGCTTTCCTCTCCCTCTTCTTACTGTACATCTTCTCCCCATTCTTGACAAATTTCAACTTTTTTGTGATATCAGCTAAGAGAGAAAACACATTCTAGTCTAAGTGTTAGAGCATTCACAGTCCCAAGAACAAAGTGTGCACAGATTAAAACAAAACCTGCATACTGATATTGCAGTTACTTATATTCACATGGGGAAAAGGGTTCAGGGCAGAGTATAACCACCATAAATCTTGTCAGCTCATAATTATGCTGCCATGGCATTATGGTTGGATCTGTCTTGATACCACCTCTCCCACTGAGGCTGAGAAATATCTTAACGGCTTTTTACATATCAGTTGCAGGTATGAGAAAGGCAAGATGCTGAGTCCAGTTACAGCTCTGTACACACTTCTGTTAAATTTGCGCTGTACTATTCACTTTGTAGCAGAATGGAAGTTTTGAAAAATCATAAAACAAGTGGTTTATTTACCAATAAATTACTGTTTTTTAAAAATGAAATCCATTTACATTTTGAATAACAACTAAAATTAAATTTGAGCATAATGACTATACTTCATCTAATGAAAACATATTGTCTGAAGTTTCACACCTGAAATTTTAATGAGTGACAGGATGCTGCTCTTTCATCCAGTGACAGTTTAAACCAACATTAAGAGAAGGTTAAGCAAATCCACTTTAATCAGACATGAAGACAGATCACAACACATACACATCCAGCTACAGCATCAGCTCAGGAGGTAAATTTCTGTCACATGATAAATGGGGGGCACTTGAACTTACCATTAAACACATCTACATGTAATTAAACAAATTCCCAGAATGTACCTTTCAGTATCTTTTAATACCTAAACAATAATTATTGCAGTTAGTAAATGCCGTCTTTGAGAAGTCAGTGGCATGTCCTATTCAATAAAGAAGCTAGAGATAAAAAGATCTTTTCATACCTCTGTTTAAAAGTGTATCTTGGAGATTTTGTCCAACTCTCAAAGGAACACTGAAAGGACATACTGCCACAAAACTGGCCTTTAAGAAGCTTACTGTTATTTCAGACAAATCTGTTTACAGTGTCTCTTATGACAGGACAGCTCTAGTTGGACAAAGTACTACTGGAACAAGTCCTGCTGAAGCTATTTCTGCCATTAATTTGCAGAGTGATAGAGAACCCCATAGGAGATTCTTTTTAAAACATGAGTATATAAATTCTCAAGAAACATCTAAATACTTACACTGTAGAGATGAGATGCAATATAAGGTATTCAGCAGCCAAACTGTCTCCCAAGAGGGCGTGGGTGAGGAACCCAAGCAACTCTGCTCTCACTGGTGACAGCTCAGACATGAAATTAGTAACAACTGATAAAAGAGCAGAAGACAACAAATGTCAGAAAACCTGCTGTTCCTCACCCTCTTCTCTCTGTACAAGTCTTACTTTCCAGTACAGTTTGATGAAGAAAAATGGTTATTCCTAGGAAACAAACATTTGTGGGTTTTCCAGCTGAGCAATTGCTGGCTTTCGATAACCTGAGTCACTCATTTTCTTGGAAATGTTCCCTTTTTTAAAATTAGATATTGTGTAATGCATTTGCAGAAGGCTGTACAGTTTGGAGCCAAATTTCTAGAATTGATAGCCTATCCATATATATTAAAAGGCAGAACTGAAATCCCTTGCACGTAGCACTGCTCAGGACAACCAATACAAGGCACACAAGGAAGAAAATGCTAAATATCAGTCAGAGGTTTGCATGCAATAATTCAGAGACAAAAAATAACAGTCAAACAGGCCACATGGAATAGCACAGTTGCTTAAAAACATAATTAGTTACTTCACAGTGTTATGATTCTTATGTTGTCAGTATGTTTCTTATTTTCACTGTTAAACTAAACTGGAAATCAAGATTTCCAGCAATTCACTACTCCATTTGAAAACAAATAAAATATTATTGCTGAACAACTTGGTAAAATCCTTGGGCATGCAGAATGCAAACCCAAGTTTCATATAAATCACATTTAGGTCAGAAAAAGAAACATGTAAGCATCGAGCAAACACATGTATCTTGTCCAGTTCTGTAGTTGAACGGTTCCTTCACTTAACAAGATTTAAATTCAAACCCTGCCACTGATGTATTTGTCTGAGCAAAGAAGTGCTTGTTCACATGTACTAGTACACAGAGAGAGGTCAAGTTCAGATACTCACAGGTTTTACTCTCCTCTTCATTAAGGCAGGCAGGCAGTAATGGGTTAATGTGTTGTAATTTCTGTGCCAAAATCACGTGGATTCTGGGGACTAATGAGGCTGGAGGACTGTGCACTCTCTGTTCTTCTGCTGTGTCCATACACTCCATAGGATCGAGGGCTGAGCTGTCCCTAGGAAAGGGCACAGCACAACTGGACTTAGAAACATTCCACACAAATTTCTCTCCATCTGACTAAGAGCAGCTGGAACCAGGCCAAGAACACATCAGAACAAACAGCATCCACTCCCAGCTCCTGCTAGCTCCTCCCATATTCAAAGTACCTTCTTTATGATTTTTATGAACAACATAAATACTGAATCACAATTATATAAATGATACAGAAATGCCAAAGCATGCTTGACCAAAAAAAATTTGGGTTCTATTATTTCTAGAAAACAATAAAATCTTAAGTCTCCTAAAAAACCCCAAATATCTGAAAACCAAACAAAAGCACATGTAGCTTCAAATAAGATATTACACATTGTTCTGTCCGGCATGTACCTAATGAAGTCTAAACAGTAACTTTTGAAAAAATAAGCTAATGATTTATTACATTTGACTGTGTATGCACATGTAAGATTTTCATACTCCACTGGGTTCCGGAGCCTGATAAGATCTTCTGGACAGTCACATAACAGCTATATCACTGGCTGAGTTAAAAAAAAAAAGGTAAATAAATCCTTATGTGCCTCAGCTCAAATTTGAAGGTATTACTTCTTAATTTAAGAGTTCAGATACAAAAGCTTTGCTCTCCCTGATGATGCTTTACAAAATTATTTCCAGGTGGTTTTCATCTGTTACATAGAAACTAAAATCCCTTAAGTGACTGTAACAGATGATAGTAAAGTTCAGTACCAGTTTAAATCAACTTGTACTGGTTTTAAGCACTGAAAGGCTTTATAACTTCAAAGACTCTTCAGCAGTCCACCAAGAGCCTATCCACTCTTTCCATGAAAAGAAATTTATTTTGTTTGCATTCAAAACATTGCTAAATGCCACCATTTTGTCTATTTGTGACAGAATGACATGCAGGAAAAAACCCCAACAACCTATGACAGACCAACTGAGCTGTCAGTCTGGGATTAGCTGTCAGAAAGATGATAACCAAAAGCAGCTGACCAGGCTGAGCTAACTTTTAAGAAGTTGGCACTATAAAGGATTCACATTGCCCTCTCCATATTGTATTATCAGAAAGATAAACAAAATCACCAACTGAAATAATTTAAAGTGCAATGGTTCAAGGCTTCAGTAGTACATATGTTAGATCAGTCAACAGTTTTATTTTAAAAATTGACTTCTTGCATCCTCCTGGCTTAGTTTTTGGTCAAGCAATTAATTGCAAATCAGAAGGTGATATGGGAAGTTTCTATGAGTGGTGTAATGTGATGACATACCTTAATTAATGAAAAAATCAACCCAATTTTTACTCATTTTGGTCACTTTCACTCTCCATGCAAACTTTTGTTTATATTCTTCAGAACTGTTTAGGGTAACAACTTTCATGGACTTAGAAATGATTTCAAAAGGACATTTTATACTTTTAAAGCTTATTTGAAAGCTTTTTTCACTATTCACTCATTCACTGGAAGTTTAATAGCATGAAAGAGTGTAAACCATTTAGCTATAGAAACACCTTCTTTATACACTCTACAGCAACCTAAAAAAAGACACATCGTGTATCCAAGGGTATGGACGTACCCGAGTACAACAGACTTCAGTTTACAGGATGGTGGATCTAACACTTTCCACATCAAGCTTTTTTTAAGCAACAGAATCAACCTCTTAAGCATAACTTACGTATTTACACATTTCCCTGTCTGTATTAAGGGGACAGCCAAAATATTTTGTTCATTGAACTAAAAATTTCCTTCATTTCAGGATAACACATCGGGGAGGAGCCTTACCTCTCTTCATTGTTTACTATGCTCAGCACTGGGTCCACAGACAAAATACCATATACCTCCAGAACATCATTGACTTTGAAATTATCCCAGCTCTCATAGACCTGTCACAAAGAGAAAAATAATAAAATACAGAAGCAGATGGGCCAGAAGCAGGACTGCACACACACATGCACCAACGAAAGAAAGAATCTCAGTAGATTCAACTGGAGACTGAGAACAGTCTGTGTGAAGAGATGTCTCCTAGTCCTCAGTGTCAGTAAGCTTATACTGAAAAATTACTTTCTACAACTGCATGCATCTTCCTGCTGGCATTCTTTTGCTACACAAATGCAGACGCTTGTATTCTAATCTGATTTAGAAAGATCTGCTGAATAAGAGAGCATTCAACACAGTAACAGCATAGAAATTGTGTTGGAAGTCTCATAGTCAACGTAGGGTATTAGTGAATCAGAAACTGTTTCCAATGCAAAACCACGTAGTTTATTTTTCTTTTGGCTTGTTCCATCACAACTTTTTTCCTTTAGAGGACAAATCCTAAAAGAAAAATACCAAGAGACCATACCAGCTACACGTAGTAATAACTTTTTTTTTTTTTTTGAAAACTAAGTGTAGTGTGAAAGTGAAAGCTCTAATAAATGCTGTTGAATGATTTCAGCAATTACAATGCACTCACGAAGAGAAACAATGTAAGAGTGAAAACCAACAATGGAATTATCTATATAAACAAAATTCTGGACTTGAGAGAATTTCTGTGCCTAATGAACCAATGCAAGACTAACTACTTACATTCTAACTTCAGAATCTGTCTGCCTCACTGAGGCCACAGCCATGCTCATCATCTCTCCACTTGTGTTACCTTTACAAGACATGCTGGTCCCTTCTCTCCTGGCAATGGAAAATTTAAGTCAAGTGGAGGGGAGCAGTTGGGAGAAATGAGATGATGACCTGCAGAAGCTTCTGTTTCTAATCTCTTTGGCTCCACACATCCATGGATATCACCTCCGCTGCCTGAAAAATACAGGATTCGTACACCCTTTAAACAGAAATGCAAAAATGAATAACTTTCTTCAGAATTAAGCTAATTTAACAAGGTGTCCGAGACAAAAACATTTAATGCAATATATTTGACAGAAGATACCCTTAATCAGAATAGAAAAGTCTCACAAATGCATATTTTATATTAACAAGTTAAGTGTGAGAGAGTATACTGGTAAAGATCTACGTGTCTTAGAAACTCAAACATGGCCAGAAATCTGATTTTCAAAATGTAACGCTTAACCTGTGTGAAAGATTTTTTTCTAAATTCCATGAGGCTGTATGCAAAGGTAATATTTTTCTGCACCTCATGTTTGAAAAATGACAGTTCTTAAAGGTGAGAATATGCATCAACAAAATGGTTAACGAAAAATCTCTGTAGAGTTTCAGTAGTAATAAAGCTATAAAAATCTGTTCTACAAATTGATCAGTCCGAGTATGAAGATAAAACAGTCTAAACTATCCTGCAAAGTGGTTAAACTACAAAAGGAAAAACCTGAATTCAGCTAATGAACCTGACAGACATAGAATGCTGAACAAAAGAAAATAATAGCTTCTACAGTTCTTTTTTAACTGAACTGACAATGTTAAACTAACCACTTTATCTTGTTCAAAGAAAAGTGCCAAAATCTCCAAGAGAACGCTCATGCCAGTTCAACTGGCATCTCCACAGATGAGCATCAAAACAAACAGTTCACAAACCGATTACAACATCAATAAGAACTGCACACCATCTGAACACTGCTAGTGTTCGAAATACCTTCCTCTTAAAGAGTTTAATAGCTTTCTTCAGGATGCTACAGGTATCTGGTATTAATCTGGTTCCTTTCCGACGGTGGATTAGTAAATCATGTTAGAAAAGAAGTAAGGCTGGAAGATGTTTTTTACATATGTACTACTGTTTGTAGAAAAGCGACGCCTAATTGACACGTTTGGCTTTAATTTACACAATAAAATCCATAACCTGAGTGTGAGAAACAAGATTACATGATTCTCCCCAGATTACCATCTGCAACAGGGTGAGAAATTAAACAAGAACTCCTAAATTTCAGCCTGCTGCTATGAATTGTTTGCGTGCTGTTGCATACAAAAGGCAATATACAAGTGCTGCTGTACAAAATACTAGTTTTAGGAATTAACTCTAGAAAGTACTACCAGCAAGTCATACCATATCCACTGCAGCACTGTAGGCTCTCCCAAATTACTTCAGTTTAAACCACTGATGACTTCAAAGCCACTAAATGAGTTACAAAGGCTGCAACAACACTACTGATTCAAACAATTGCAAATATTTCTATTCTTGAAAATGAAATTTTTGCAAATTCTGGAAAGATATCGTGAGAACTACTCATCAATAACGACTATCACCTGTATGTTGCTCTTTCTGTTTAGATGGATGTAGATCCATATCTTCATCTTCCTCATAGCTCCTCTTGTGGCGACTTGGTGTGTAGGATGTTGAAGGACTAACTCGAGCTTGGCTTGAACTAACATATGCGTAAAATTGCAGATTAAGGACAACCACAGACTCAGCTAAGAAAATTCAAGCAAAGTTATTTTGTGGTTTGTTGTGTTGGTTTGTTTGGTTTTTTTTAAACAAAATACTATTATCCTACTTTGAGCAAGACACTAAAACAATTCATCAAATTGTTATCTAGGTGTCATCTCTTTAGATACATAAATAACCTGCTTAAGAAATGTACAGCCATCACTGGCTTTGTTGAAAATAGAAACTAAAAAAAAAAGTGCTATTCCACTATCAATCTCTAAAATGGGTTGATTTTTTTTAAATTTTTTTTTTTTTTTTTTTTTTTTTTTAACACACCATGCTTTTGGTCAGGTACAACTCAAAAATCTTGAGAACTTTTGTCTCTCCCACACCTCAACCCGAAAGAACAGAAATTCTAATATAAAGACTTGCTGATACAGTTATTATTGTTACTACTTTAAAAAGAAACACAGAAAATGCTTACATACTTGTAAGATACTAGCAATACTACACTTGTAAATTGATTTTGAAAAAGCTAATACACTTTTCCTTTTCTTAGCATGGTGGGGAAACACTGAAATAGTATTTACTACTTCAATAATAGTCTAGCTCACTTTACCTTTCCGCTGCTGCAGTACTTTGCTGTAAGCTTCATTCAAACACTAACTCTTATCAATCATCTTATTATGAAAATTGTGTTAACTTATTTTTAAAATTGCATTGGCATTCTGTGCCAATGACAAGTTCTATTAAATTCTGAACTCAAAACAGGAGATATCAAATCATTATAGATTTACCATCAAATTCTTATCTTTTTACAAAATGCAACACATCCTAGGTTTTCTAGACCTTCCCCTGGAGAAGAGAACATAAAATTCCTGAAAGGTGTTAAAATAAGCATCCCATATCCATTCCACTCAGGTTAATTTAACTTCCATTTACTAGGAGAAACTAAAGATAATTTGTTTCTCCTCACTCAAAATGTTTCCTTTACTTACTGAGAAAATTACATACTGTGCTCAAACTATTAAAACCACAACACTTCAGTTTTCCAGGAATTATTGTCTTACAGGTTCAGCTACAGGTGTTTTCACAGGCCTTTGTAAGAGACTCTCACTGTCCTAATTTAATCAGAAAACACCAATGAAATGCTCATGGTTCAACTGAGGTTTCTCTTTTTCTATGCATTTGCAAATAGAAATTTATCTGAAATTTTCAAGATCCTCCCAAACAAACATGAAAATCTAGACTAAATCCCTACTAAATCAAAAAACAATGCTCCTAAATTCATTTGCATCCTCTTTGTGCATATAGCACACCACCCATTTTTCCTTTTTTCTTTTTCTACGCCTACCACCTTTCCCGATTCTCTCAAAAGAAAACTTATTTCCTTAAATCTAATGAACTGTTCGGTAATCACTGTTTGTATAACAGAGCAATAGCTCAGTCAAAAAAGATATTTCTTTCACCCAAGCTGATTCACCAGGCACTGGAACGCAGTAGAAAGTCTGTCTCTCTGAGGTGACTGTTTGTGAGGAGTTCAAATCAATTTCCTGCTGAGGCTAGAACACCAACAGAAAATTTGTTAAGAGTCTGATTAGAGGTTTTTTTAAGCTCATTTCACAGATTCAGATACTCACCCAGAAATTCCAACAAACACGCAAGACTACATAGTCATGAAACAACAAATCCAGTCAGTCTGTATCTATAATGCTTTGATTCTAACTGCACTGCACTACCAAATGTATATTGTTTCCCATAGCAGAAAGTTTCAAAATCAAGAGCACTTCCCCTCTTCTTCCAAGCAAAGAAATCTTAAATATAACAGAAACACCTTGGAGCCTGATGAACTTAAAACGCTTAACTGCATGAGCAGTTAGGAATACTCTGCTTTCCAAACCTGAGATTAATTTTGCATTTTAAGAGCAGTATCTCCAGGAATCCACTGGTGAATACCAAATAAACTATACCAGCCTTATAAACTGCATCTTTCTGTCTAATGTTTTATCTTAAAATTCATGTAACTTGTATAACTTACCCCACATTCTGCCACATCTCTGTATTTACCAAAATGTAAAACCTGTCAAGGAAAAGGCAATGCAATCAGTTCACTTCTGACAGTACCCTGAACGTGAATTACTTACACCAAAATCACTGCAGTCAAAAGTCCCTCAAAGACACTGCTAAAGCTTTCATTATTTTGGTAATTCAACAGAAACATAAGTGGTGTATTACTGATGCCATTTGAGCCATACAGAGTTACTATTAAATAGTGTCCAGACTCCATAGTTTTAACTCAGAAACTAGCAAAATATGTGAACTAAAATGAATAATTATAAGCATTTACTGAAATAATAAATCAGTACTTCACTTACACGTGCATTTGTGTTTGGGTCAACTGTTTCATATACTCCCATGTAAAACTCAGGATCAAACATATCTTGAACCATGCAGCGAAATTTCACTAAACTGTTGGGTTTTAGGTAATGTACAGGAACATCATTCAGGGATGGAACCTGTAAGAAAGAGCTGATACTAAACAACTGGTATACATTAAGAAATGCTCTGAAGTAAGCCAAAACCAGCATAAAAGCTGTTACCAACTTATTCTCTGATCATCTGGAATACCCTACTGTACAGTTACTTGCCTCAAACCCTGTACTGTTGTTGTTGGTATGACTAATTGCCTCATCAGGTAACATAATATTTTCTGAGTACATCTCCTGCCCTAATCCAAGCAGGAACAAAGTGTGTTCATCTCAACACCGGAAGTTTCTGCAATAGCTGTTGCAGATAATAGTTACGATTATTGGACACTTAACAGTTCCCAAATTCTTCCAGTTCTAAAGCCACCAGTCCCATTCATTTCTCAATCCTGATACTGGACGATAAAAGAAATGCATTTCAGTCACTGAAGCTGTATGAAAACTGTACAACATTTGAAACTAACCCTTAAACTGGGAATTATTTATTGAAGCTGCAGTATTAAATAGAATTTATTACTTATTCCCAGTTAACAGCACTTTTATCGTGTATTATGTATGAGTGGTACCATAGCAATTGCATACACAATTTCTTATAACAAAGGGCTGTGGAAAACCTGTATGTTAATTTCCAAGTCCACACTGGGGGAACCTTTTTCACATATGTTTACATGACAATGAAAAAACAGAAGGAAAAAAAATAAATAAATCAACGCCTAAGCATGTGGTGTAACTTGAAAGAATGAGACTTGCAATAAGCATAGAGTTTCCCGATAGCAAAGAAAGAACCCACATCCAACATTAAAATACAACAAAAAAACAGAAGTGGCCCTATAGGAAATGGCATTTTAACAAACATACATATATTGCCTCATGTTTTTCTTGAGCAAGAAAATGCACTTTCAGTTTCTTCTAATGTAAATTTAACACAATTTTGCCATCTACACTTCGATTTAAACTGTCATTGAAATATTAATTACAGAATACTCTCACTGACAGAGGAAGAAAAAAAAACAACCCAGTCATTTTCAGTTATTTTTGAGCCATAAGTGGAACAGATTTGATATGAAAGTTTCTAATCCACTTCGCAGTGTTCCACAAAGCCATTTTCACCAGTATTTTAGAAAAATATCAGCTTCTGAACTCAGCTTTACTTTCAGACCTAAAGCATAGCTTCGTTGCTAAACTACCAAACCCAGGCCTGATCCAGCCCAGTAAGGCAGAGTTTTAACAGAAGGTATTTTTTCCTAAAACCTGAAAGCCCAAGCACCTATTTGTTGAACCCACACACAGTCTGCAGCATAACGACAAAAGATCACGAAAGAAGGGGTTTCTAAACAGCAGTTCAGAAACTTGTGGCGTGCAAACACTTCCTGCAGACTCACAGCAGACAGTAACACCTTCCAAAATGACAGTATTTGTCAGCTCCTGCCATCTACTGGATTTCACTACGAACAGGCAGCGATCAGCAGCTACGGCCCAGGGCAAAACAGTAAGTATACTGAAGTCAAGGGGGTGGGCTTCTTCGGTTTCAGTCGGGATTTTACATCTTTGCTTTACAAAGATTAAAGCAACCGAAACGTAAACAACGTATCACAAAGTCTAGGCCTAAAATTTGGAAGTGTACTTATCACAAAAAGGAAAAAGTTCTCAAGAGCATGTTGCTGCAATAACTAAGAGGTCAAAAGAATGAAATTTAGGAAGGGTGTAACTCCCAAAGAATAAACCAATCTTACCCAGTTAGTAGCATTATTTTCTTTTAATTTCTCCTTGAAGTATTCGGTTACCTTCTTTTCCCAATCAGAGTTGGGAACATTTTGGGCTACAAACAAAACACATTTATGCGTGTATTAGCATCACATAACAGACTTCCCTTCAGCATTCTCCTAAGATAGTAAACAATTCAAACAGCCTGCCTGAAACGGTGTAAGATAGGAAGTCAGTATATTTATGAGAGGCATAAAACGCAGTCATCTGCCCAGAACAGAAGTAATTAAGATGAACACAGCCACTCCTGAAAGTTAAGGACAAGCTCTGAAGCACTGCGGTACACCCAGCTACAAAGTGGAGGAGGCGAGGTACCACTTTCCACTTTATGTTCACCGCGGAAATTTTTATTCCAACATGCTTTTAGTTAAGATCAAGCCTAGGACAGAAATAGCTTCAGCGGATGGCACTGCTAACATTACTACTGATCGGTAATCCATATAGCCAGCACACGTTATTCCTGAAACCCAAAATAAGCTTTGTTCCATTTTTTTTTTAAATTTTTTCCTTCCCCTAACCGGCCTGCCAAGCCCAGGCAGCCCTTGCTGCCCGGCCGTGAGGCACCGGCACAGCTCCAGGAGGGGCCCCGCAGCCGCCGGCCGTACAGCCCCTCAGAGGCCTGGGG
>NW_020799105.1:20561909-20595896 GCF_003259725.1 Athene cunicularia
AGGGAGGTGGGAGGGCGCGGAGGGGCTGCGCGGGAGCCCGGCGGGGCAGGGAGCTCCCGTACAGCCTCTCCGTGCCGCTGGGTGACGGGCTGCGGGGCCGCTGGGAGCCCCGAGGAGCCGGGTCGGGGCCTGCCGAGGGGTGCTGCGGGCCTGCTCGGCGCTTGGGCCCGCTACGTGTCAGTTAGACCCTAATCTTCCCTCCGTGGGGCTCTGAGCTGGGTGTCACTGCCAGCTGTCGGGCGTTAATGCTTCAGGAAAGACAAGCTGCTTGAGATGTCTGCGTTCCGCTTTCCTGCTTAGGGCTTTGGTTTTTCGTTCTGTGTCTAAGGCGCGGGGGTGGGTGCCGCCTTTTCAGTTCACTGTATGTTTCAAGCAGTTAGAGATTGTCAGTACTTCCATTCAGGGATGTGCTTAGTGTTCTCACTTTTTTCAAGCTCCTTTTTAATGTTACCTTCTCTTTAGACTGCGTGAAAATAGCATGTTAAGCAGGCACCTTAAAATCCTTGTTAATTTAACCGCAGTTTTAATGTCTTTTCTTTAGAAAGCCTTAACGATGCTCTGAACAGATGCATGTGCAACTTAAAATCTGATGCTCAATTTCAGATAAAGGGATTCTGTGAATGGATTTGTCTAGAAATCCATTCAGTCTGAGATTAAAACCATAAACATTAGAAATACATCTAGAAATCAGATATTTTACGTTTTACTTTATTGCTACACGTTGAGTCCAAAATCCAAGATTTAATTTCAGTCCTGTTGTATCTTACCTAAAATAAGTGTTAATGTAGCTGTAAATCAGTGGAGTACATCTCTCTAGGTTCAGTAAAATGTTTGCCAAGTACAGCTTTGAAATCTTTTTTTAGATCAAGTACATTTTTTTGAGTGAGAGGGATGAAAGCATTAGATTATTATTCTTTCTTACTTGAAGTATCTAGGTAGCTGATATATTTGCTACTTCTATTGTGAAATCCTTATAGTTTTTCTTTCTTGCAAATATCCATTGTTTTTAATCTTTTTAAAATTGTAATTTTTAAGTGCTAGTATGGCCAGTAGCTTTGCACAGATGACTGTCATGTGGCAATTTCCTGAAGACTTTGAATCTAGCCAGGGAGAAAATCTGATGTGATTTCATTAATCTGGTAAATCATATACTCTCTATCTCACTAAAAAAGATTCATAATTTTGCAACTGGATTGAATTTCAGTGCCAGAGGTTGTGCCACATTCCATGTCTGTCCAAGTAAGGCCCATGTCCTCTTCAAGGTTTTATTTCAGTGGTCCGTTGCACTCGCTGTTTATCCAGCCAGGTGTCATAGGGATCTGGCTGTGTAGAGCAGTTTGCATCTTGAATCATAACTTGAAGCAAACAAGAACAAGCTCTTGAGTTTGAATTTTAAATTGTGTAAAATGCAGTAAGGATTGATGTCAGGAATTGCTTGACATCTGACAGCCAACATCAGGAAGCTGTGTGCAGTCATAAATCTGTCTTATCTCCAAGAGTGAGTAATAAGCATTTTGTGCTTTGCAGTTTGACAGTAGAAGATACATTCTCTGGCTTGGGTGTACAAAAGTACAAATAATACTTTTAATGTAGATAGAGAGGAGTGTTCCCAGTGAGGAATTGGACTAATGTCACTTGTGGTTGTCAGGTGACAACCTGTGAATGACGAGGTTCCACCTTATAGAGGGAGGGATATACAGCAGGCTGTCACACAGTCACTGTTAAAGAAAGACTGTTTTGTATATGGGAAGAATACATTGCCCTTGTTTAGCGAAGCTGTACACTCAGGAAATTTTTAAACTTGTATGAAGAACTTGTCTGCCAGTCTGGGCTTGTGTTCCAATGTATTTTTTGCAGAATTAGAAAAAGGCAAAGTAATGTATTGTGTTGGAAAACCCTATGTGTGTGTGTATACAAATTTATATAAAAGTATAACTTTTGTTTTGGCAGAACTTTTGTCAACCTCACTTTGCAAGGAAAGATACAGTTAGACTAAATCTCTGCAACCTAGTTGAAATTGGAGAATAGTAGATGTTTCGTGAACGGGCATTTGGGAAAGGCCTTGAAAATTCTTCAGCGCGTTGCTACGTTTATTGTGATCTGACATGGTGAGGTGTATTGCCTGCTCTGCTACCAGTTATTTGGAAGGCTGGGAATTGACAGTCGTGCAGTATGCTTCTCTCTATTCCACAATGTTTATGAAATATGAAAGTAAAGATTTTTACTGTTTAGAAGTTGAGACCTTTTATTTGGCTGTCCTGGATTCAGCTGGGATAGAGCTCGTTTTCCTTCTTAGTAGCTAGAGTAGTGCTGTGTTTTGGGTCCAGCGTGGGATTTGGTATGGGAAGAATGTTGATAATACACTGATGTTTTTAGTTGTTGCTAAGAAATCAAGGACTTTTCAACTTCCCATGTCCTGCTAGTGTGTAGGTACACAAGAAGCTGGGAGGGAGCAGAGCCAGAGCAGCAGACCCAAACTGGACAATGAAATATTCCATGTTGTACAACATCCTGCTCAGTATAGAGATGAGGGTTGGCCGGGAAGCTCTGGCTCTTCTGGGATTGTGGTTTTGGAATTTTTCCTCCTGTGGGATTGCTAACCAGGAATGGGCTGGGCATTGGTCAGCGGGTAGTGAGCAATTGCATTGTGCATGACTTGTTTGTATATTATTACTATTATTATTACATTATTTCAGTTATTAACTTGTTTTTATCTCAACCAAAGAGTCTCCTTACTTTTACCCCTCCAATTCTCTCTCCATCCCCTGGGGCGGGGGAGGGTGAGCCAGCGGCTGTGTTTGGCTGCCGGCCGGGTTTAAACCATGGCAATAGCTGTTCTGTCTGTAGTTGGGAGGTAATCCGTAGGCCTGACTTCATAGTGGTCATCGCTTATAAATGGTTTTAGTATTCTCCACGCAGTGGTTCACACACATAGATTTTTGGTTTTGTTCCTCAAAGTAGGATAAACTGCTATAGGTGCAAGTAAAAGAATTTGATAAGTGCAGGTGATGCCTCAAATTGACACTGTCTGAAAAGACTACTAAATAAAAGGTGGTTTTATAGTCCTTTTTAGTCATGGCAGCTGCTTCTTTTATGATTAATTAATTAGAACAGCAGCTTCCTAGGGAGACTTCTCTGCGGATTCCCCTTTGCTCCCTTGATGCTCTATTACAGTTATGTTGGCTGCAGATAAAGACACTTGTTACTGGCTGCTTGTAGCTGCAGAGCTGCTTGCTCTCTTTCTTTGGCTGGGGACTGAGTAGCAGAGAAGCAGTGATAGCTCTGTGGTTTCTTCCCCACAGCCTGGGGATTATTTGATTGCTAGAGCAGATGGCAACACATTTCAGACTTCTGCAGATGGCATTGGCTGCTTGCAAGGTGCTGTTCCCTCAGCAGATAGGCAGTGATGCTCAGACCATCACAGGTTTAACTGAGCTTACTGTGAGACCTATGATAATGTCAAATCACTTTTTTCCCACTTGTTATTAGATCACTGCAAAGCAGAAAACTGGGATTGACAAGGACCTGGTTTATCTATTTTCTCAGTGCAAAAGGGCAGTCATGGCCTTGCACCTTTTTCTGCAGTTATGCGGAATGGCCACTTATTTTTCTGCACCAGAGTTTTAGCTCTTGTGCCAGTCTAGAGTAGAATTATTAGAGAGAACTGGAGTAAGTCCTGACTATCCAGTAACTTGGAGTGATGAGTTATGGCCACCTTGCAAGTCAAATGATAAACCTTGCGAGGGCTCTGCTGAAGGAGCAGACGAGAATGTGTTGGTTAACCAGTAGGTTTGGCCTATTTGGGGATGTCGTTAAGCTCTACTTTTGAATTTGATCTTGGAAGTCTAAAAATTAGAGCATGAAGTCCTATGCTAACTGTTTTCATAGTGAAAGGAAATGGATCAAGACTGCTTTTGCATTTGGTAGGCATAAAGGAAATTGGAAGAGATTTTAGTGCCCTGGGAGCAGGGGTCTTTGTCAAGTTGGCTTGGGAAGGTCCTGACTTCAGTCATGTTTTTGTCTCCTGTTTCAGATTTTTAATTTTTGTTGCTTTGTCTATGTACACTGGGGGACTTTTATGGTCCGTTTTAAAGATCCTTGAAGACGTGGTATATTTTCTTTCATTTTATGATGTGTTTAATCATGAAGGACACGTAAGCTTTGTAATCCTTCTGGCTTTATGAGGACCAACAGAGTTTTGGTAGTAGCTGATAATGTTACTGAACATTTTGACTACATACACTAACTGGTGTGAACCTCTCACAATATCTCTAGTGATCTTTTTGTTTTTGCAGATGATTCTGCAGATGTTGGTGAAGAGGACAGCTTCTTGGGTCAGACTTCTGCCAGCCCCAATCCACCACAGACTTTCAACTACTTCTCTCAAGTACCTAGTAGCAGCGATCCATTCGGAAGCATTGGGCAGCCACCCTTAACAACTGTTGCACCGCCTGTTGGAGCCCCGGCCTTCTCCAGGCCTCCAACTTCACTTCCACTTGGGTCTGGGTCACAGGATGGGCAAAATGCCTTTTCACCGCACATTCCAAAGTCCCAGTCCTCTTACGGTGCACCACCTACTTCTCAGGTGGGAGTCGCGGCTTATCCGACTCCTCAGCAGAGCTGTCCTCCGCCTGCAAATGCGTCTACTCTTCCCCAAGGAGCATCTCAGCAGGGGTATAACCCTTATCGACACACCACCCTGAGCAGCAGAGCGAACCCATACCTTACTCCGCCACAGCTGCAGCAGAGTCATGCATCTCCTCACCCACCATCCTCTGTGCCGCCTGTCCAGATGTATCAGACCCCTCCGGGGTCGTTGACACAGGTATATAAATTATTCCCAATGTCCTGGTACCAGAACACAACAATTGAAGTCACTTTCCTCTTTGACTTGAATGTTTTCTCTTCTGAAGATTTTTCTCTTTCCCCCCAAAAAAAACGGAAGTCTTGAATTGTTTCTGATAGCAAAATCTTTTCACTAGAACTAGCCTGGAACTGTTGCTTTAGCAGAACTTCCTGATCTTTGAAATGAGTTTACCCTGAGGCTGTAACTACATGCAGCCTCTGGCATCAGAAACAAAGCCAGGTTGTGAAGTCCTGTTGCTCTTTTCTGGCTGTTACTGAGTTTGCCATTTCAGCTGTGCTGCTGCATTGTTTGTGCCTCTGCTGTAAATCAGGTCATTCAGCCATTTGCAAGATATGGGCTAAAAATCTCTTTCCAAGCTGTTTTTACTGGCAAAGCCAGCACTTTTTGAAATTATGATCTAAGTCACATAAATTGTCAGCAAACCCTCTGAAATGCAACAGTTGAGATTTTGTGTGATATAAACCATTAATCTCCATTCTTTTTTACCTTCACAAAAGCATTATTAAAATAATGTGAACGTGTTAGTAATAACCTGACAAGTTTTCCTTGAAAACAACAAAAATTGGTTTTATTTTGCCAGAGCTATTGCTATATTGCTGCTATTGTGAATAAAGAATAGAAAAATTATATGACAGAAAATATAGCAAAGGCAGTAGAACCTAAACAATCTTGAGTTTTAGATTAAATAATTTCAAAACTCTGTTTGCTTGATTTTATATATTATACAATGTATTAGTTTGGGTTTTTTTTTAAATGTTGCTACTGCTGACATCGCTTGCTTTTAGTAGAACTAACTGGGATCGTTGTATGAAATCTACTTTATGTATGCTATAGTCCCTTTCAAAAATCAGTTACTTTTCTTGCATTGCTGAGGTGACGAGTGAGTTTGAAATCTGCCTGTTCTGATCACTTTGCGGGAAGAGAGCTATTTCTAAAGTGGCCTCTTGTTACAATTGAGGAGTCTTTATGCAAAAATGTAATTATGTATAAATGAATAATGAGAAGAATGCATTTTTATTGTCATGTCAAATTTGGTGGCAGTAAGAAATAAGCTTAGCCTAAGTCTTAAAATTTAAGAGACTGTTTTAAATCTTACTGGTTTTTAGGTAATCAAAGTGCTAGACCACAACAGTTTTGAACAGTATTTGTGGGAATGAAATTCACATCCTTTCTCAATTTGGAAAGTTGTAAGTTTTCAAAAACATGATGAGGTGGACAACTTGTCTATACCATTTTTAGAATAAAAGATAATGTTCTTGGGGAGGAAAAAACATTGGAAATAAAGGCCCAGAATGTTCTCTGTAGCGAAGTATAGATCAGTTGTATAAAAACTATGTGAGATTGAGGTGATAAGCCTGTATGTATTTTCAGTTTCCACCGTCTCAGTCACAGCTCCGAGCTCCCCGGCCTGCAGGTCCGCTGGTTCAGGCACCTCCTGTTTTGCTGCAGAACCAATATGAGCCAGTTCAGCCGCACTGGTTCTACTGTAAGGAGGTAGAGGACAAGCAAATATGGATGCCATTTAGCATTCTGGATTCTGCAAAACTAGAGGAAGTCTATAATTCTGGTAAGTTATATCTTACTCAGAGGAGAACAGAAGGACTAGAAGGAAGATACTAGAGTAATGCCACTCACATATTGAGAGTGTGATATGACAGTAATAAATAATGCTAATACATATCTCAAAGATGTATTTTGTGCCATTTAATTTATTTCACTTACATTATCTGTGGCTTGATGCTGTCAATGTGAAGATGTACATCCCTGTTAGATATCACATTTCACATAGAACTAGTTATCTGTGTCTTGGTTTGCCTTTTTGTTAAACTGTCAGCTCTGGATTCAGTATTTATATGTGGGAGTTGTTCAAAGCTTCTTTTGTTGTGCACAGAGCATTTAGAAGCATTTTAGGAGCAACATCACTGCCTGTTTTTATGAAGCTTCTTATTCGTGGTATAACTATCTGTCTTAGTGGCCTAATATTTATCACAGAAGTGGTTGAGGCTGGGCTGAGAGAGAAGATTGTATGTGTTAGTATTGTAAACAGGACTGATTTTTGTGTCCTAGTCCAGCCTGATCCTGAGAGTGTGGTTCTGAGCACTGACGGGGGACGCTATGATGTATACCTGTATGACAGAATAAGGAAAGCTGTCTACTGGGAAGAAGAGCCTTCTGAAGTGAGACGATGCATGTGGTTTTATAAGGGAGACAAGGATAGCCGGTTTATTCCTTACACTGAGGATTTTAGTGATAAGCTAGAGGTTAGTATTACTTTTACATAAACTTCACAAAGAACTAGATAGATCCTTGTATTTATGACCTTGGAAGTAGTTCTTTGTTTCATTAAAATGATTTTCACAATGCACTTTCTGGAACATAAGTAAGAAAATAGTGGAAAGGGGTGTCGTTAGAAGGCCGCATTGCTCATGCGTAGGTCCTGCACCGCTATGACCTAAAATCAGTTTGTCTAATGCTTCAGGTTGACACTTTTATATAAATAAAGCTATGTAAACTATAGCCTTAACATAACAAAATGATGCACAAAGCCAAAAAATATTTTGTCTGAGAAGTCATACTGATTTTGTGTAACTTGTTTGTTGTTTCAGGCAGAATATAAAAGGGCTGTAACTACGAATCAATGGCACCGGCGACTTGAATTTCCAAATGGGGAGACAATTGTTATGCATAATCCCAAGGTAACAGATTTTGAAGAACTCATTAGGGGTGAATGAGCAGATGGGTGTAAGCATAAATTGAATGTAGTCTTAGTCTTGCTTGAAACTACTTATTGATTGTTTTGGATATGCGTGCATTAAATATAATAAACTTCATAGAACGTTGCTTGCTTCTGTGTCCTGTCTCATGATTAAAAGACAATGCTTTCTGGAACCTAAGGAGAGCAAGGGTTTATGGAATAAATATTTCAACTAAGTGTAACTGACAGCAAATGGGAGGCAATTTGAATTAGTTTAACCTCAGACAGTCTGTACCAAATGAAAGGTAGTTTAAACAGAGCTTTCATGTGGAGAAGAGCATTAATCTAGCTATACAGTAATTAGTTTGTGTATCTAAGCCATGAGACGACTTCCACTGCAGCTATTTTTAGGCCATGAGAGAGTACAGCAAAAGAACCTTTTAAAAGTTATTCTAAATACTCTGCTAACATTCTTATGTGAGTAAAACATGGACTTCAGCCTTATTGACCAGTGCTGTTAACTGTTTGCTTATCACAGATGCAGTGATTAATAAATAAATAAAATAATCCAAGGGCCAGAGAGGATCATGGTTACTCCTACTTTAAGCACTTTAAGGTGGATTTAAGGAGTTCTGTTCAGTAAAAATCTAGAGAAGGAGCACTTAAACCTCTTGGTGTCATAAATACGAGTTCAGACTATACTGAGTCAGTGTAAGTCTTACAAACAGCCATATTACTGTATTCCTCACTTTCTAGGGTTTCTGGGCTACTTTGAACTTTGTTGTCCTTCCCTGAAAAGCACTGCACTTTTTTCTTTTATTTTCTTTTTTTTTCCTTATGATAGAGTAATTGTAAATAGGGATACTGTTCAGTTTCCTCAGTTATCTGCTAAGGCAGAGTGGATACTTGGGTCTGGGAAAGAGGAGCTTGAATAATGCTTGTCTGAGGCATTAAAATTGTTAAGAATCACTGAGCATACCAGCTTCTTCAACTAGTGGTACTAGTTTAAGTCATCTGGTTGCTTTCTACACTAATGAGAATTACTGTGTTATTTTGGAGTCTCGTTTTAGTGAAGTTTTTTTTTTTTTTTTTTTTCATATATGGTAACTGAAGAAAACAGTTGAGTCTCATGCAAGGTAAAGCCATCAAACAAAGTGTGTTAAACCATGCAGTGCTTTCAGAATAATAGTATAAATCATAAGTTGTTTTGTGTTCATAATTGGAGAATTTTTTTTATTTTTTTTTTTTCAGGTCATAGTTCAGTTCCAACCCTCTGCCACACCGGATGAATGGGGCACGACTCAAGATGGTCAGGCAAGGCCAAGGGTAGTAAAACGTGGAATTGATGATGACCATGATGAAATTCCTGATGGTATGTGATTACTGTATGTGGGTCTGGAGCTTGAGCAGTCAGCTTGGTTCTGCCCAAACATTGGACAATAGTGACAATGCACTGTTCATGCCTAGAGTCCAAAGATTAAAGTTAACCTCTTTCAAGAATCTTAAATTAAGGAATATCTGGTTTGGGGTTTTTTTTTTGTAATCAGAGGAGTCCTGTGGGCTATATTATGTCCCGAGCCATGTTATGTAATAGGTTTTATAAAGCAAGTATATCTTAAAGTTGTTTGACTGCACTTCACCAGTGCAGTACATATTGATACTTTGAATTGTTTCTTTTTTTTTCTACAGGAGAAATGTCCCAAATTGACCATCTAGTATTTATGGTTCATGGCATAGGGCCTGTGTGCGACTTGAGATTTAGAAGCATTGTTGAATGTGGTAAGTTTTTGCTTGTTTAATGAACAGTTGTATTCTTAACTGTTTAAACGTTGGTCTCTATATCTTCTATTCAGATAAGCAGGTCTTAAAAAAAAAAAAAAGTCTCTAATGTTAAGAAGTTCTATTTCTAGTAGAATTTCTTTATTTTCCAAAAGTAGAATCTGTATTTTGTCAGACTTACAGCTTTAACTGTTAGTATTCAGTGTTAGACTTAGAGAGTGGTTTGGGTTTCAGGGTGTGTGGGGTGGGGTTTTTTGTGTGTGTAGTGGGTGGTGTATGTATTTGCTTTGTGTGGTTTATGTGTGTGGTGGTGTTTTGTGTGGGGTGTTTTTTTTGTTTGCTTTTGTGTTTTTTTATTTTTTTTTAAATACAGTACAGTACAACTGAGTAAATTAAGAAGGCCATGTCTGGTCATGGAGTAAAAATGCATTCATTCATTCATTCATTGTGACATAAATAGAAGCTTGCTAGAAAATCCACTTTAAAAAAAATCTATTTTCTTACAGTTAGAGGAGTAATACTTGAAAAGATTTTTCTACTTTGCAGTTTCCTTCATTTGTATTCTGACTATGTCTGAAATTGAAGGGGGGGAAAAAAAAGGAGAATATTTGTAATTGTGTCTTACTTGACTGTTGCTACTATCAGATTTTTATTGCTGCTCTTCTTTACAGTTGATGATTTTAGAACTGTTTCTCTGAAGTTGTTGCAGACTCACTTTAAGAAATCTTTAGAGGAACATAAAGTGAGCAGGGTGGAATTTCTCCCAGTTCACTGGCATAGTTCTCTGCACGGAGATGCAACAGGTGTGGACAGGTGAGTGTATTGTTTAATGTTGAGAACTTCATACAAGCTGCATCTTAACGTTTTTTGTAAAGTGGATAAAAAGAGGAGTTAATATGTTCTTTACACTAGAAGAATGATTGGGTTACAAAAGAGAATTGATAATTTTTTAAAATTAACATTTTGATGAGGAGTATAAGAAAAACTGGAAATGTATGTGGAGTATTTTCTTGTTTATTTTCATGACCCTGAGTAACAGGATATTTACACACACGCTTTTTCAGTACCGCATTTTCATGAAATGGCTAATGCATTGATACATGATGATGAGTCAGTGTGTAGAGATAGCGATTGAAGTATGAGGTGGTGAGCATGGAGATGAATTGTCCAGCAGCAGATATGTACAATTTAGAGTGGAAAGTTTTCTCTCCTGTACCTTCCTGCAGTCTGAGTCTGACACTAGGAGATGTCAGTGTCCCCTTTCTGAGGAAGGCATTGAGCCTTCTGTCCAGGCCTAGAGTAGTATCTGAATTATGATGAGTCAGTTGAGCTAAAATTGTTGGGTTTTTTTGAAACAAAGTATCTATATTTGGGTAGGAGTGTAACAGCATTTTAAAATCTGTTTTAGAATCACTTCTTGGTGCCTATCCCTTTGATGTTTTTTGACATTTCAAGCTGCTTTTTCTTACTCAAAGGTGGGGAAGTAGAGGTTGTGAGGGTAGCAGTCTGTACACTTAGAACATGTACTGGTGTACTCCAGACTGTTCTAGCTCAGTCGAGTCATACTGCTTTCCTAGAGTCTCAGTCTTTTATTCCCATGTGAACACTGCATTATCGTGAGGAAGGATCCTTTTCTGTTAATCAGACCAGGCAATGCTGACTAAGGCAGTGTCAGTTTTCTAGCAATTCTATTGCAGCTGTCTTAACTCCCAGCAGGCAGATGGTGATGCCAAGCTTTCTTCAAAAAGAGAGTATTATGTTGCCTGTTAGTTCAATTTCACCTTCAGTTTTTATATGTGAGTTCTTTTTCTCTTCCACTTTGTCTGATCTGCTCACAAAATTATATGAGAGCAGTGTTGGAACAGAGAAGAGATTATTTCAGGCTTCCCTTCAGCCCAGAGAGAAAAAAGGGAGCTCTATATTTCAAATATGTACAGTCAGTATGTATGAATATGCAATGAGGCCAGAAGGCTATACGTTTCTTTTTTTTTAATGTCTGTAGAGACCGCATCTGTAGTATTTACCTTGCAGTTCTACCACCCGTCATTTCAGTAGTTAATGAAGTTCTTATCTGCATTTCTTTAAAAACATTCATGCTTCTAATGATTTTGTCTTACCAGGAACATAAAAAAAATCACTTTGCCGAGCATTGGACGCCTGCGCCACTTCACCAATGAAACACTCCTTGACGTACTGTTCTACAACAGCCCCACCTACTGTCAGACCATTGTGGATAAAGTGGGGTTGGAAATGAATCGTTTGCATGCACTTTTCATGAGTCGCAACCCAGACTTCAAAGGAGGAGTCTCTGTGGCTGGGCACAGTTTAGGTAATTATCTAAGGAACTGATCTGGGATGAAACCAGCATTCCTCTGCTAAGGGAAATGGAACCTTCGTTAAGCATAAGGCTAAAATTAGCTGATAGGGCATGGCTGTCTTTCAGAATACAGCTAAGTCAAACACCTCTCAATAACAAAGTCTAAAAAGGTTTGAGAGAAGGTTTGTATTTCGTGGATGTGTGCATTCTCCCTTCTCCCCCGTTAGTTTTGTTCATGAAGGCTTGGTGTCTAATTTGTGTTTGAAAGTTGACAGGTTATCTGGTGTCTTGTTAGGTGGGTAACTTCTGTGTCTCAGAACCTCCACTTAGTAAAAGTAAGATCATTTTTTGGAATGTACAATAAGTGTTATAACGACATATGACATACTGATTTGGACTGGAACTTTTCCTTCAGTTTGGCAAGCAGCCTAAGATGGTTGAGGAAAGACAGTTTAGTCGTGGCAACGACATAAAGTATGAACGGGGGGGGAGAAAAGGTTTGCTTTTTGCTGAGAGTGACTGTGTTCAAGTTAGTATGTGGGTGTTTTAGTTTTAATTCAGCCATCTTTTTGTGATCAATCTATATGTTGCTATTGCATATAAATCTGGCTTGGGACTTAGGGACAGGAAAATCTGACATTTTTCCCAAGGCAGTTTTAATTCTTATTTCCAGGTTCCTTAATTCTATTTGACATACTCTCTAACCAGAAGGACTTGGCTTCATCAGTAAGTAGTGGACCGTTCTCTGGTGTTAATGGGACTGTAAAGGACGTGGCTGTTCATGATAAACAGGTAATTTGCATGCTAGGCTTTCCTGGCAAATAGGCCTGATATTTTCAGTAGCTTTTTCTTAAGTTTTCAGAATTAATTAGCTGAAACACAGTTGTGGGTTTTAATAGTACGTTTTAACATGTTAATGGAGAAATGCAGTTCTGTAAGTATTGTCAGTTCTCAGGACAAACTGTTTGCATCTCTCTCAAGTTCCAAGTAGGCCAGTGATGTGACTTGATCATGAACATCAGCTTTGACCCTTTTGGACACGTAACTTGGTCTTACACTGACTGAATGGTGGGGGAGATGCGTAAGAGGGAAAGCATATCTCTGTGTTCAGGCTAGAAACAGTGACCAGCTGTTTGATTGAAAAGAAATGTTTCTTGAGCTTTCCAACACTCAAAAATATTTTGCCTCTCAGTAATTTTGCTGGTCTATTACGAGTGGAAAATCTGTATTCTGCTTTACTAAAAATGGGCATAAATTTACAAAGCTTATATAATAATGTTTTTAAGTGAAAGTAAGTAAACTCGGTTTTACTTGCTGCATATTGGCTTTTCGCTGTTAGATGATGTGATTCCGTTTCTGTGCTATTTTAAGATGACTGAAGATACCAGTTCCTTGGGCTCCTCAATTACTACTTCTGGTGATGACCTTTGTGAGCCTGAAGCAGATGATGATGTTCCTACTTTGCAGAAGACTCTGGAAATGCTTAGCTTGTCGGAGTATGCAAGCACATTTGAAAAGGAGCGAATTGACATGGAATCTCTGGTACAATAACGTTCATTTGACTTATGGGGATTTCCCAGGTTTATGGAGGTTTATGTTTGGTGGTGGGGTTTTTTGTTTGTTTTTTTCTTTTCTTTATGGGGTTAGTGTACCGAGGCATGAAAGCAGTCGCAAAGGTAAGGTAATTAATGCATGATGTGAAGACTAAATATTATGTGACTCTCTTTTCTTCTTGGTGTGGTGTATCCCTCCCCAGTTACATTAAGGCACTTTGTATCATGTCTTTTTAAATTTTTGTAATTTCTGTAGCTTTATAAAATGTCTTATCTAATTCATGTCATTGCTAATAAGTATATATGTCATTAGAAAAGTTACAGAGTACGCTTTGATGTGTGTATGTGGTGTTTGTTTTTTGTTTATTTTTAGCTCATGTGCACAGTTGATGATCTGAAGGAAATGGGGATACCTCTTGGACCAAGAAAGAAAATAGCTAATTTTGTAAAAGATAGAGCAGCCAAGCAGGTAAATATGTTTTTCAGGAATGAAATAAAAAGTTGTTAAACAAATGTAACTGTCTGTCTTGCTGAGGAGTAACTCCTGTTCTTTAGCACACTTGTTAACATCATGGATATATTAAAGGAATTTTGACAACTGTGAAATAAACCTTTTTATTCCTGATTTTGAAACTTTTCTCAAAAGGAACAGAAGAAAACACTAGCAGAAAAGAAAGCAGTGCTGGCTGCCACACTCCAAACTCAAGAAGATGCCCAGAAGGCAAAAGAGACAGTTACTTCTGTCTCCCCTTCAGAGTCTGGGCAGCTGCACTCAAAGAGGAGGCTTCCAGTTGGTGCATCTGTTTCTTCTGTGAACATTGACTATGAGTATTTTGAAATTGGAACTGGTCAGGTGAGACTACATAGATTTAAATGATTCATTTGGAACAGTGCTGTCCTTCTGCTTGGTTTTGGTATTTTGTAAATGTTGATGGCTTTGTGCTACTTCTCTTGACTGTTGTGCAAAAGTTGTGTTTACATAGAACTTTACCCTTTGGCAGGAGGGAGGGAGGGAGGGCTGGGAGAGTGGGTTAGATTACTGAAAAACAACCCCCCCTATAATAAGGATGCCATGACAATTCATTTTTTTTCTTTCAGCCATGAGTTCCAGAAGCAGAACTGTGTGAATGACATAATATTGAATGGGTCTGTGGCTTTACAGTTAACATGGGAGCCTAAATTGACCCATTTATATTTAAGTTTTACCTAAAATTTAACTTAAAACCAAACCTCAAAGACTTCCTATTTTAAATATAATTTTTTAAATAATTTTGAATTTTTTTAAAAAAGGTTTTAATATTACAGTATTAATATGTACTAGCATGTACTAGTACTATGGTATTAGTATGGAAGAGTGCAATGCAGCTGAAGCTTTCTGAAAGTACTGTGAGCATGTCGTTGATTTAATACACAACTTGTTTCTCCTTCCTAGCTAAGCATTATATGAACTAGCTGGCAGTTCTGAGAGATCACGTATCTGATTTCTGTCTGGTAGGTTTCTGTGGCTTACAGTGCATTGGACTTTGAACCAGATATTTTCTTTGCTCTTGGTTCTCCTATTGGTGTGTTCCTTACTGTGAGGGGTGTGGAGAAGATAGATGAAAACTACAGACTTCCTACCTGCAAGGGATTCTTCAATATCTATCATCCAGTGAGTAAGCAGTACTTTTGAGATTTGATTTTAAGTTGATGCATATGCAATGCAGAATAGTTTTAACCTTTGAGCATTACAACTCCTGTTCCCCTATATACATTTCCCAAAACATTTAAAAAAAAAAACATATTTCAAATATTTGTGGTCCTTATTGCAAAAGTAAAGTACAGCTGGCTATAGGTTCCATACCTACCATTCTAGGTACTGTGCTGCTCTTCCACTGTAGTGTTTCCTCTTTAGAATCTCTGTCTGTCTGGAGGAGAACAAGACCTAATTAGTTAATAAACCTGCTTAATCTTAAGATTAAACTGGTCATGAACTGAGTTTCTGTAAACTGAAATAGAATAGAATTAAAAATGGGTCTCTATTAATCATAAGTAGTGATTTTTATTTTTTTTTTCACTGAAATGTGATAACAAGAATAATTTCTAATACAACTAAATGTCAGTGTGTTGTTTCTTAACAGCTTGATCCAGTAGCTTACAGGTTAGAACCGATGATCATTGAAGACATCGATTTAAAGCCAGTTCTCATTCCACATCATAAAGGCAGAAAAAGACTTCATCTGGGTAAAAATAAAACTTATTTCATACATGGACCTCATTCCTAACTTACTCATTTGATGCATTACAATATTGTAAAATTCCAAGAGACTAATGAGTGCTCCTGGATATCTGACTCCATGCTTTTTCTGAACATCAGAAGGGATTCCTCCCAGCCCCGTAGGCTGGGCATTCATAAATGTATTCAGATGTAGTAATTGTAATTCCTCAGATTTGAGCTTTTAATTACCCAAGTTCCATTTTAAAATTATCGTACATCGCTTGTTCACCTCAATTTCTAAGATGATGTGAAACAGAAACTAAATTTACTGGTTTCTTTTACCTTGTCCCTAATGACTTCTCTTTTTTTCTTTCTTTCTTAGAGTTGAAAGACTCTCTCTCTCGTATGGGATCTGATCTAAAACAGGGTTTTATTAGCTCTTTGAAGAGTGCCTGGCAGACTCTTAACGAATTTGCACGTGCTCATACATCTTCAACTCAGCTACAAGCAGAACTGGAGAAAGTAGCTAACCAAATTAAAGAGGAAGAAGAGAAACAAGTGGTAGAAGGTATGTGGACACATCATTATTTTTCTT
This sequence comes from Athene cunicularia, assembly GCF_003259725.1. Classification (NCBI taxonomy): domain Eukaryota; kingdom Metazoa; phylum Chordata; class Aves; order Strigiformes; family Strigidae; genus Athene; species Athene cunicularia. The sequence goes on from NW_020799105.1 coordinate 20,577,913, forward strand.
ACAACTTATCGATCTCAAATTAGTGGAAACTTGAGTAACCCAGTGATTGCTTGCTATTGATTTTCCTGACCCTGTTAAGGACGCCTCTGTGCTTTTGGAGTATTAATGTTAAGTGTAATATCTACTGCTGCATTTTTTTGGTCTTTTAGGAAAGGAAAAATTAACAGCTTCTACTGAAGGATATTTTAGGTTTGACTTTGTGTAACCTTTCAAATTTCTGTTGGAAGTGCAGGTTTCTAAATCAGTTGTGTTTTTCTTTCAGGGCAAATTAATACAAATATTTTTAAAATTTACTGTCTTCAGTAGTGTTCTGCTGAGCTTTTGGCATGAGCTCAGAAGCATTTAAGTATATGCTCTAACAGAAAAAAGTGCTGTTGAGGAAAATAAACTTAAGTCAGATATAAATATTACCTCTAACAATACCATGGGCAGGCTTTCCACTTGTGGAAAACTAAACACCTCTTGGTGTTTAGTAATGCTGACTTTGATTATACTTACAAAATAAAAACATTCCTCCTAGTTTAAATTGAGGATAGTGATTAACTCTGTGCAAGGGGGATGTAAAAACATATTATTTCAGGTCATTTGCTTGTAGAATGACTGGATCTGTCTATGTATAAACAGTGGGTTTTGTTTTTAAAATTGCTCAGCTACTACTTTGTGAGCTATTCTTCAAACAAACTCTGTTTAAACTGTCAAAAATAAGCCTATAGTTCCAGTAACCTTTCTGAATTAGGTAGTGGCGTGCTAGTCAGTCGAGGCTTTTAATGTCTTACCGCAAGCACTTGGAAATTATCACAGGGGAAATGGGTGATATTTATTGATTATAGTCAAGCGGGCTATACTTGAAAATAGTGTCAATCTTGAACTCTTTAATTTTAGCTGAAAAGATCTCTGAAAGTCCAGACCCTCCAAAAGATGAAGATTTTCTGGTGAAGGTTGGAATGCTGAATGGAGGACGTCGTATTGACTATGTTCTACAAGAAAAACCAATAGAAAGCTTCAATGAATACCTTTTTGCTTTACAGAGTCATTTGTGCTATTGGTAAGAGGAATTATTTATGATTCTATAAATAGTGCTTTCCTGATATAACTGTATATCTTTAAATGTTGGTAATGACATGTCTACCATTTATCTTACTCCTATTGTCTGTTATTTACCTGTGACTGATATGATAATAGCTAGAATCATGTTTCCTGTCATGAACATTTTTATAATGAAAAATCAAGTGATCTCCATTGCAAATCATGCCCTCGTGTTTCACTTCAAGAACATTTTGACAAAAATAGCTGGGTTTATATATCCAGATCTATTGTTTTAGGCTGCTGATGATTTGACAAGTTAAACATTGCAAAGGACCAACCAATTATAAAGCTACCAGAGTAGGAGTTGTTCCAGTGGTCGATGTGTATGCATATGACTTAGGAGACCAGAGTTTTCTGGGTCTTTGTAATCTTTGCCATGTTTGGAAAGATGACCGCTGAGTTGGATGCAAGGTCCTTGCCACTTAATTCTGAAGTGGCCTCTCGTTTGGAAAGATGCCTTCCCACACAGGCATACTTGAAAGATAAATTTTTTTTATACTCTGGATGGTCAAATGTTATATAATTGAAACAATTTGAGTATTAAAATAAACATCATATATGACTGCCCAGAATTGTCAGTCTCAAGGTGTTGCACCTAGATGTCACTATTAGCTAATCTCATTCCAAAATAGAATTCTGTGTTAGCACTAAGTGAACAAATCTATTGTTCTGTTATAATAAAGACATGGCATGCTGTTCTCTTGAACTTTGATACTCAAAACACACATCTTTAGCTATAATAATTTTCAGAACAAAAGGAGACGTCTATGAGCATTTTGACAAGTTTTTAAAATAAAAATATTCATGAAGGAATTGTATATAGACTACAATATAGAGTAAAACTATTAGCTCTTAATGTTGGAATGAAATGGTTAGATATTGATATTCTGCTATCAAAGATTAACAAAAAGAAAAAAAGGAAGAAAAAAGGCACAGTGGAACTTCCTGTGAATTTGGATGCTTGTGATGTACCACTTGTACAGTGGTTGCTCATATACAGAACAATTCATAGAAAAAGAAGCAGAGTTTGGTGTCATAGAGCGCAGTGCACCGTTGCCTTACCCGGATTTGGATTTACTTTTTTTAATGCTTACATGTTTTAAATGGAGATTTGTAGGAAAAGCAGTAACTATTGACCTCGTTGTCTTTAGGAGTTGTGCTCTTTTTTTCTTTGGTATGTCGTATACATTTTATTACTGTCAAAATTAAGTGCATATGAAAATATATAGGATGTAGAATGGCAGAGCAGAGGTTACCTAAACTGTATTTGACAACACAATAGCACACTTTCATATGTAAGAGGCAAGCTTGGATGTCAGTTGCTGAGCTGTGCAAAATATTCTTGGGGAGGGAGGGGTGATGAGTCTCTTGTTTTGAGTTTAGCAAGTGCCAGACAAGGGGTGCTTTACATCATTTTTGAAGGCTTTGAATTTCAATAACTAATAACTTTTAGAAGCAGGCATCATTCCAGAGGTTAAAATATGGAATCGAAAGCGTTACTTGAAGGATCTTATTAAAGTCAGGATCGCTTCTGTTGGTAAAGATCAGTAGCTGTCGGAGGAGGGATTATCAGGGCTGCAGTGCTGACGTGTGCTTGCCGGAGCGGGGCTCCTTGAGCAGTCGGGGACCGGTGGCGGTGGTGCCAATCTGCGAGTGGGGTTGAAAGAATGGGGAATTCTTTTCCACAAGGCGGCAGCCGATCATTGCCAGGTTTTTAAAAACTTGCTACCCATAGCTTTTTTGTGTTTTTTTGTTGTTCAGGTCAGGAAGATAAGCATGATGATTAATGACCCAAATAGGAGAGTGTGTTGTTTTGGTGGTGTGGTGTCGTGGTTTTGTTTTTTTTGTTTGTTTTTTTTTTTTGAGGGGGGTGGTGGGGGAAGCCTTAAATGGAATGCTCTGTGTGTAAGAGAGAAGAGAGCTTCTGTGTTGATCCTTCTGCTTGCTTGTTGCTTGTTTAATAGGGGAGACCATCAAGAAATATGGTTACTATCTCTATGCTTAATTGTGGAAAATACTTGTAGTCCCTTAACTTGCACGTTTAACTCTGTACTGGTGTTCTGTAAATGGTGTTCCTCACATTTGGAGGATCACAGTTCTCACTGTCTAAATTGCCTTTACTGTCTCCTATGTTATTTCTTTTAAAAAGCACAGGGGGCTACCCTTACCTAACAACTCCTGCAGCTTTGGAGCTTTCTTAAAATTTGCCTGTTTGTTCTTTTTTTACAATGGTTGTTACTCTTTTAAATGGATATTGTTTATGTGTGTTTAAATCACGTTATAGATGAATAAGAAAAGTCTGTTCATGTTAAATTCAGATAGCCTGAAGGTTTGATTTTGTAAACAGGAGGGAAAACAGCAAGTTCAAAACATGGCATTTGAATTATCTTAATCTTTAAATTATTTGAGAACTTTCTTACTTTTTAGTGGTAAGGAGGAGAGGAAGTCTATGGGTATCTGGTATATTCTGTTTACTAGAAAGTGCCAGCCATGGCACTTACGAGAGAAGAATTAGAATATTGCTGATAGAACTGGCAGGGCTGAGTTTTGACATCGGGCTAATAGATGCAGTGGAGCAAGTAAAGGAAGAAAGCTTTGACAAGTAGAATGTATTCTTGATGGAATATATTCAGGAGCCCATTACAGACAAAAAGTGATAGATTATTTGAGTTTTAAGCCAAATGAGCAACATTAAAGTGGATAGAGCAGGGGATTGTGAGCTGTAGCATAGTAAGTTAGGGAGGACAGAGTAGGGGGAAAACGTGGAATAAAAAAGGCAAATGCATAGGCTAGGGCTGATAGAAATAATGCAAAACAGATGAAGAATTGTAGCTTGAAGGAAGTTAGTAGTGGTAAGGACATGTTCCCAAAAGGTAAGTGCTAGGGTTATGCAAACTTTTAGAGTGCTGAATTGGTAAGAAGTGTGGGTTATGAGAACCAAAACAAGGACCCTACTAAAATAACCCATTGTTTTTTGGTTTGTTTGGTTTTTTGGTTTGGTTTTTTTTTTTTTTTTTCATTCTTTCTTCATAGGGGATCTGAAGACACTGCTTTGCTGTTTCTCAAAGAAATATACAGGACTATGAATATCAATCCTGAGCAGCCACAGCATTGATGTATAGAAACGTGAATTTGTAAGTTTGTCCTAATATAACTTATGTACTCATATATCACATTCAGCTGCAATTTAGATGTCTTTACTTTCCCTTTTTCCTCTGAAGTTTACATTATGAAGCAGGCAGCTGCAGAGTGTCACTTTGATTGCAAAAACAACTTCAAGACTTAAATGCAGGGGAAGTGTTCAAGTTCTCTCCTTCACTCCCAAAAGATACCTGATGTTAGAGGTTTTGTTATGGGATAATAATTGCCATTACATATATGTCAAAAAATGTGATCTCTCTTTATGACATTTCTCCCTCAGTTTAGTTGTTCAGTGAATGTTCAAGTATAGGAAAAGTTGCTAATATTAGATAAGGTGAAACTTCATTTACAGTGCAGTAGATTAAACACCAACAGTGTGCTGTGTTGTATCGGTTCACCAGTGGTGCACATGTATGCCACAGAAGTTGCTTGTCTCCTAAGAAGGTGTTAAATTTTGGTGTTGATAAATTACTGAATGAGACCTCTGTATATGTCAGTATTTTATTATCTTTGTGTAGTTTAAGTATTTCAGCAGAACAGGTGAAATGATATAGCATGGAAGTTGGTTCACTTTTGAAAAGAAACTAAATACACAATATAATTGTGTATCTTGGATCTGAAACGTACTTGCAGGTATTTTTATTTTAATATGTGTGTTTCCTACCTGAGGATCTGTATAATACCAGTTTGCATCACTGGATGTTGTAGAAAAGACTATATTCTCTTTTGAGAGGCAAGGAGAAAGAAATATGCACCTTGCCTTTTTGGAATCGTACAACAAGATAGTTTCTGTTGTATTTCTCCATTTTTTCAGAAGAATTGATAATGTCAAGGTACATAAATACCCAGTGTGAAGAGAAATTATTGACATTTCAGAGGAATTTTCTACATATCTTTAACTGCTACCGCACAGTTGTAGTAGTCTTTTGTAACAGAATGCTCCTTAAAAGACGCTTGATAACATCTTTTTTTTTGAAATGAAATGTCATAGCTGATCAAATGTGGTTTTTAAAGCATGGTCAAATAATCGGAAAAAGGCACTGTTTGGCTGCACAGCTCTGGCAGTGGTGTATCAGTTATCACAAAGGCTTATGCAGAGTCTCAAGTCAGGTGCAGAATTTTTTCTCTGCTTTCAGTTCTTTACAACCGTGTAGGGTAAAATCATATGAACCTTATTGCTACAGATATAACTTTCAGTCTCATTGAGAGGGGATGGGGTGTGATAACTTATCACCACAAAGATAAAAGTGGGTTTGTTGCTTAGCTTCAGCAGACATGGGATAATTCTATTTTTCTTTGAGAACTACCCAGCTGGAGGGCGGTTTAGCAGGATGTCACGCAACAAAGCGCAGTCAAGAAAGTCTGCATGATGGTAGTACCATTAGGAATTGCTTGAAACTTCTCTCAGCACTTGTTTTACTGAACAGCATTTGAGACTAGGATTCAGATCCCATAGGCTTAAATGGGAGGGCCATTACGGCCCACTGGGATGCACTTAAGGACAAGTGGTATCTTGGGAAGGCTGCACACTACAAGACTAGGATCTTTTTTACATGAGAAGAAATGTCTCTCCATATGCTGTGTAAAATATTACTGCATAAGTCTCATGGTAGGCCAAAGGAAAATTCTCCCCAAGTGTTCCAGACAGTAGTCACGTAGGGTTGGAATGTGGTGTTTCTGTTTTTTTCCTTTAAGGCCTTCAAATGTGAAGGGTGGCACTGTGAAGGTAATGGATTATCCAGCAGTGCCTATGACAGCAACATTCATCTACGTATCTAGAAGTAGATTATCTGAAGAAACAGCCTCTCTCTATTTGTGGGCTGCTCAAGGGAAAGAGTAAATGCCAAAGGTAGCTCTGGGCTCCCTTTTCATACTTCTCATGTTAATTGATTTGAATGCTGAGTCCTGACCACTTCCCTGCTTTGATGTGCAGAGCTGCCTCTTGCTGTCCAGTTTAATTTCATGGTGTCTTCTGCCAGCAGAGGGAAAGACAGGATCTACTAGCCTGCTTGCTTCTTCTCGGGTGTCATTGGCCAGTGCAGATCCCTTTAACTTCTTGGGGACTGTGATAATTTTGGAGCAGATAAAAATGTAGCAGAGAGGCAAGCTAAAGGAGGAGCTGGATGTTCAGTTTTACCTCTGGTCTGAATTACCTGATTGTTTTCTTTTGGGGAGAGGGAGGGAGTTGGCCAGACAGTCCCTCTTCTGCTTTTAAGAAAACCAAGGTGGCTGCTGTGCTTCATCATATGGAGGATGAATTCTGAAGCAAAGAGGAGGGTCACTGATGCACAGCAATTTACTGTAGTGTTCTGTCTTGGGAGGTTTTTTTTGACATCTACAGGTAACTTACTCTTAACTAAGTCAAGTCAGTAGCATTAACTATCTTAGCTAAAACTACTTCTGAGAAGAATTTGTTGCACTTAAAATTGGTGAGTAGCTACCAATACCTGTTTGCTTCTACTCACTACTAAGACACTACAAATGCTATTGAAACCTCTGAGTTCTACTTTTGCTTTGTATGACTGACTTGATTTAACTCTTCTCAATGGTCTTGAAGCTGTTTTCTGTGAAGCAGTGATATGGGGTTTCATGTAAACAATGTAAAGAAGTGCTTGGGACAACTTTAACACGTAAATCGGAAATTTCATTTCCTGTATCTATTTTGGTTACTTGGTTGAAAGGGAACTGAAAACACTGAGACTTTTTAAATGACTCTTGCAAATGAGAATTTTGTCCTTCTTTAGTGAAGTATAGCCACCACTAGCATCTTACTCTTTTTATTAATATTAGATTCACGGGAGTATCTTTCACTGTGCTGGCTAGAAGATTTGTTTAAGTCACTATACACTCTATATATTATTTTTACAGCTCTCTTTAGAGGGCCTTGGTGAGGGGGAGAATGCACCAGCATATTAAAGCTCAGATCTATAAACTATTGCATCTTTATTTCTATCTCTATTTAGAGTAGGATAATTTATTACTGTAAGTTAAAGAATCTAGTAGCTAATGAAAATGTACAGTGAACGAATCCTATGAGCAGTTGTTGTGAGCTCTTTCTGTTTGTAATTGTAATTGCCAATTTGTGTCCACAAAAAGTATATTTCAGGAGCTTATTGTATTAAAAAATTGATGAAAAATGTGTATGGATTTTTAGATCTTTTTGAGTCATCTTACAATTGTATGTTGGCATATTTAATTTTATTAGTACTACTGCAGGAATAGAAAACTTGATATATTTCATATTTCCCATATGTACATGTTCTGTTTTCTCTGCACAGCCATACCTATTGCTCCGACAGACCTGGTGAAAAACGCTTTGAAGAACATCTAGTATTTTCATAGTTACAGATGACAGGATAAGCGTCAGACTTTTTCTCTGCCAGTCCAGAACTTGCTGAGATTCTACCTTCTTGTGTCACTTCAAGCAAACTTAAATTTTGAGATGATCAGCATTGTCATTCAAGAGATGGATGGAATGACACGCTTTTGATCTTAAATCAGTTTAATTGTGCAGTTGCCAAGTGAAAGGTGATCGCCGAAGAGGTGGTTTTTGGCACACAAATGATTACTTCTCTCCTTCAGCTGTCCCGTCTCAGCTGACTGTCAAACATGCTTTGCCTATCAAGGTAGCATGTCCTTATTAAAAAAGACTTGTTGAGAAACAGCAATAATCTGCTTTTCTTGACGCATTTGTTGGTCCACCTTTTAAAAATAAAATGTGAACTGTAGTTATAACCGTCTTTAATACAGATTGCACAAACCAGTTCATATTTACTAAATATTAGCAACCAGAATAATTTTCTTACTATTGTAAGTGTGATGGAGATTATTTTATAAAGACCTTTTTAAGCCTCTGTTAAGAGTTTTATGGTGGAGTTTTTTAAGTAAAAATGAACCTTTGACTTTGAAAATGTTAGAAGTTTGTTACAGCTAGTTCAGTGTTCACATCTCCTGAAATGAATAACAATTTAAAATAACATTTTGGTCTGGTAATTAAGGTAATTTTAGTGAAACTTGACTGCAGTTATGAGAACTAAAATACTTACCTTGATCTTGCAATTTAATATCTCAAAACAGTTAATGTAAATAGAGGAATCTGAAGCTTACGGCTGCTAGATGATAATCTAGGTCCATACCTACAATCCAGACTCCATTTTCATGTAATGAGGTTGAGATGATTTGGGTAGTATGAAATCCTTTGAACTCATGTCTCTGAATACTGAGCATCTGTAGCTTTCCTCTGGCTTCAACTTACATGCAGATTGTGGCTTTTCTTAATATTAGTGACTAAACCTTACTACTGACTATTTACCTCTGTTATTGCAGTAAATGAATTTTGAAATGCAGAATTTTTTTTTTCTTGGTATATGTAAAAATACACATTATTGTGTATATATTTTGGTTATTATAATTAAAAATACCTTCCAGTGGGTCTTTACAGCAAGATTTTGTGTTTCATCACAGAAAATAGATGGGAGGAGGCCTCTGGAGAGGTTGCCTAGTCCAGCTCCCCTGCTCAAGGCAGGAGTGGCTTAGGGCCTTGCTCAAAGATGGAGATCCTTCACCTCTCTGGGCCCTATTCTAATGTTTCACTACTATGATTGCAAATTTTTTTTCTAATATACAGTTGGAATTTCCCATCTGGAGCTTGTCTGTTTCCTCTTGTCCTTCTGTGCATCTTCAAGAATAATGCCTCTGTCTTCTCTTGTGCTGTCACATTAGGTAGTAGAGGACAACAGTACAATTTTCCTGTTTGGCTGCTCCAGACTGGACACTTCCCTTGACCTCTTCTTGCACGCCATGTGCTGTGACCCTATGAGTCCTCTTGGGACTTTCCACTGGACTTGCTTTAGTTTATTGAAGCCCATCTTGTTCTGGGAAGCCAGTTTGCCAAAGAATACTTTTTATCCAAAACAAAATGTATTTGTATCTTTGTAAATTGGCCTCTGGAGACCAAGTTTTCTGAGCTTTATGATCTGCTTTGTTAGCTAGAATACAAATAATATATTAAATAAAAAATCAATAAAAATCCACAAACCACAACCACTGACCTCATTTTCATCTTAAGTACCATAGAGTGGAAGGCTCTACACTTACATTTATCAACTCTATGCAACACTGAATAGTCTGATGAATATGCTTAAATAGCTCCCATGGTGCCTTGTTCCCTTTTTTCTTTTACTGTAAAGCTGATGGCCTGTCATTCAGCCCCCTGGGAGGGAACTGCAGCACCCAGGAGCAGTAAAATTTTGTGTTGCATGGGGTGACCCTGGCTGGCAAGGAGCTTGCCTTGCAATGGAAGGATGCACAGGAGGATATTTGCAGGTGAAGGAGAATCATCTGGAGCGGAGAAATGATTCTGGGAATACATCATTAAAATCAGTCCTAGTTATATAAATAAAAGTGTGACTGCAACTACAATAACTAGCAATTCTTACACCTTGAAAGCAAAGTTAAGGAAGGAAAAATGACAGCCTAACCAATGGTTACATGAAACAGAGAAAAACTCTATAAACAAATGGAATTTAAAGAGTGAATGTGTATCTGCTACAGATGTATGTTACTTCCCCAGCAGAAATCTTCCTAGAATGCTGCAACAGCTTATTAGACAGACCATATACAGCACAGCATCTGATATGTGGTGCTATAGGTTCGCTGGGTTTTATTTATTTTGAGGTTTTTTTTTTAAATAGTAGTAGGTATTATAATCCATAATTAAATAGTGCTAATTAAACTTTAATTATGTAATCCATAAACAAAACTTCAGTGCTTTCCCTGCCATGTTTTCATCTGTGCTGGAGTGATCGTAAACATTTAAAAAAAAAAAAAGTTTTTCCAGACAAAGAGGTTTTAAAATCAAAGTATCTGTGTAGCAGGGCCTAATAGCAGTGCAAAGGAGGGGAAATAGTTCACCCTACCCCATAGTGCTGGGGATTATAACCCTTCCCTTGCCACTCGGATTCTGCCCTGCCTTGTCTTGTCATCTGGCCGTGTCACCATGAAAGTGTCCTCAGAAAAACCCCAAGTGTTCTGCTTCAGCCTTCCATCCCAGCCCTGGAGCCTCCACAGGAGAAAAGAGGTTTGAAACTGTAAATTAACTTACTGAAAAACAGATGGAGGCTGAAGAGCAGGCAGAAGTGGGGAAGGGCAGCCAGGGTGGGGCTGTGGAAGTTCTTGATTCTGTATTGTTGGTACTTGCAGCATTCCCATCAGTACTCTGAGGCGAGGGGCTCTAGGATCCCCCTGAAAAATGTAGTTCACGTCTGTTGTTAATTTTAAGCTCTTCAGTGTGAAATTGGAAGCTGAGACAGTTTCCTTAAGATGGGTTAAATGGAGAAAAAGGTCACCTATTCTCTGTCACCTATCCCTAGTGTCTTTTTAGCAATTAGGCTGTGGGCTTTGACTTATTCCAGGTTTTCATGGGAGAGATGGGTAAATCTTGGCTGTGTTCTGCAGCCCTGATCATGTGTCTACAGCTGCCGCAGGGCTCATGTGGAAATACAGACTGCAGTCAGGAGCAGTCCTGGGCTGAATGGAGTTGTGCTAATAGGCACCTGGAGGTGCTCAGGAATATGGCAACAAGAGTGATGTTGGCACCATCTGCATATCCTGAGAGCGAGCTCCGGGGGGTGTACTCTGAGGTGCTTAAAACATCCTTGAGACAGATCACCATGGAGTAGTTCATGCAGAGACAAAAGACTGCTAGTCCCTTGTAGGAGAGGAGAAAAGAATACATGACTAAGTTGCTGACAGAAGCCACTCAATAGGGTGCCCAGTAGAGGATTCATCTTGCCCCTGTGACTTTTGTAAAAACATTTTATCTCCCTTCCTACTCCTGAAAACCTGCAGTGTTATTTGGGGACAGATAGTCATCATTAAAGTCATAAGCAACAACAAGCTGTTCTAGGAAATGCTGCAGTCACAGAAAACAGGTCACCTGGGGCCATGAATGAGCTGCTCTAATGCCACCTGTGTCCTGGCCAGCAGGAGAGCCTGGCTCCCTCCTTTCAGCAGCTCAGCTTGGCTGAGCTCCTTCCATCAGTATTTTCTGCAATTAACACATCCATGCTACGTGTTCTCCAGAGGATCTTCTGAACTTGATGCTCTCTCCCTGCGCTGCTCTGACGCAGCCTTTCACTTTTGTACCAGGAGACTATCTCTGCCCCCTAATATGTTTGAAGATCTGAAGACTTCTGACAAGATACGGCGCTTCGTTTAATGCAAGTGTCAAAAATGGGATGCTTACTCTCCTTCTGTGAGGAAACTGCTGTGCTGAACGGTATGCAGTGCTTCCAGATAAGCACATATGTAACATTGTGTTGATCTTCTATCTACAAATCCGTTAAAATGCACATTTTTTGAAAATATGTTCATTGAAGGATGTAAGTTCTCTCACTTTTCCACAAGCACTTCATCCTGTAGTATTACAACATGTGTGGGAACCAAAGATTGTTGGTGAGTTCCCCAAAGCCACAGTTGCAGTGAAGGGCGCAGACAGAAAAAGTACACAGCGTACAGAATACATTGCAAAAAAAACCCTGGAAAAGTGAAAAGCTAACCGGTTTCTGCTGAAAGGTTACACCTTTCAGGATATTCCTTTCGTATGCTAATTCACGCTTTGACACAGTCCAGTTTTGCATTCAGGCCTTGTGGAAAATTACTTTTCAGGTGGAAATTTTAATGAATTAATTCCAAGGAAAAAATTAGAGCCTCTCTAAGAAAGATTCCCATTTGAGTGAAATTGAATTTTTCATTGAAAACTTATTTCTCTTGGAAAACCTTTTGCCCAGTGCTCCTCTCCTGCTGTTTCAGGAGCTGTTGCCTCCACTGGTAGTGAACATTTCTGTTCTCTGGGAACACCTCCTTGCACATCTCTTTGTAAAAGAAGCATAGTCAAATAATTTCTCCTTGTTCTAGGAGATATCTTGCATAACACTGAAAATTTTCAGTAACTGCTTCTAGAGTTGTCCTGGTCCTTTCCCGTTGAATATTATATTAATATTTATAACTTTGTGTCTGCAGTAGGACAGATGTCTTACAAACTGTCTAAAATGCTATTTCCATAATAATATTCTTCCTGATTTCTCCCTGCATGTTATTTTTCTTTTTTTTCTTGTGATGAATAATAAAACCTAGCATTTTTTTCCCTTTAAAATGATCAGCAGTTGGTGCCAGTGCCAGGATACCGGTTGGTGGAGACTGAATGTTCAAATAAAAAGGAGTGGGCACTGGAGAGCAGCCCTTTGCAGTGCTGCCTCTCTCAGACTGAGCTAAGTATTCTTGGATTTTTTTTAATCATCACTTTGAATTAGGATGTGTTCCCCAAGGTTGAAATTAAAAATCCCATGAGTTCTTGCTTAATAATGGGAAACATTATTTTAAATGCCTGTTTACATTTCAATACTCTTGGCATATCTGTAGTTAATTGAAATGGTGTAAATCATTGACAGCTTGATTTAATGGGAGCAGTCTGGTGGTTGTTTTCAGACTCTTGTAACAGCAAATCTTAAAATAAAATATGAGCTTGGCTCTAGATTTCGATCTGATTTTCATATTTGTAGATCAGGATTAGCTTCCCAGAGGCCAATGGAACCACTCCAGTGTAAATACGATTACAAACAGACCTGCTGGGACTCAGAATTTCCAGTCAGTGACGGGTTTTTAATTTGCTTTAGATGCAGATTACTAGTGCTCTCTTCTAAAGAATTACCATTTTCCTGTGGTGATAGGAAGGGGGTGAAGGCTCTGGGTACCACACTGCTCCTGGGTGCCTCCCAGACAGCACAGGGAAGGAGGCTGAGGAGAAGATGAGCATCCCAGCTAGCTGGGATCTTGTACATCAAAACGTCATCGTTCAGAGCATCCTTGACCCTCCATGTGGGGTTTTGACCAGAGAACCTGGAAATGCGTGAACCTTATGTTCTTTTGCTGCATGATGCAAATCCCAAAGACCTAAGTGTTTGTCTTATTCTGCAGTGGAAATTTTCAGTGACCTGAACAGGGGTGATCATCAGCACAGGTTTTGCTCGCAGCGGTAGTGTTCAGCTGAGCTGCTCGGGGGGTACAACAACCCTGTATAATGCACCTTCTTGAAGTTAAAACACAGTTCTCCAATATGCATGAGGAAAGGTGCTTTCAGCTCACTGACTTTCAAAACCTAGGACTCTCAGGCTTCCTTTATATATGGAGGCTATAAAAGAAGCAACGTCTTTCATATGTCAATAAAATAACTTCAGATCCATACAAATTCAGGCAATCAAAAGTGAAGTGTGTCTATTTAAGAGATGGTAATAGAGAACAAAGGTCTGAGAGGAGAAGAAAGCAAGCAGTTGACCTTGTATCTCCCTTTCTGCCTAAAAAATGTTCAAATAACTTTTGATGTAATCTTGTTAAAATGGTCTCATGAATGCAACTGAAACAATAATTATGCTGGAGACTGCTCTGAGTGCATGAGTAGGGAAAGGGTTTATTCAGAAACTAGAAAGAACTCGCTTGAGTGTAGGCAGAAGTCAAGTTTTCCTAAGCCAAGGCTTGTTGCGAGTATTGTGAAACGTTTAGTTGTTCGTCTGTTTGTAGCTCAGGGGATTCATGATGTTCTCTGCGTTGCAGGATGTTCAGGTATGATTGTCCTTTCCCCAGATTTTCCATGTGCACAAAGGACTGAGAATTTAGCTCTGAATTTCTAAATAATAAGCTCTAGCTCTAGCAGGCTCCAGGGAGGGCTTCTTAAGTGGCATGGGAGGGGAGCTATAGAAGGGAACTGAGAAGAAACAGCTCTCAGATTTCTGCCAATATAAAGTAGCCAGCCGCAGGGAAAGGGGAGCACAGGTATGTCATGACAAATACTTTCTCTCTGTTTTTTTCCCCTTAGCTTCTCGGTGGAAGCTACGTGTGGAGAAAATAATGACAGTGCTGCTGAGTGAAAAATGGGAGTTGCAGTCGTAGAGTAGAAATGAATAACCTCAAAAACTCCTTCACGAAGGTGGCAGTATTTCTGCAAAGTATCTTAGCCAAATGATTTGTTAAGAGACCATTTTTTCAGAACTGAACTCTGTCAATAAACAAGATTAGCTTTGTTTTTCAGACCATCCTTTGTACAGATGTATATGGTTTTAGCCGCTGCAAGATCTTTCGCTAACATGAACGTGGTACAAGTTTATTGATTGAAATATAGTGACATCTCATGTTGGATGATTTGTAAAGTCCTCTCAGGAGATAACCCGCTTGGAAAATAGTGATGCCTGGCAATAGTATAAAAAGAGCTATTAACAGAAACCAGTAACTGAACTGAGATAGTAATTACATAGGACTAACGGTTAGGTGTAAATGCATATGTACATTGATGTAAAGTTACATATACATGTACATATGTGCACACATACATATATATGTGTGTGTGCATATCTAAATGATCTATATATTCTGAGTATATTAATTTGGAAGATAGAAACAGTTCCAAATTGAATCCTGAAAACTCATTAGCCTAGGTCCACATGTTTGATATTGAGAATGAGAGATACTGCAGCCCTTTAGCTCTTGCAGACATCAGGCAATCACAGTATGTTTTTTCTTTATTGCTGTCTTCTTAAGAAACCAAGGTGTGGAAAAAGGTTAAATTACTTTGAAATGACTTAAATGTGTGCATTGAGCTTTGGTGAATTGGAAGATTATAGGCATGAAAGACCTAGACCCCAGATAGAGTGGAGCTTCACAGTACTTAGATGGTAAGCACAGAAGCATAGGTAAACCACTCGTGAAAAAAAGCAACCTGAAGTCTACAGTAAAATTCAAAGACATATTCTACCTATATCAGTACAACTGACCTAAATTTTTGTGTGTTAAACTCTTCCAGGATGGTTTCTCATTGCTTCCAATCTCACTTCACCATGTTGTTGTTTTTAGAACATAGATAAAATTGAAGAACAATTCAGATTTTGTATGTATCAAAACTTTAAAAAAATTTAGCTCACAGTGTGAGACCAGACCAGATAAGTTTTAATCATATTCCCTGGAAAACTCTTATAGAAGGAACATAGATCCCACATAGCTCCCTCCCTTGCTTGGTGGAACCAGCTTAGGGAAGCATCTTCTTTGATCACTGGAGCGAGAGCTTCACCTCATCTCCCGTCACCCCAAGTAGGAGCGGAGTGCAGGGAGCGAGGTGTACCATGGCAGGAGGAGAGGGGTTGGAGAGGAAGCGTCTGGCTTGAACGCCCACAGCCATCCCACTGCCTCTGCAAACAGCTCTTTGAAACAGCCAATTCCATTCACAGGCACAGAGCCCTCTTGTTTTCTTAGCAGAGTTATGCTGTGCAGGGCCGTGGTGGCAGGGGTCAGCCTGACAAGCGTCGCCACAGAGGAAGGAGCGGGATGAATGGGAAAGCACAGCAGCACTCAAACGGGGAAAGGCAAATTTCAGGGTGAAAACCTTGCCCTAGCAAAGAGGCAAAAATGAAGGCTGGCTATAAAAATGTGAGGCACGTGTGAAGATAGCCTATGGGCCACCTGGGCTGCAAAAGGGGCTGGAAACTCCTAAGGAGGAGGAAGTTGTATGAAGGTTGAGTATTATTAGCTAGTGACGATAAGGGCTGAAATATCCTTTTGGCTGTTAAATTGCCACTGTCCGGTGACCTGACGCTCTTCAGAGGTAAAAACTAACACTGGGTCTTGGCAGCCTTAGTTGTGGAGATAGAGAACTGTGTGATTCCTTACTGTTGTGCTTGTAGCTAATTCCAAATGCTTAGCATTGGCTTTTAAATCTCAGGCAGCACAAGGTTATGTTCTAAGATCTACCCGAGCAGAGCTTTCTGTTATAAAGCAGTATCACAGGCAGCTTCTGTGAAACTCCCGGCTGGCACAATGCAAGACTGAGCAGGTAATTCAAGGTCATTGCATTTTACCTCCCTACAAAGATTAGCTGCCACTGAAATCAAGAGGCATTTTCTCTGTTGAGTCTAGTAGAGTCAGGTAAAAGGACATTGCCACAGCAGTGTTAACTTGCACATACACTGTGTATTCACTGGCCAGTTTGAGACTATGTAAAACCTTTCCTGCCCAGATTTTCAGGTCTGAGTCTTGCAGTCTTAAGGTGATGTCCTGTTCAACAGTGTCTAAGCTAAGAGCAGGGTGAGTGGAATGACACTGAAGCACCTGTTTGAAGTCCTGGGTTTTGAGGATAGAAGAAGCATCTCTTCTGTAACATCAGTGCTTGATTTTTGACTGCTGATAACTTCTTTTTGCACTGGAAGCCACGTAGCATTTGAAGTAGGAACACACTGCAGCCTCAGTGCCTACACACACAACTGCCCAAGTAGGAGCTGCGATAAACTCATTTGTTTGGGCTTTCAAGTCCTCCTACATCAACCATCTGTGCAAAAACTTCTTTATGCACCCAGATGTTTTATTACTCAAAAACTGGAAAACAAAAGAACGAAGCACCAAATACATGTGCAGACTACGGGTTGCTTCTTCAGCATTTTGCCCTTTATTGTTGATAATAGATCCCAAGTCTGACCTTTCCTCCGAGAGAAATTATACAAGATATAAACCCTTCAAGATAAATTGAACTGAAATATACTGAATTATTTTAACATGACCCCAAAATATTTTTAATATGACCTTGAGATGGTGCCTTTCTTTTAAATGGCATTAAGTTCAAAATGCCAGCTGCAGCAGACCACTTGTACAGCATCATTCAGGGTAGGGATGGAAACCCGTTTGTGCTGTGTTCAAAGGGCTTGTGTCAGGGCTGGTTTTACTCTAGTGAGAATTTTACTTAAATTATTTAATTCCGCAACCACTCAGGTGGTGTTTTGACAGATTTTAAGTAGTAACATCACCTTTACGAGCCTCTTCCGATTTTGACCACTCAGTTGTCTACTTGGATGTGTCTGTTGCAGCTGTTTGTGAGGCAACTTGGTGAACTGGACTTGGGTTAAATGTAGCCCAGAAGAAGAAAAGCAGCTTTTTCATCTGATTCAGTTCCTGGTTCTGGCAAATGAAACAACTTCTCAGCCACAACAGAAGAGACAGCATGGGGATGGGGTACTTAATACCAGCAATACTGCCAAAAGAAAATGCTTGCCAAGCTGTTCCTTGGAAGGTTTATCTGGCAACAACTGATAGTCCTAAATCCCTGGATAAATTTGCAAATATCAATTCTATCCTCCTATATTTATCAAAACATGCCATATCTGTTAGTGTACATCCAACACTGAAAAAATATATGAACTGTATTGGCAGACTGGGAATAGCACGTGGGGATACTAGTAACCACCACCAAACATCTCGTCTGTGACGTGGCAGGATGCTCCCCCCGCGCTGTGAGCCAGCTGCTGCTTTCCAGCACCACCACCCCCAAACCCCAGACTGATAGTGAAGAGGGGGAACCACCTTGCACTCCTCCTCACCAGGGCACGAGAGGCTCTTCCAGACCCATGTCCCACAGGAAGGGGCAGCACAGCTCCCCACACCCGCCTCCATAGCACCATGAGGCTCTTTGCCCTTAAGCAGGAGCAAATAACGACCCCTTGCACTTTCCTAGCTCTTTCATTCCAAACATGTACTTTAAATGCTTCAGGTATAATCCAGTCCCAGACTGGACCAGCTTCTTGCCCAAGATGCAGCACAACGGAGCTGGGGCAGGGTCTGGAGCACAGGTCTGCTGGGGAGTGGCTGAGGGAACTGGGGGGGTTCAGTCTGGAGAAGAGGAGGCTGAGGGGAGACCTCATCGCCCTCTACAGCTCCCTGAAAGGAGG
>NW_020799105.1:20595946-20667152 GCF_003259725.1 Athene cunicularia
GTTCAGTCTGGAGAAGAGGAGGCTGAGGGGAGACCTCCTGGCCCTCGGCAACTCCCTGCCAGGAGGGGGCAGAGAGGGGGGATGAGTCTCTGGAGCCAAGGCCCCAGCGCCAGGCCCCGAGGGAATGGCCTCAAGCTGCCCAGGGCAGGGTCAGGCTGGCTCTGAGGAAGGATTTCTGTGCAGAAGGGGCTGTTGGGCGTTGGAATGGGCTGCCCAGGGCAGGGGGGAGTCCCCGGGATCCCTGGAGGGGTTGAAGAGTCGGGCTGAGCCAGCGCTGAGGGATCTGGGGGAGTTGAGAATGGTCAGTGTGAGGTTCATGGTTGGGCTGGACAATCTTCAAGGTCTTTTCCAACCTAGATGATTCTGTGATCCTGTGTGATTCTGTGAATGTTTCTGTGCAGCTGAAAGGTCTGTCTCACTACTGCGGATGCTGTTAGAGCCGTTATGTAGGTATTTGTTCCCATTGCTCACTGCTGTGCTCCGCAGATTGACTTGCAGAGTAACTGTGACAGGGGGACACACATCTGGATGGACCAGATGATACGTGGCTTGTGGCTACTGCTTCCCTGCAAGGAGCAGCACTGGGTGAGTGTGCATCAGCCTGGAGTGCTTGGAAGGAGGGGAAGGCAGTGCTTGTAAAGGTCAGTTGTCTCAGTCCATCTTAGTAGACAGGGATATATTTTTTCCTTCATGAAAATGGGGACAACCTAACTGGGATCTAGTTTACAGACCTGTTATTTCTCCCTGAGGTGCTCCCGCGTCTCCTCTCCTGAGAACTCAGCAAAGGAACACGGTGGCTTTCAGAGCCATGTGCAAATCACGTTATTTTGGCTTTGCAATAGAAAATGGGATGTTTTTTGGGGGTATGTTCTGGAAAACGTTTGCCTATTGTGTTCAAATTTCCTTAATCCAGTTGTAGATAAGAATTGAAGTCAGTGAGTAGTCATGGACGAAACCAGAGGACACTCTCCCAAAAGCAAATGCTGAAGGTGTGGCCAGTAAGTGGGAGATGTTCTGAGTCAGCAGCATGTGCGTGAGAAAAAGCCAAAGCAAAGAGTTATTGTACCTCGACTGATGCTGATAATGTATGAAAACAAGAAAAGAGGGTTGGGTAGTAAAAATTTATGTCAAGCTATAGAAAATATATATGGAAAAAGATGTTGATAGTGACAATTAAAATTGAAATGAACCAAATGAAATTTACTAAAAATATTTAGAAACTGCAGCAATATATTGTTAAATATCCTGAAAGGAAAGGGCACATCTGATGCAAGGATAAAAAGGAACCAAACACTTAGGAAAACACTACAAACAAAATGATTGTGTGTGTGTGTGTACGTAACTACAGGGAAACATGTTGCAATGAAAATAGTCCCTTGTCACAGCATTTTAGAATAAAAATTTAGGTCCAAAGTCTTTCTATTTTTACGGTCCGTGCTAAGAAACATTCAGGAGAGAAGTAGATTGTATGCTAATACTTAGGTGATAACTGTGAACACTCTGAGTGGACTATTTTTTATTATTCCAGGTAAAAGCAACAGAATTATCTGTAACAACAGCTCGTCAGGTATCATTTGACCAGTATCTGTGCTGACTGGACTACTTACCAAATACCTTTTGCATTCTTTAATCCCACTTCTTATAATATATAAAAGATTTTTGTACACTACAGTCTGTGGGAGGTTTTCGCCAGACAGTATCTGGTTGACCACAAGCATTTATCCTTTCACAAAATACCAGGTACCATTAGCACAGTAATAAAACCCTTTTAGACTGCATGAGTGTGCTGAACTCACATTGTGCCTAATTTGCTGATAAATGTATCTTGTTAGGTATCATTTTCTCTAGATATGCATTGACCTTCCCTTGGATTTCAGCAGGAGGTTCATAGTTAAAGTACAAGATAATTAATGGCATAGCTAATCATACCAGATGTTGTACTGGCAGCATTGAGGGTAAAGCAATTAGGACTCAGCTAAGTACAAGTTAAAATAATCTGTAGGCTAACAACATTGCGGGGATTGTGCTGGGCCACCAGTGAAACTTCAAAAGTTGTTAGAAAGGACAGAAATGTTTCGAACAGAACTATATCAGCCATGGCCCCGAGGAGAAGCTTGAAAGATCCTATGGTTTTGCCTACCAGGATGTCAGCATTGTGAAGCTCATTTAAATTCATTTAAAATTGAAGCTGATGGCAGGAGGAAGAAGGAAAGGAAAAGTTTATACAACCTTAATGTCTGAAAATTGTTAAGAAAAACAATATGAAGAATGGATGGGGTGGGGGTAAAATTTCAAAACCCTTTGCAGAAAACTAGTCTCTGCAGGCAGTAGGAGTCTCCTCACCACCTGCCTGTGGCTGAGCAGCTTCTGGTCTTTACTAGGCACAATGGCTGGGATGCCACTGATGGGAGGATCTTTGGGCCTCTGTTTGAGGTCACCTTTGGTGGGAGAGCTGGTGTGCCCATGGCTGGCACCATGCTGAAGTCATTAATACCCTCTCCTCAGCGCTTGCCAGGCCACACCTGGAATAATGTGTTCAGTTTTGGTCCCCGCTATAAAAAAAACCAACCATGGACAGGCTGGAGAGGGTCCAGAGGAGGGCCACAAAGATGATCAAGGGGCTGGGCAGCCTGCCGTGTGAGGAAAGGCTGAGTTAGAACTGGGTTTGTTCAGCCTTGAGAAGAGAAGGCTTCGGGGAGACCTTATCACCATGTTCTGGTATTTAAAGGGTGGATACAGAAGATGGAGACTCCTTTTTTACAGGGAGTCACATGGAAAAGATGAGGGGTGATGGGTGCAAGTTACTCCTGGGAAGGTGATCGGACACAAGAGGAAAATTTTTCACGATCAGAACAATCAGCCACTGGAATAATCTCCCCATGGAAGTGGTGGATTCCCCGACATTGGACACTTTTAAGATTCAGCTGGACGAGGTGCTGGGCCAACTTGTCTAGACCGTGCTTTCGTCAAGAAAGGTTGGTCCAGATGATCCTTGAGGTCCCTTCAACCTGGTATTTTATGCTTCTATGATTGTCCCTCCACCTGCTGCAGCCTGAAAGGTGACAGTGGCTCCAGAGGGGTCCCCCTGCAAGGAGCCCATCTCCACAGCTCTTTCTGCCATCACTACATGCACTGTCCACAGAGGCTGCCAGGAGTGAAGACTTGAGATGTTGTCCTTTGCTCTCTCCCCCTCTTGCTGCCGAGAGTGCCCAACACTTCCTGTACACTCTGGGCTTCTTACCCCCTTATCCTGCCAATGAAAAATGCGTGATTTCAAAAATCCTGCCTTGTCTGGTGCAGAGCTACAGCATCTTGTCTGAACTCATTTCTTCCTGATCACGGAGTCAGGTGTCTTCTCTGCAGGATTGGCTTGGCTCTGCCCACGCACGATGTGTCTGTGGGGAAATGAAATAATATTTTCCTTTTACTGCTATTCATTCCAGGTGTCCACATACGTAGCACAGATTCTCCAGTGCATTCTTGCAGCCCATTGCTAATTCAAAGCAATATTTTGCAACACTTTGTTTACACTGCCCATATTTATTATAAGAGAAATTTCACTGGGAGAGAGCAGCCAGTGCAGCAGAATGGTTTACTGTAAATGATCATGGATCTGGGTGAAAAAAACAGGAGTCCAGAACGTGGACTTGGTGGTGATATACCATACTAAATTCAAACACTGGGGCAGTAACATGCAAGCCATTAGTGCTATGAAGAAGGAAGTTCTGTCAGCAAATGGTGATGGAAAAATCTTCACTGTCTGGCTTAAACTCGATATGATCATTACAAATCTGCAATTTACAGACCAAATTAGGCTTTTGAATTGAAAACATTATTTCTACCATAGCATATGGATGTGGAAGCAGAGGAAACACCAGAAGTAGAGACAGATGGCTTGTCATCTTTGTAAACTGTTCCCTTAGGAATATACCAAGTATCAAATGCAGTGAATATATGCCACTTGCCAGTATTTGTTCAAGAGCACCACAACTCCCTGCCTCCAGGGCGACGCAGACAAGGTCTATGTGAAGAGCGTAGCTCTGTGGATGAATGTGTTTTGAGGCACCTAAGAGAGCGATTGCAAAATCCCATTGGAATTTAGAAGGAAAAAAAAAAGTCTGTTCTAGATGCATGATAAACCACGGAGGTCATGCGGAGCACTTCCTAGGACAAACAGGAATTATGATTTCCTTTGTGCCCCCTGCAACTTTTGATGGTACATCTGTCCGTGTCTGGCTCTAAAACATGCTGCCAGTGTTTTAACAAGGACTTGCTACTGATAAGAAGTGTTCCAGCCCAACCTTCCCCATAACCCAATGGTAAACTTCATGTACCAGTGGCAACCTGCAATGCAAAGGTTATAAATTTCTCATGTCCTGCTCTCTTGAGTGCACTTTAAAATAACAGTGAACTCCACCAACTTTCGCCTTTTCATGCTGAGCCTCGAGAAAGGGAAAGGGCATAGGAATTTCTTTAAATTCACCTCCATCACAACGAGTTAAAGACTTCAGGCTAAGCTATCTACTGATAAATATTGCTGAACTCCAGCTATAACAATGGAGCTCTAGCAATGCCTGCCAGCAATAAAAGCAAACCTTGTGTTTATCTTGGCAAGACCCTTGCCTTCATTCTATCCAAAGCTACAAAATGCTAATATTAGCCCTGAATCCATTGCTTCTGAGCAATGACTTTCAAGATTCAATTACCGTGCCATTATTAATATACACAAGAGCCTGATTGTAAGTATCATTCTTAATAAAAGATAATGACAATGCCTTTCACTCAAGCAGGGATTGTATTCATGAGATACCCTGCCCTCCAAAAAAGAGACCTTGGTACTGTGAACACGTCCATGGCGCGTACTGCAAAAATACCAATTAGCTTAACCATGGCTTAGCTGTGTATTCAGCCATGTCCTCAAACACAGACTGTGTCTTGCCTTTCACCGTATCTCTTGGCAGGAAAGTCGTACTCACGCCGTACTTACTAACAGAGCAAACTGGTGTGCAGCGGGCATGAAAACTATCTGGTGGTAGTTTGGGTAGGTCTGTGCAGAAATGCCACCCAGACGTGCAGAAATCTTCACTCAGGGGAAACTGGGACAACGCTCACCAGCCAAGCTAGCGGTGGCTTGATGGGCTTCATGCTGAACAGGCAAAAAGCCAGGTTTTCTTTGAATATGCTTTTTGTTAAGCAGCAGCTGCACAGTTGGACCGGAGCCACATGTGTGAGCTGGAGTAAGGGGTGGAGCGTGATGACTATCAGTGAGTTCCTCTGTCGTCTGCATGGCAATGACTTGTATAATGTGACCAGGGCACTTGTTGCCCTACATGATCTCCATTATTGGCTTCTGATGGTTTCACACGACACATCACTTGCGAAACCCCAGTTGAGCAGTGACCTTTTTTCAGAGTCTGTTTCCTTCATGCTGTGGAGCTGCAGGCAGGTGCTCGAGCTGATAACAGCCCGTGATAGCTCAGAGGCACACGTGAGCACCAGGCTCCTACCCAGGGGCTCAGCCCCGTGGTCTCCCAGCGCTGTGGGCTGAGCTGCTTAGAAATGACACAGAGAAACAAAACACTTTTAAAGCACTTCTGGTGCTCCATGACCTTAAGCTGTATCGTAGCCTCTGAATAACTCAACAATCTTCAGGTGTTCAGTTAAGGTACAGGTGCCTCCTATGGCTCATGGTACCACCTGGCGTGTCCACAGCACCAACAGCTCATCCCCTTCCTTCAGCTCGGCTGCACCAGAGATCCAGAAGAGCCTGGGAGCAGTTTTACAACTTTTCCTCTGCAGGGGAATAATGGCTTTTTGGAGTTCTACTGTCCCTTTAATGTAACGTATTGGCCATTAAATATATACTGCAGAACTTGTTTAATTCTGTCTCTTTGAGTGTGCTTGAGCAGAAATTAATTAGCTATTTTTCATGCCCAGTACAGAATCTGGAAAGTACTACGTAAAATTATGATTAACTGTAAGAAATGGAAAGACAGTTGAAAGAGGAAGATTTGAGGAGTTCATTAGTGCTTCAGTAGGACTTTAGATCTGACTTGGCATGCTCTTGGAGACCCAGTCCTACTGACAGTGTCCTGCCCCTCTCTCCATGGCCAGTTCAGTCCACACCTCTGCAAAGGCAGATTACAAAAACATAAAGAGAAATGGATGTCTAAAAGTCCTGTCTGAATGTGAAAATAACTGTGACGTCCTTTTCTTTGTAAGATCCAAAATGCAAAAGGGAACAAAATTGTTTACTGGCATTAAATAATCAGATGCAGGAATAAAGGGGGTCAAATAAAATAATGCCTTTATCTCGCTCTGATACAGTAATTTGTTTTGCAGCATAAATCCAGTATGCTCATGCAGACTTTTCCTCAGAAGTTGTGTCACAGAGACAGGAATTCATCAGTATTTTCATTCAGGTATAGGGAAATAGAGGTTCTTGTACCACTGTGGAAATTAGTTAAAATTTCTTCTTTTACATGGGAAGGAAATACCAATTACAAGTGTTTCCAGAGACAAAAATGAGCGGGTGTGAAAGATGTGTGATTTGTGCCAGTTCTCCAGCAGACAGCAGCACCCTCCTCCTGTTCAGGGGGATTCTCCCACAGGGAAATTTCAACTGTTAGTATCTGCCCTAAATTGTTTTTGGGAGAATAAATTTCCCACTGAGTCTATCCTGCTTTCCTCATGCATATTTGCACTGGCGGAAGATCATTTTATGTCAAGAAGCAGAGAAATAAGAGAAGCAAAGGACAGAGTGATATAGAAATTCAATCCATTCATCCTTTTTGTCATCCCTGTGCAATCAAGCTCTCATATTTCTCGAGGAGACATGAGGGCCATTTAATGGCAGGTGATGAGCCAGAAAATGAATGAATTACCAGCAAGTGCAGACAATCCATGGGAGAACAATGCACACAATGTTGACCTTGTAGTAAGATAATTTGTATGCGAGATGTGAAACCAAAAGTTGTCATTTTTTTTTTTCCTCCTTTAGTTTTAACTCTAAGGAGTAAGGAAAGAACTACAAGCTGAAAGTCTACTGAAAAAGAATAAAAAACAAAACAAAAAAAAGGTTAGCTTACTTAAAAATAGGTCGATACAGCCCATCCTCTGAGCACATGGCCTCATAATTTCAAGTAAATTCATATTTACTGCCATTTCAGTGTTCATGGGGTTAGGTAATAAAATTCTCCCCCTCTTCTGCACATATCTTATCTAGTCAGGCTGCAGCCTCCAATGGGTAAGAGACTTTTCCCCTGCCTTTCTGCTGTGCCAGCAGCAGCGCCCACTGCTTGGTCCAGCCCAAGCCTAAGCACAGCTGAGGCAGGGTTTCTGCTAGGCTGCCAAGAGCACCCCAACCAACAGCTACCTAAGTTCTTTGGTATCTCTCACCTGTAAATCTCTGTTTATATTTCTGACCAACTGCAATCCACACATTTCAACTTGCGCATGCTTCCTGCTAAAGGATACAGGTGGCCATCTGCATTTCCTACAGTGCATCTGGCTGTCTTGCTGACTATTGCCCCAGGCTGAAGTTGGCTTTTACTGGGGTAGATACTTCAGCTCAGGTTGTATCCTTAGTCCATAACTGGAATCTTAAGCTTGGTACTTTTGTGCACATGAGTGTCTGCAGACATACACATTGTCACACCCTTTGCTGGTAGCTTGGTCTGAAGTGGAAGACTAGAAGAAAGAAGAGGGTAAGGTGGTCACAGTCCCTCTGCAGACATCTCATAGACATCTTGCTGCTCAGAGGATTACTGGTAGTTTACATAGATTTGGAATTAAACAAGTTGAATTTCCATTTCCATTCACAGCCTTGTGCTAGGGACTAGAATTTTATGCTTGGACGGCCTGTGTTAATTATTTCGTCATTTTGGCCTCTAAAAATGAATTTCAAAAGTTTTCTCTCAAAAACTTCAGTCATCTCTGTTAATGTCAGCTAATTTATGTTTTGTGAGAAGGCAAAACACATTTTACAGGCTCTAATGTTGATTAAAATATTTTATCTTATTTTAATTTTGTTGGAAAGAAGTGAATGCAACATTCACCTATAAACCTCTCTCAGCACTTCACATGTTACAAAACCCTGTTAAAATATGACATCCAAGAAAGCAACTACAGATGTTTTCATTGCCCAAGACATCTAATGTGTGAATGTTAAATTACTGAAGAGTGAGATTTAAAAAAATTCTTTCAGACTTAATAACATGGAATATTATCAGCAGCACAGGTAGGGTTTTGTTGTAATGAGATTTTTTTGCTTGTCAATTTGAAAAAAAAAAAAATCCATCATTTATACACAGGACAGCTGCCACAAAATAAGATGCCAAGAAAAACAAAACCCTGCTTAAAATGAGAACTGTTATCCTTTTTATTAATTTCCACGCTTAGAAGCATTTAATTCCTAGAACTATTCTGGTCCTGATTACAATTTACATCTAATCATAAAATAATTCTCTTTCGAAACTCTGTCTTTTGGCATGTTGTGTAACTAACATTATTCATGGAAATCCTGGCTCAGTTATGTGCCCATCAATCACTTCTTTTGGTTGGGTGTTTTTAGAGTTTTTTTTCCTTCTTTCTTCTCTAGGTTTATTGGTTTCTTGTCAGAAATGGAATATTGCATGACAGCTCCATTTATATCTGATGCAGAACATGAAATTGTGACATTTCTATTATCTCATAAGACTTAAGATGTAGTATTTGCAATATGTTCTTGGAGAAAGAACAAAATTACATCCCAAACATTTATATGAAATAAATAGAAGTGGTCTAATTAACATGGCAAACTCGATGAACATTAAAATTGAATTTCATTCAACGTACCTCATTAAAATCTAACTGAAGAATTAGAATAAAATCCTCAAACTGTTTGGAAAAAAAAAAAAAAAATTACCCAAATGCATTTGCACTGATGAGGAATGTACAGCTTCTACTACTACCAGTCAACACAGCGTATTTTCTCCCCAGTACTGCTGAATCATAAAACTACAAATCATCTATACAAAGCAGCTGTGACAGAACTAACAATATCTGAGCTGTTACATGCAATCTTTGTGTACAAGAAAGAATAAGATAATTTTACACTGCCTTCAAGATCTTTTATAAATGAAGGTCTGAAGAGAAGTTCAGCCAAAACTTATTTTTCAGTCATGCTAGTTATATTGGAGCAACAATTACACTTTCAAACAACAACTTGGTGCTTCCAGACAAGGGCAGCCAGCAGAATGAATCCAGTTACACTCAGTGATCTGATCCACTGAGGAAGTTTCCCACAAAAGTAACTTGGTCTGTACAGAAGTGGATAGGCTTGTGCCATCAACCATCGTCCTCTTTCTGGACATTATTTGGCTAAAACTAGAGCTACGCTAGTGTGTAGAACAGGATCAGTTTTCTCCTGCACTCTGAATAGCCAAACAAGACAGTAAATAAAATTGCTGTAGATGGTCTTTGCAAAATCATTAACTATCACTTTACTACCAGCAACAATTTTTTTTCCCCCTCATTTTCTTTCCTATTAACACCATAATAATCACACAGGACTGTAGCACAGTTCATTATGCTATGAAATTTTTACAGCTAACAAAATTTTTCTCAACCAATCTTAAGAAGTAAGAAAGGGATTTCCATCTTCCGTTTTCTAGCACCGTTTTAGCATAAACACAAACCATTAGCAAAGCTGCCATGGAACTTCAGGGGCAATTGTATCTTACATGGCTACCTTTACAAGCTGCAGGTGGGACACATTGACGTGAAAGAAGGAAGTTCAAAAAATATAATCCAAATCAGCTGCGCTTCTCTCTTTTGATTGCTCTTGTCCTTTATGTAGGTAGTGAGTTCATTCGTAATTTCCACCGGTGCCCTTTGCCATGTGAAGTAAAGCAGCTGAGGACATGCAGAGTCTGTCTCAGCCCCTTCTCCCAGGGCTGAAGCCTGCATCACTCTTAAAACAATGCTGGAGGACAACCCGAGGACCTGATACAGCTTCTCTGCAGAGGGTTGTATATTCTACAATGCAGTCGCCTGTCCCTGAACACCACAGGGACCAGTGATTCAGAGGTCAATGGAACACAGCTGCCCTGCTCCCCCCCAGCAGTAACTGGATTGCTGTGCTGGCACACGGGCCCTCTTCTCCAAGAAAACAACAGACAGGCTTGATAGTGCCCGTCAGGGTCCTGAGGGCACTGATAAGCCTTAATGGAACCAACCAGCCTCACATGGGACCTCCACCCCCAGCTCTGGGATCAGGGATTTTATTTAAGCTCAACCTGGGCCTATTAAAGGTGCAATAACCCTATAGCCCAGCTTTATGGCTTGTGCAATGCTCTAGGGAGGCAGGGTCTCTGATTCTGCCACAGAATTACTCTGCATGGCTATGGAGCAACTTAATCTTGGTGTCAACTCCTGGGCTTACTCCCTACCTTGGCCTCTACCCTGTCATACAGCCATGGACCTGCCTGGTGAACACTGGACCTCATCCTGACCTATGGATTGACTTCCTAGCTGGACCTGGGACCTGCTTCATCACTGAGAGGCTGCACTGTGATACGGGCTCTTGGTTAGACCTGGATAATCTCTCTGGGTCTGCTCTGCCTGGTTGGGCCCTGGTAGGTGAGGCCCCTGCCCTGCTGAGCTGGGGATGCCCTGCAGCTCCTTGTCCTTTAGGGACCTGCCAGCCCTCACCATGCACTGGTATTATGATTCTAGCTCCACTTCTGATCTCATGTGTAGAAGGCTTTAGACAGGTCACTTTCCTTCTCCTTAGCTTGTTTTCCCCATCTTCAAAAAGTGAGGTATCTGCTGACACCCTTTAAAGCTTAGGAAAATCTATAAATGGAAAGACTCATATATGAACTAGGAATTTACTGTAATTAAGCAGAGCTTAAACATGGGGCACAAGCTGGGTATGGCAGTTGTTAGGAAGATACCTCCTGGGGACTTTTTGGTTTCTGAAGTGTTGTTAAAGACAAATATTGGAAGCAACGCTGAGAACTTGCTTTTATGAGTAGCAATACAGATAACATTTTTAGAATTAACAAAATTCTAAAAATGTTTCCCTATAGACCTAAGAAAGGTGGGAAATTACATTACTGTTCCACGCACCGCTTTCTTCTCCTAGTGAGTGAAGTTTAGGAGTTTCCTGGTTCTGTAGAAAAGAATCTCATCCAGCTGCCTGAAGCTCACCTGGCACCACTGCTCCTAAGGAGAATGAAGTGTCTGACTTGCAAAAACCATTTAACAAGTAGTTTGTTTCTACATGCTCCCTGCACAGGAAAAACCTTATAAACTGTATCTAATACCACATCTCAAAACTTAATGGTGAAGGGAGGATGAGAATGCTGTCACCTGTTAAAGAGTATTTGGTCTGTTGGAGTGAAAGCCATGCTGAAGTAGGGAGTACACAGTAAACAGGTTATTTTTGAAGACTGGAATGAAATGCTAAGTAAGTGGTAGAGGTTTTCCCTCAAGGGCAGCCTAAAAGTCAAGATCAGGTGTCATCCTTAAAGGCAAGGTTTAGTTTAAACCAGGAGACCTGCAGCCTGTGCCACAGTGATGATAATCCTTTCTGGCTTTACAGTC
The DNA here is from genome assembly GCF_003259725.1 of Athene cunicularia. NCBI lineage: Eukaryota > Metazoa > Chordata > Aves > Strigiformes > Strigidae > Athene > Athene cunicularia. The sequence continues at coordinate 20,607,536 of NW_020799105.1, forward strand.
CATGGACATATAAATCCCAACAATAACCAGAGCTCACAAAACTATTGTGCATCAGCATATGCCAGGCTGCTTTTGCTGGTGATAAGCTCATTTATTCAATGAACAGCCACTCTCATCTCAGTGGTCTGCTGATAGTCAAGTGGATCCATCCCTACGGGGAGCACTTTGCTTTGCCTGGAAGCTGCCCAGATGGCAACAATGATTAGTCCCAGAAATGTGTTTAGTTCTCCAAAGTCAGCTGTGTTTCATCCTCTTCACTGCAAGAAAACACAAAGAAATCCTTGCACAACGAAACACACAAAACCCACCACTCCAAAGCATAATACTTCTTTGGTTTGGGCATTGTAAGGTTTTCTGAATCTCATGGCTTTTGACATGTTATTACTCAAGATCTTAAGTTTGTTACAGAAGGTCTAGATGTTTTGAGACTCATGATCTGCAGAATGAATTTTTTGGTGGCCTTTTTGTCTTATGTGTCTGTTACATGGTTGACTCCAAGTTTGTACACTGGCTTGGTAACTGTACACTGGTTGTTGCTTTAGGCTACAACAGCGTATGCCTACTCCTGGGGAAGTCAGTGTCAAGGCTGTCAATGAGGTTAGTGGGAATGAAATATAAGAATTTCTCATTCAGGAATAATTTTGGGCAGCTCAGTATCCCACTGAGATGCTATGACTTTTGGTCAGATTTTCAGTACTAAAGAAAGCATTCTGTAGTTCCAAAACATCAAAAAGTAGGAAGCTGCCCCAAATCCCAGAGAATATGATCTAAGAAGAGACTAAAATTAAGCAGTTGCAGCAAAATATCCAGGATGATTATGCTGATATACCCCTATGTCATTAAAGCTTGGGGGGAGATATTTAGGGAACTAGTGAATTGCTGTAATGAATGTTTGTGACACACAGAGCAATGCACATGCCACTCATGATAGCTCATTCTAGTTCACTCTGAAATTCTCTCTAAACTCATCATATACTACATGTTCTGCTGCTGACATTTAAACCAGAGCAGCATACTAATGAGTCCAGGAGTGGGGAGAAGGTTTTTTTTTAGGAGTGAATTTGCAGCTGCAGTGGTCTTAGCAAGAGAAACAACACTGAATTAATAGCCTGCTGCTTCTCCAACCTGGATTCATAGGTGACTTAGGCGATTTGCATGGTGGCATTGAGGGTTTGGGATTCATTTGGAGAATTACAGAGTAATGGCTCATTTCCAAAATCATTCTGAGCTGCTTGCTTCTACTGTCTGCTTTACTGGAATTGGATGGGTTATTATAGAAATAACAGTTAAAGCAGAGAGGGATGGTGTCTCATCAGGAAACTGTCTTTAGCTTATCCCTCTGAAGTCAGTACAGCAACATGACTACCCACATACCAGCTTCTTCATCTTCAATTAGTTCCATCTTCAGGTCACTGTGGTTTATTTACAGGCAATGCTGTGTGCACTCGCATCTCTCCGGGGATGCAGCTCAATCCCCTGCAGCGCTGCTGGAGGGACGTGGAGCCTCGCTCTCTGCCCCCTCCTTTGGGATGGCTGGAGGGAGAAATCTCTGCACTTGAGGGAAAACGCCTCGCCCGAGGATGAAATTGTCATTATTTTCTAGAGAATGACACTCCTACCCACCTGTATACTTGGCATATATCCACCCTGCACTTTGGAAAGGCCTCTGAGGTCGTTCCAATGTCATTATTGCTACTGGGCGTTCAGTGTGGGTAAATATGAGCCTCGTATTGTCTTTCTTGAATGTGAAATATTTGCTTATTTGCGAATACTAGATTAAAAAAAAGAAGGAATATAAACACAAAATTCTGTCTAACGATTCTTACCACAATTCAGATAAAATTCTGTCTTAGAAGACTGGTTAAATGTGCTTTTTTGGGTCTAGGGCTCAACCTGTGATGTAATATTTCCCAGGGTCCAGTGTCTTATGTTAACATCAGTAAAATACTACCAGGATGATTTTATCACCAATGTGCTAAATTCCAGTGTGTTTATTATTTGTCTTTAGTTTCAGTCTGATGTAGCTCAGTGGGAATCATTGCATTCATTCCTCTTGATTTACTCTGGAATGAAGGAAAAGGAATCACTCTTTCCTTTTTTTGTTCCAAATAGATATCAAATTCATATAATTTTTGCAGACTTTTGAGCTACATATTCTATCCCCTGAATGTATATAGAGAAAAATTTCTTCAGGCAAAGAATTTGTTGAATAGTTACTGTGTGTTTAAATTAAGATTCATGCCAAGTACAGAGATTAGAGCCCCATCAGTTGCTATGTTTTTAAAAATTTTTTATTTGAACACTGTTTTCCTTCTACTGGCTAATGATAATAAATCGGCTGCCAGTAGCAATCCTACCACCTGTTGAGCTTCATTTCTCACACCCTACAACCGACTGCACAAACAGCTATAGCAAATGATTGAAGAAACAAAAAAAGGGAACAAGGATGCCTGTATCCAGCCCTGCTGTGACTAAAACAAGAGCAGAGGACTGCTCAGGAGCACCGGGGAGATCTGCACCCCGCTTAACAATGGACCCAGAGTACTCGGTCAAGAAGTGACCTTGGAAAACGGCAGCAAAGTCAAACATTTCTAGGCAGAATAGCAGGTATACAGTACAATGTTCAGCTCTTTGATGACAGCTTTTCATTTCAAACATCAGCATTTCCATATTAGTAATTAAAGAAGCAGAAAGTACACTTCATTAAAGCATCAGTGTTTATCAGGCTACTGAGTCTGGCTTAGCATATTACCTGTAATAGCTTCTCAGAATGAAAAATGCCCATCTGGCATATTTAGCTATTAAAAGGAGCAATTATTAATATCTGAAGGCAGCTAATACAATTTGGTTTATTTTTAAATGCAGGGTACATGTTCCTAAAAATTCCTCATCGTTGCTTTATTAGGACACATGATAAAGGGCCCACAGATATAAATAGGCATAAATCTCTTTCCTGTAGCTATATATACAAAACAGTCTCTAAGATGGTGCAGTCTACATATTTTACAGAAAAAAGACAAAACCAGTAAGTTGGACCAGCTGAAATATTGATATATATCACTATAGCAAAAAAGGTTAGATGTCCAAGTCCTAAATACTAACTTTAATGAGTTTATCTTGAAAAATATAATATTTTTTGTTCTGTTCCCTTCTAAAGATTAAAAATCCTGGTTTTGTACAGGTATAGAAACGCATAGTTCCAAAGCAGAATACTGTTATATTTCCAAGCAATCAAGATTTTTTTTCAGGGAAATCAGTCAAAAGTCCAATTTCTATTGTTATTTTCAAATTGCACACAAAGAACCGCCTGTAACATCTTTATTATTGCTGCCTGTCACGGCTGTAATATGATATTGTTTCAAGGCCAGAGTGCAAAGATATTGGAATATGCAAGTTACTGTAGGCACTGGGAGGCACTATGTAATAGTAAGTGTCTAGATCTGATCACAGGGGTTTGTTCTTGTAAGTCAAACTCTTCATCCAAAACCTGCTCCCATTTTCCCTATCAAGATAATGAACCAAAACCTAAAAAAATCTGCTTTTATAATTGATATAAAAGCTAGTTATATTTAATAATAATAAAATGAATAAAGCCAAATTAAAATCCTATTGTTGAAGCTGAAAACAATTGCAAAAATAAAGGCCAATAGGAAATAATGGCATTTACAACTCTAAATTTGACTATCAGCTCCCTCGGTGAGACATCATGATAGTATTCCCCACGCACTTCTGCTCTTTCATCTTCATATTAGTTTATCTGTTTTCTATCGTGCTGCTTATAATACCAATGTGCAAAACTGCTCTTGCTGTGCATGCATCAGTATTGACTTGGGACATCATGGCCACGACTCCATGTGGCACACAGACACTCTGCACCCCCCTCTTCAAAAGGTAAGGACACAGAAATGACACAATTTGCAGGGACATAAATCAGTCGCAGGCTAAAAATCTAACGTTGATGAGGGGAAATGTTGTCTTCAGCATTTGATGTGAGATTTTAAATTCTTTGACTTCGAACCTTTTCAGTGTCAGGCCACATCCAGTTCTCATTATCGTGAGGAAGAGTTATTTGGTACTGAGGAGAACTTCATCACGGTCTATAGGCTTCTGAAGGGAAGAGAGAGGTTGTTACTACGTGCCTCTTAATTTAGAGGCCAGTAAAAAATCCAGGAGTAAAAAATTTCACCTAAGGGAACACAGTGATTAAAATTAAGCAGAACTTTTCTATTAAGTTATTAGATAATACAGGGATTAAACCCACTGGACCATTAGTATAGCTCAGCAACGCTGTGTATACTTAATAAGGAAAAGTAGAATCAAAGTGCAGCTCCTTATTCTAAAGAAAGGTATCGAACCGTGTTGTTTCTTCCGAGATTTCTTCAGCTCATTTTATCTTCTGCTGAGCTAGTGTTGCCCTCCTCTTCTGGGTTAGAAATTCCAGAAGTTGCTTGGTATTTATCACACAGATGAGCTTAAAATATTAAAGCTTATTTCCCCATCTACTTTGAAAGGGCACTTCCATATTCTTATGATACATTTCTTCATAAATAATCAGAAGTGAGTGTTTTGAGCTCTACAGAAATCATTTGACACTCCTTGTCAAGCTCTACTAACTCTATGTCAGGTTCTTACTTAGAAGCCATTCTGTTCTATCATACCGGCTTCAAATTCACTTTAGTGACCTTCTGAACATGAAAGGAGGTCAGGCTTTTCTCTCAGCTGCTCAACACTTCAAGTTTTTAATTGTTTCTGCACTACCTGTCACTAAGCTCAGCTAGCAATGGCTCCATTATGATTGTTCTCAAGATTTTTGGGTCTACTAAAGCATGTAAGTAAGAAAACTTTTTGGTACCAAAGGAAATAAAAAGCACATTTTAAGTTTTTAAAACACATGCCTTTCCAGAAGACATTTTTAGCCCGTTAACATTAATGGTAATCCATCCAAGAGCTTTGATGGATGTCAGGCCAGGCTGTTGTCTCTTAGGCGCTTTCTGAGCTAGCTAGACATAGTAAACAAAACCTAATGAGCTATAATTAAAATCACATTGTTTAATATGTATTACTTGGCAGAGAGATGTTTTGCTTTCAAGTTAGAGTATGGTTCTGTTCTGGAAAGTCACTCGAAGAGTGACACTGGGAAATGGCATATTTATTTGTTACTTTTCTCAGACAAGTCAGCTGAGTTCATAAGCAAAAAAGCATTTCTTCTGCCTTACCCCTCACCCTGTAAATGGCATGCTTGGAATGAAATTTAAACCATGTCCTTCACTGCTTATGGTTCAGCATCACTGAGCAGGATAAAGACCAGAGAGGTCATAGCTGAGATCAGAAATGCAAATGAAAGGTACCTGTTGTAACCGTGAATTGAAGATATATCAGCGATTCGGAATGCAGCTTTCTACATTGACTTCAATTATCTTTCCATCTGGTGTTTGGGAGCTAATTCTGAAAGTGTTTATACATGTACTTAATCGTCATGCTGAAAATATCACTGACAAGTGGAAGCCCCATCTAATCTGATTATGCCAACTTTTTTTCATTTTCCTATGATTTTGTAAACTTTAGCTGTAGAACTGATGTTGGCGGGGGAAAAAAAAAATAAAAAAATCCTTCGAATTGTGCCACTGTATGTATCCCACATCCACCTGGTTACCCAGTTGACATTTCCTAATCACACGTGCTTGCTGAGGAACACAAATGTGGCCAAAGCAGCTGTACAATGCGGGTGGCCGACTACCTCCCCTGCTGAAAGCTCCTGCCCCTTGCTGCACAAACACCTTCACGGACTGTCTGAGCTCAGATCTTACAGAGCAGGCTAAAATCTGGCTGACACAAAGCTCACAGAACATAACCAGAAGCAAGAAAACATCACCGAGGGAATGTATGTATATTATGTCCTCCACGGATCAGTTCTCTGGTCTTTAATCAATAGAAATGAAAACACAATGAGCAGGATACATAGGTCCATAGGCTGAATAGGAGTAGGTGTTTACATAATACCTCTGTTGTTGTACTGTGGGTCACCAGACAGCTGGGAATGATGAAACTAAAAATTCTTAATGGATAGTTTCAACAGGAGTGAGTAGCCAGAACCCACAGGGAGTTTATGAATGTTTGGTATGTGCTGAATGCCTGTACTGTAACCTGCACCCCTGCTGCACTCACCTGCCCCTGTCATCACCCGGCTTTTACTGTAACGTGCAGATGTGCATCAAAATTGGGAAGGCAGTGGAGAGTGAAAAATGGATTAATTACTGTGAAATAAGTTGCACTTAAATACACTGCCGCAATTCTTTGGATCAGACAGTTCTTTAAAGCAAAAAAAAAAATAAAAATTAAGTTTTAGGCCAAATTTAAGGTTGTTAATCCTTCATTTATATGAGCTCAACAGCAGGAGAAGCATTGCAATGTAAAGACATAATAAACATTTGAAATTATTTTAATTATCCAACACACCTCTGAGTATACACATCTGAATCCCCTAGAGCAGAGTTTTTTGCTGACAGCTGCCTTTCCCATTCCCCTAAGTGAAACTGTTTCCATGTCACCACAACAGTTTTCGGGATCACTTCAGGGCTGCTAGAATTACACACTAAAAACATGCATTTAGAAAATTTAGGGACCCTTTCACTCACCATCCCTGCACAGTGACACGTTACCTTGGGGTTTAAACTGGCTATCTGAATGAAAAAAAGATAAATACAAGGAGGAGAAAGAACCTGAGGGCAGTTTGGCAGCTCTTGCCTACTAATAAAACACTAAATTACTGAGCAGGGGTGCAGGAGCAGGCAAGCAGAGTTGGGGGTGACAGGGATTAATCCGGACTCCTTCCTGCTACTGGAGAGGGGCAGCTCCTCACAGAGCCTGGAGAGGGAAGTTGAGCATCCCTGGCCAGAGCAGTAAATTTGGGTAGGAAAGAGAGGATTTATTAGTTTGTCACACTCATAGTAAGAGTTATTAAAGGCTTCTAAGGATGGCACCATCTAGTAGGCAGAAAGGTTGGGTTATTTTCCCACCTCTGCCCTGGGCTGGGTGAAGGGTCCCTCCGGGCTCAGCCTTGCTCATCCCTGTGCTCAGGCACAAGCCCACGCCACCACCACCAGTGGTCTTGAAGGTTCAGGAGCTGCGCTGTCTCTTCCCGAGCGGTGCAGAAGCTCCACCCCGCACAGGAGCTCTGTGCATCCTCATAACAGGAGCAATAGATATTCATCCACCGTGTGCGTTAAGCCTCCCTTTATCACTCATGTCCACGATGCTTCAGATTCATCTGCAAGAACTCTACTGAACTGCTGCTTGCTGCGCAGCTGTTTGTTTGCACTTAACAGCGTTTGCGTTTTCTGTGGAGCAAGATTTAAAGTTGAAGCAGTTGTAACATTCACAGGACTTACAGCCCTGCTGTGTGTGCTAAAATTAATGAATAGCATTTGGAGCACTTTGCACAAGAAGGACTAAATTATGTTTTATGTATACGTCTGTGCAAATAAAGAAAAAAAAAAAAAGCCAGATGGAGCAAATTCCTAAGTTCTCAGATAAAAAGACAAGTTAGAAGGTGACAGCATCGGTAGTAACTGCCTGGGAACACATTTCTAGCAAATATGGCATAAATTGAAATTGATCTCTTTATTGATGACAAACACATGCTAAATCAAATCAGCTGCCATTTGCCTTTCAGAAGTCCCATGCACTCGACATTAACACTGATTAGGTGACTTTAACACAGTCTGTGCCCTCGGAGCTGGATGCAGATCAGTTTGTTGATCAGGTTGGGAGATAAAACTATGAGTTGAGAGAGTTGCTGGTCAGAGCTTGGAGTGGTATGTCCATCCCCATGGAGCCTGAGGGTTTTCCTCCACGTGTTGGAAATGTGTGTGTGCGCTGCTGTGCTTCAATATTCTGCAAAGCAATGGGGGAGGGAGGAAAGAAATAGAAGCGAGGAAGCAAATTCCTGGTTTATGAGGAATTCCTGGGAGTCTGGTTATGACTACCTATATGTTTGTAAATGAATACTATGCAGCATAAGTCAGAGAAGACGGAGCCTCTAGTTGGCTGTAGAAGCATGATGGCTCTGGCACATGTCTATTTTTGGACATAAAATAGATTTTTCTTCAAGTTCTGTCACAACCAGATTTTAGTTGTGCAGTGAAGTAGTACGCTCGCCATCAGCTGACATTGTGCTCTGAGCAGGAGTACTTCTTCATAACTTACATTTTCCTTCCCTGAGAAAGGAGGGCAAAGCAACCCCACTGAATGGCAGCAGAGTGCTCTGGGGGAGCTGAAGATAACTGTGAGGCGTCATCTGTTCACTGGCAACACGGCTACAAAAAAGCACACGAGGAAAAACAATTCTTCAGTCATATTTCCTAATCTGGAGGGACAGGTGGGTGTGAAAAGTAATGACAGCCTGTAATAGCCTTGGCTAGCCATCTGGTAGGGTTTTTATTTGCTCTGTAAAATATAGTGAGTTTCATACTGAGTGTAGAAGAAACTGTGCTGTCTGAAAATTCAGTCAGGAAAATAGACTTCCAGGAGGAAAGAGAATTTCTTCCATCCCAGAAACATTTGCAGGCCTGGTGGTTTTGTATGTGTGTGCATATATATATGTTTACATGCACACGTGCACACACATATACGTTTCTTTAGAAAATTAAGAAAGATCTCAAGAGTATGCTTGTTAGCATGTTGTGTTTTAGTGGGTTAAAGAGCCAGTCACAGAGTAATAGAAGAGGTTTGAAATACATCCTTGTTACACACTGAATAAATTAAAAGACAGATGGGGAGGAACTTAAACACAGTCTTTAATCAACAGCTTTAGAAGAACACTTGAGAACGTGCAAAATCAAATATTCAAAGAAATGGGTAGGTAGCACAAGTATACCTATGTGGCATTTCTCAGCCAGATAAAATTGGTCCATGTTCAACTTCGAACATCAGTTTATCTGAAGGCTGAGCTGCAGGAGGGCTCATTCTTTCAGCCCTGCTTATCTGTTCAGGTCTCCACTAACCTGTAGCTATGTAATTTCTATCTCAAAGCTAGAATTAACTCGTTTGAGGAGTCTTTGTGGAGTTGCTCTCATTTGAAAGTAAAATAGCCAGCATATTATGACCCTATGGTTTGTAGGGTGTTGTGCAAAACATCCCTGGGCTTGCCAGCTCTCTCATTATGTTTCATGATCAAAGCTTTGAGCCAGGATTGAAAAACAATTTCGACTGTGACAGAGTGAGGATAGATCAGTGAGAAATTTAATTGCTCCTATTAATATAGTCTTAACGTGATTTCCGCTCCCAGGAGTGGATGTTGGGTCAAACACGGTTGGTGGGGTAAGCACACCCCCAGAGTGGAGTCAGACTCCACTCTGGAGTGACTCCTGAGAAACTGGTAGATGCCAATCAGCGGAAACATATGTGTCAAATGGAGAACTTCACTGAAATTGTCTCTGCATTAGGTGGGGCTGTGACCACAGCTGTACTCACCTCTTTCAGGGTCAGGTCTAAGTTAGAAACAAAACCCTTCTGGAGAAGGGCTGAGGAAGGAGCAAGCAAAATAGCTGAGTGAAGTTATTTAGTTGTTGGGGTTTTTTTAAAAACTTTGTATGTCCAGTGCCAACTGAGTTTTACTCATAATGCTGGGGTCTTTAAGGGATCTTTAGGTTGTTGACTGTTGTATTTAAAGTGGGATATGGGTTTTGGTTAAGGACTCCAGAAAAAGGTCTACCACTTTGGACATTATTATATTTGTAACCAGCCATTCCAGTTACTGCCCCATGCTCTGTGACTGCTGAACAGCATCTATCCAATCCCACACAATGCCCCAATGAAAAGGACAAGGTGGTGTTCGGGGCCAACCATGAGTGAGGCAGCAAATGGTTGGGTTTCAAGGAAATTATCAACAGTTGATAGTTAGGGCTTTGGTTTTGTTTTTTTTTTTTTTTTTAAAAATAACACTCATTCCAGGTTTATGAATAGTTACGCAGCAAGACAGAGGATCTCTATGCTAATGATGGCTGTCACATGGGGAAGTAATCGCCCTGCAGGGCATAGGAAAAGGTGAGGAGAGGATTGCTCTACTATAACATTGACTGGTTTACGGGCAGGTATTATCGTGTTAATTTTTTGGAGATCAATAACCACAAACTGCCAGAGCACTGCCAGGATTTAGCAACATCTAGAGGATGTGCCTTGGTTTGAAAAAGGCTGAGGGATGAACAAGTGGATGTACCGCTGGTGGAAGAATGAGCAAAAGATGCCGTGCTCCAGCCTTACTTTTGACTGTTACAAGCTGAAGGGTGTGACAATCACACTATTGATGGCTCAGCAGACTGCTGCTATTTCAGCTTTCCTGAACTGTCAATGGCACTAAATTATGATTATTTTTTCCTACAGGTGGTTGTAACTTAATTGTTAGTTCTTACCAGTGCAAAGAGCCTTGCCACCTGATTTTATAACTGTCGCCTAATAGCATAGAAAGCTGCTCATGATTTCTTGCCACAGAAACTGTTCTATCTTCAGTAGTGCTAGTAGCTTTGATAGCAGAAGTTTGGGAGAGGTTGTTTCTATACTTGGTTCCAGTTAATTGCATAATTGGTCTTATAATTGCATGCAGTACTAAAGCTGTTTCTACTTTTATAGAGCTCAAGTCGGAATTTTAAGGATAGTTTTTGCTTCCAAAAAGTTTTTATTTTCAGTACAGAAGTGCTAGAAAATGAATGATAAAATTATAAATTAAAATTATTCCTTCGTGAAAGGAAGATGCCATGTATAGTAGATTTTAGCTAAACAGGTCAGTCCTAATCTAGAAGCCTGAGCAAAACCTCTCTCTGGTAGCAGTTACATCCACAAAGATTAAGCATTCAAAAATAAAACATCCCAAAGATTAAGATGAGCTGTGAGGTTTTTTTATTTATTTCGTATTTACAGTGCTGTGAATCAACACTGCAAAGTTAGCCTCTAACAGTAGAAGTTTTATTATCTGAGAGAGCAAATCCTCATCTGAAGAACAGACGTACCACACTTCCCACTGCAGAGCATTTTGAACTACAGTAGGAACCTGAGCTCAACACAAATCCTGGGTGTTCTTGACATTAGCTTGAGGTACTGACTGCCTCGAGAAATATGAAGTGCATGTGTTAAGTAACTTCTTATTCTTGATTTCATCATTAAACTTTTTTCCCGGTGCTTAAAAAGTAAGACAGGATTGAACACACTCATGTAATTTCTACTTTTTAAGTACTTGCATTTCTGATATTAAACACACTGAGTTTTTGAATTGCGGTTTTAAACTATTCAAAACATATACTACATAAAAATATTGTTGAACCACTGAAACGTAAAATAATTCAACGACAAATAAAGGAGAGAAAAAAAGGGGAGTGTCTATGGTAGGTTCCCTGCTGTGATTACTTGGACGGTTCCTCTGCACAATTGTTCCGCCAAGACTTCAGCAGATGGAGTAATAGGCAAGCTTTAAACACTGATTACCAATTCCCGCACAAGCGTTTTCTGTCTGTTTTGTCAATTTGGAGATCTTTCATAACTATTCCCCAGAAGGCTCTAATGCCAAGATTATCCAACAGGCTGACAAAACTAGCTGGTCACCACATGCCAGGCTGGCTGCAGAGATGAGTCCTTATGTGCCCACTGGAAGCAGAGCTGCAGCAAGAGCTGGCGCTGCCTCGGCTCTCGGGGGCAGCTGCTCAAGGCTACAAAGTCAACGTTCATTTAGCCTGCAGGAAGCACCCGTATTCCTTCATTCAGGCTTCTCGTATCTCAATATAATGCCAACATACTTTTTTCATGATATATGGAGATTTTAATCCCAATTTTGTTGGTAATTGCTAGAAACTCAAGCATCTTTTTGGTTCCAATTGTAATATTTTAAAAGCATCCTATACTGCCTAATAGTTTCCTTTATCCAGATGTAAGGGGAGAGCAAAAAACCTGTTTGATCTTTGAATAAAAGCCAGCAGGTGACCACTCAATGTGGAAAAATCACTTACGAATTCAATATTTATATTAAAGCCGTTCTCAGTGTGTTCAGACCACAATGAGCACTCAGGTTGCTTAATAGGATAGTTTTAAAGATATTTGTTAATCATTTAAAATATGAACGCTGATTTTAATCCTTATTTTTTGTTCTAGTAAAATGGAACTATACCAGAATCCAGCTTTTTGCTCATTAACATTCCAAGAACAGAAAAGATTAAATACTTGCACCAAGTAACAAACCAGCTTTCTAAGTTGTGCAGGACCTCTGTGGCACAGGACCTCATAAACTCAACCTTAAAGACTCTTGTTGGTGTTACACTATATAAAGATTTTTATTTCCTACTTTCATTTCACAGTTTATCATTTTGCCCGTTGCAGGCTTGTTTTGACTGAATTCTCACTGCATTTCATTTCTTTTTAAAAACATTATCTTATATGCTCAACCGAAATGCCTTTATGTCTGCGTGTGGGGAGCATCCATATTTCAGCTGTCTTTGATGATCTTCTCTATATTTAATTCGGGTGCTTTTCATATTCAATGCACTAATTGGCTTTTCACAGCCTGACTTTTCAACTCTGCATGATAGATCTTATTGCATTAATACCATTTTTACCCTTGTTTCCTCTCCTATTCTCCAGCTTAGTATTTTTCCTTTCTGTTAGTTCTGTGCCATCCTCTTTCCTGTCAGTAATGTGTATATATGTAGATCAAAGCTGCTTCAAATTAACATCTCACCCAACTCTTTTCCTACTCTATGAATTCTTATTTAAAGACTTACGTTAAAAACTTTTAGCTTATTTAAGTTTGCTATGTAGGCTCCTCTGCAGTTGTGTGGATTTACAGTACCCCTCAGCCTGGCCCTCTGACCAAAGCTGTGGGATAAAATCTGGAATTTAGACAGTAGGTGTGGAGTCATCCATCACTTACCTTGTGACCATCAGTAGTGCTTCCTCACATATATCACCTGTCACAGGAGAAATGGTTTACGTCTGAAATAAGTCAGCTGCTGAACTACGAGTAGGTTACTCAGGGCTTTGGACATTGTTCTCTCTGTCAGGGAGAGCTTTTTGTCCCTTTAATGCTGTTAACTTTGCAGCATGTTCATTTGAGCTATCAGGATCGTTGAGCCTTCTCTGCACAAGGGAGCAGACCCTTTTCTGGATATTCACTAGCAATAATTCATTAAAGACTTTCTCCTTGCTCATATTTACCGAGCAAATTCTCCTGCAGTCCAAAGAAAACACTTCACAGGAGGCAACTGCTGCTAAAAAGAGAAAGGCAACACTATGGTGCATGTATTATAATTGTCTGTCCTCTCATTAAAAAAAAAAAAAAGAAAAAAAGAAAAAAGTGAAGGCATTTATGTTTTGTGCCATATTTACTTCTTCAATCTGGACTCTTACGATCCTTTTACCCTTAAACCAGTTATTTCTTCAAAAATGTTTTCCAAAACTTTTATTATGACAGCAATATCTCTTTTCTGAAAACTCTTCTATGTTATCCAAGCCTCACGGAGAAAGACACTCCCACTCTTGTCCCACCATGGCCCTGTAGAACTGTGCTGTGCAGACAGAGCGCCTAAACCGCTAGATTTAGGGTGTCCAATGGCCAGATGTACAGATGTTTGTACAAGCAGACTTTGGATCTCCAGCAGTCAGGCAGCATTTAAAGGACCTAATGGATTGTTACTGTTGGGGAAAGAGCTCGAGTGGCACAAAGGAAAACAGGATTTTACATGGAATGCTAACTCAGTTTCTATGATATTAAGTCTTTATCCTACACCTAAGAGACTGATAAAGATAATCTTAAAAAAAATTATTTATTTCAAATAAAATAGCCTACTTACATGACATTTTCTTGCACAGATTATTTGCACAGAGTATTCCAGTGCATCTATTTTCCACTTCATATCTAATGCCTTATTTGTTTGAAATCAAAGCTTTAAAAAAACAAAACCAACTAAAGCCCACACCCTAAAAAATTTAGCCCATCAGCCAGAATAGGAGAGAAGCCGCCATTAGCACTTAAGCCCCCTTCGTGTGAGGTTCCCCACTGTGTGGTTGTGTACCAAAACAAAACGCTCAAATAACATGATGGGGGGGAAAAAAGCACTGCATGTGTGAAATATATTTACTGCCTTAGGGAAGGCAGATCAGGAAAAAGTATCAATAGGAAGCAGACTAGGAAATACTAAACCAGCTGGATATCATCAATCCATGAGCCAGATCCCTTTGTGTAAGTGTTTTCTGCTCTACATCCAGGACACCGTAAATTCAAATTTAACTAATACAAGAGCAAGTTTTTGCACAGAGACGTCTTAGTAATAATTTCCAGTGGTGAGCAGGACAACTACCACACATATTTATTGTGCATTTTTGGTCTCCCTTGTTTTGAAACTAGACTCCAGCTGCCCAGGAGCAGGTGGGATTAAGCAATATCACCCCAGTGGAACAACTCAGAAGGTACCTTGCACAGGAATCACACCTGAGAGGTATAGAGGAAGAGACTAAACAAGTTATAGAGTCTCATCCATGAGAAAAATCTGGATTAGACATGAAAGCACAGATATTTTCACAGATGGAGCAGGAAGCAATGTATTTTAACCAGAAATGAGACTCTCCTTTTTTTTTTCATCTAAAAGCACACGTTATTTTAACCAAATGCTTAAAATTCTAACACTGGTTTTGTTTCTTCTACATTTTTAACCAACATTCAGAAAGCAAGCAGGACAGACTTTTACAAAAGAAAATCTAGAAACGTTGTGAAGAGCAAAATCTGTAAAGCAAAGCACTACACTTTTTGTTTCAGAGGGAGAATTGATGAAAAGAAAAAGACTTATTAGTATTGCCTTAAGAGGCTAGTAAAACCTTAAGAGTCAATAAATTATCAGAACTAGACCACATTTATCCAAACCTTTTATCAGAATTAAGGTTGATATCTACTAGAGGAAAAATGCAATATATAAGTTCAGGGAAGCCAAATGATATTGTGGGAAGCTGAAGTAAACAGTTGCATCCACTCCCAAAGGAGTGTGAGATTATTAAAAACTAACAAGCTGCAATCTTTGTCCTCAATTTTTAAAATTGTTCCAACATTTGATGATGGCTGACAGCAAAATTGGGACTCATTAGAGACTGTGGAAGGGAGAGGAAAGGGGGAAAGGAAATCTGCTTGCACTAGGTCAATGTTCCGTGCTTGGAGATTTAGAGAAGGTAATTCTGAGACAATATACTCATGAAATGAATTTAATCATGTGCTATGACAAAATGATCTATAAACTCATAAAATAAGAGACATAAATAAATAAAATAGTGACAGTGAAAAAGATGTTCAAAATCTTATCTAAACTGGAATGTATTTAATCTCAATATAACGTTTATAACGTTATATAACGTTTATAACGTTTACTTCTGTCCAATACATTAGTCTGTTTTTTTCAGCATGCTGAAATGATTTCAAACACAAGCAACGGAGCCCGGATTTTACAAGGGAAGAAGACTTGGCAGTCTGTATCTGTTTCATTCTAAAAAGCTTTGTAATATGCACACAGTGAATTAATTAGAAAATACAATAGAGAAATGCAAAGCTTTGCTGTTTGTTAGGTTACCAGATAGACTAATTAACATTGCTAGATACCGTATCAGGATTAACGACTATGTGGCCAATTCAACAGAAAGCAGTTTGTGAAAAAGGTAAGACAACTGGAACCTAAATCACCCTGATGGGATAAGGAGCGTGATGGATTGAAATGGAAAAACTGAAGAGTGTTGAGCCATGGCATGCGAGTTTAATAGTGTGAATATTCATATCACAGCTCTGGAAAGGTTAATTCATGTACTGGGCACAGGAACAGCAGAACACAGACTCTGGATATGGCATCAACCCTTCCCCCATGCTGCTGCTATTTCTCTTTCAGCACCAACTTGGCAGTTTTGTCCTCATTTGTAGTTTAGAAGACAAAAATAGACAAGAGAAAGAAAAATGCTTTTGCAAAACAGGGAGGATTGATTTACACCTTGTGAAAAACTTGGAAGCTGTGGAGAAAGAATATAAAGCATGTTGTTGTTGTTTGAAATGTATTGCTGATGTGCCATCGCACCTTCTCCAACGCCATGCAGAGTGCACCGCCCTTCAGACCCCTGAATGGAGCTCCCTCCCCCAAACCTGCACTCACCTCTGCTCCCCAGTTCCTTCCTGACCCAGGGCACGATTCAGGGCGCTCCTGTTGGTCACATGTGCTGGTGACCAGCACATCCTGGGAAGGGATTTTTATTCTAGCTGCCAGTCCTGAGAACAGTTTGCAGATGTGGAAGAGGTTGGTGGAAACCACTTCTGTTTTCCCTCCCTGTTTTCTGGGTGAGTAATTAAAGTGCAAGGTCCTGCACATGGTTTGGGACAATCCCAAGCACAAATACAGCCTGGGTGAGGAGTGGATTGAGAGCCGCCCTGTGGAGAAGGATTTGGGGGTGTTGATTGACAGAAACTCAACATAACCCAGAAATGTGTGCTCACAGCCCAGAAAGCCAGCAGTGCCCTGGGCTGCATCAAGAGCGGTGTGACCAACAGGTCAAGGGAGGGGATTCTCCCCCTCTGCTCTGCTCTCCTGAGACCCCTCCTGCAGGGCTGTGTCCAGCTCTGGGGGCACCAATGTAAGAAGGACTTAGACCAGCTTTAGTGGATCCAGAGGAGGCCACAAAGATACTTGAGGGGCTGGAGCCCCCCCTGTGAGGTCAGGCTGAGAGAGTTGGGGGGTTCAGCTGGAGAAGAGAAGGCTGCGGGGAGACCTTAGAGCGGCCTCCCAGGGCTGAAAGGGGCTGCGGGAAAGGGGGGAGGGACTCGTCATCAGGGGTGTGGGGATAGGACAAGGGGTCACGGGTTTAAACTGAAAGAGGGGAGATTTAGATGAGATCTAAGGAAGAAATTGTTCCCTGTGAGGGGGTGAGGCCCTGGCACAGGCTGCCCAGAGAAGCTGTGGCTGCCCCCTCCCTGGAAGGGTTCAAGGCCAGGTTGGACGGGGCTTTGGGCAACCTGGGCTGGTGGAAGGTGGCCCTGCCCATGGCAGGGGGGTTGGAACTGGATAAATCATTAAGGTCGCTTCCAACCCAAACCATTCTGTGATTCTAAAGATCAGCACTGCTCAAATCATACACCAGCATGTCCAATGGGTCGCATGACTGAGCATCACCAGTGGAGCTGCTCATTTCGCTGTGACTGGTTCCAGATGGCGCAGACTCCAGCCTGCTATTTCAGCAGGGCTAATGGGATTAAAGAGCAAAAAACTTTCCCCACTGAAGTAAACAAAAATGACAGGCTGAATAATATGTAGCTTTTAAGGTTACATTTTAGATGCTTTAGCTGACAAAATTTTTGCCTTGTTTCTCTCAAGTCAGAATTTTTTCCACTTAAATTAAAATAACTGATGATTTATGCAATCAGGGTGAAAGTTGGAGTGAGTTACATGGTCTTATAAGGTGATCACTTAAAAATATCTAAAAGAAATGTAACTGCTTGCTCAAAATAGACAAAATATAATCTGTTCAACAAAAAATTTCCTTTGATATAACCATTTGTATGCGAGTGCAAAGCAAGTTGTGCTTTCCACAGCATCTTCCATTCATTCAAATGCAATAAGAGATAGGAAACACTTTTAGGAATGTTTTTCCACTATGTTTATTTGGTTTGCCTTTCTGTATTCATGACAGCACCGGAGACAATTGTTTTTGTAGATTCTTGGAAGCCTTTACACATTGCATCCTTTGATACTTTGATCCGAACCTGGAAGCCAAATGGTCTGAATGACAAATTTAGGCATCTAAACCAGGCTGGAAAACTTGTCTTTAATAGTAACTGACTTGGATTTTGCCAGGCACTGTGCCACAGCCAGGAAAACACTCAACATATCCCTGTATGAAAGTATCGCGGTTTTACAAAGGTATGTCAGGGAATTGTCTGTGTGCCAAATATATCATCAAATAATTGAAACCAAAATCGTGCACATAAATGAATTTTCTTTTCAATAGCCAGGAAAAAAAATAAAGTCATTGTTTAAAGATTAATTCTGGAAAAGCTCTTGGGTTCCTTACTTACGTATATGTGAATATGTTACAGGGTTACAGTGATTATTTTGTAAGTACGGCTTTCCAACTCAAATGCATTGAAAGTTCTTACAAACTTTCTGAATGGCAAAGCTGGTGGTTTTGTTTTGCGGAGGAATCACTCTGTAACTTTGGGGTTATGAAGTGGGTCTGTTTATTCAGCGCTGGGCGCATGGGGGATCGCTCCACCACAAGCATGCGCATTGTTTGCAGCTCCCGTCCGGCTTATATGTTACAAAATAGTGCCTATTCATAGAACGCCTGTACATATACATAGCCTACCCCCGCCTCCCCTCGCTTCTCATGGTAATCAGGTCTCCTCCTCTTGCGCCTGCGCGATGAGCTCTTCAAGCTCCGGGCTGGGGTCGCAACCTCCTGGGGAGGGGTTGTAAAGATGAAGTACCTCTTCTTCCTCGCTGATGAACTTTTCATCCTGTCGCTCTGCGCAGCCTCAGTTGTTCTCTGGCTTTTGTCCAGATTGCCAGGACAGTTTGTGCTGGTGTTTGTGTAGTCTGTTGCTGATGCCCACAACTTCAAGGACTAGGGGAGACTTCTCTTTGGGCTAGGAGATAGTCGCCTAGCAACATTATCAGCACCTGGGATGTCTTTTTCGAACAGCCCCATACGCCTCCTCTTGTTTTTGTGCAGGCCTTGCACCATCAATCTAAGATTGTTTAGACTCCCTGTCTCAGTTTAGGGGTTTTTGTGTGTTTTTTATCTTTTTTTTTTTTTCTTTTAAATGTGTTATTCTAATGAATTTTGTACAGAAAAATTATTTTCCCAGAACATCTCATATAGAGTAATTTAAAATTTCTTCTTCTGTTGAACTTGCTAAAAGTTATTTCTAAACAAGATAAAAATTGTAAAGCCATTTCAGTGAAGAGTTTGGCTGAAAAAGTAATTTTCTGTTCCAAGAAGTAGAAAACAGGAGCCACTTTGATTTTGTGAAATAAAATGGCAAAGCTTGCTGTGTGACTTCAGCTTTTTTATTGTTTTTTCCTAACTGTAGAAGTGCTTAAAAAGTTATAATGAACCCTGTAACTCTGAACACTTTCAACCAAACGTCATTTGCTTCAAGACAGACTCTGCCCTCACTTACATCTCGGTAAACGTGCTGTAGGCTTTCAGTGAAATTCTTTCTAATGATTTCAATTCCTAGTGATTGATGCGTGTAAAGGTTAACAGCTGATAGCATGACAAAAGAAATTGAAACCTAAATACCACCTTTGTTATAAGTTTTTATTCAAGAAAGCATTATGCCATTTTATGCCTGCTTCATTTTTTAACAGACTCGTTTGTATGGATGTCAAAAGCAAATTGAAGTAGCAGTGTGTCTGCCATGCCAAATACATTAATTCTTTTGAAACTTCTTTTCTGGTAATGATGCTATTCTTTCTTTTCTTTTTTAGGAAATGGGTACTTTAGAAGTCAATGATGTGTGTTAGCAACAACTTTGTGAATACTTATTACTTTAAGCAATAGTTCCTCCTATTTATTGGTAAAAATAGAGAACAGCATTAGAATTTCATGAAGTTATTGCTACTGCTGCCTCAGTGCAGTGCAGTCACCCTTCAGTTCATAGCACCAGAGTCTAGCAGATTTTTTTTTCCCCAGTCTAAACCCCAGTATTTCTGAGAGGAATAATAAAAAGTATTGTAAATTTAAGAAAATTAATTAAAATGTATGGAATCAGTAAATATAAAGGGTGAGTCATTTGACATAAGAAGACGTTTTAATCCAGAAAACAAAAGCCAAATCACAGTAATACCAGAAATACACAATCTCTGAGGCAGAAGACATTCCCCATTCAAACTCAGCACTCCGGTGTTCAGCTTGTGTGTGCCAGCCTTGCTGGCCAGGTGAAAGCTAGGAATCAGTAATTAGCCCAGATTCCCAGCAGCTGATTTAAAAGTCTTTGGGCAAGCAGAAAGGTAGCTGGTTGCCTGGAAAGAGCAGGAAGGTCTGGATTGTTCATGTTGAAAGAGGTTAGTGGTGTTCTTCTCTTTTAAGGTTTTCAATTTTATAGAAATAAAATAATTTCTGAAATGTTCATTGGAAGTTGGTATGGTACTTGCTGCCGTGTATGTGCCTATGTTCCTTGTTGGGGTGGCATTTGTTTGGCCAGACTCTGGGAAACAGTCTGCAGTTTGGTGGCCTAGTAATGTAGGGACCAGGCTGTATAGCTGTAGTTTGGCTTTAGACTCTAGAAAATAAATTGTATGTAAATATTTTACAGTTAAACTTGCTACTGTCTCAGGAAAGAGGGAACAGCTGCAGTTATTAATATTGGGTTACTGCTGGGCTCTTTCTTGAGTGCAAGGATGGGTGGGGATGGCTCTGCAGTTGAAGTGCAGGGATAGTTTAATCCTCTATGGATTTTGTTCTGCTATTTTATCCACTTTTTGGGTTTTGCCCCGTGAACTGAGCTGTTTATGAAGATGTGTGCTCCCCACTAGCTTCCCCGTGTAAAGTTTTGAGATAGAATAAATAAAAATCAAGGTGAAAAACTTGTTCTCTGTTTGTGGTCAGGGTACTAAAGGAGGCAGTGTGACTGGTTCCCAGTTCAGCCCCCTGACCGGTATGGTATTGTATGCATCACCTGCCTGTGTTATAGCTAAGGTGGGAGTTATGGGGAGAGTTGCTCTGTAAGGGCAACTGCAAAGGATGGCTGATGGCTTTATAAGGAACATGAAATCACTGTATTAGCCCTTTACTGCCATTTGTTCTGTTAATTTATACTGTGCTATGCTCAGGGCACGGACCTGGGTTCCCACCTCTGTGTAGGGTGCGTGGGCAGTCGCAGCTTTCCCTCTGTGCTGTGGAGGAGGATGCAGGTGGTCCTGGGTGGGTTCCCGCGATGGGCTGATGGATTCCACCAGTTCTGGTTTCTGTTGAAAGTACAGACGTGCTTGCTGGTTGCCAGCTGCCGTGGCTTTCCACCTGGGTTACAAGTTGGCAGTTAAAATATTGGATGTTTGGCGAGTAATGCAGTCTGTGAGAAATATTACCCGCTTCCCCAGGGTTGACAGGGCTTGAAAGGAAACATTTATCAGAACTGTTACTTGCTTTCTGTCCTTTCTTTGGTCTTCCTTATGCATTGCATTAAAATAAATAAATGGCATGAGATGGAAGGGTGATGAATTTCTTTAATTGTGAGGCGCTCTAATAGGCTCCCTGGGGGCCCATTACACACCAGGGCTGCTGCTCAGCAAATCTCCTCCTGGGTTCTGATCGCCAGCACTTTTCCTTACAATGGAGACCTTTCATCTTAAGCTCTGCTAGTGCTTTGCAAACATCCATTACATTTCACAACACTTGAGAGAACATAATTACTGTCTCTTATCCAATTATAACTTGTGTAAAGGGAAAGCAAGACACAGATAAGTAAGGGCAGGATGCAGTTGTCCCACGGATGTGTGGTACTGGGGCTGCGTAGCCACTCTTGCTGTATCACGTAACCAGATAGAAACCATCTCTTCCCTCAGTGCAGCTCATCCCTGCCAGATTATAAAGCATATCTACCATGCGGCTGATAAGAAAAATATAAATCTAGACCCTTGCCTGGGTCTAGCAAACACCAGTATGTTAATGAGCTAATCATGCTTAGACTGGACTTCCCGATTTGGTTGGTTTATGGTTTAAAGCGCGTTGCTCAGCCCAGTGCAGCTTTCAGTAGCACTCAGCACCAGCAAGCAAAGAGAAAATGCAGATGCTTTCTGCATGTAGTGCATAAAAATAACTTTATAATATACGATGGTAGGGAGAATCAAGACGGACCTAATATACTTGGCTTGCAGTTGGGCTTCCTTTTGTTAAAGCTTTTTAATAGCTGTTTGCTCTGTGTTTTCTCTTTGGTGCAGCTAGATGTGGCTGGTTAAAAGGTGTAGAGGTTGTGCTCCAGACATTCACGTACAAAGAGCAGTCAGATCAATATCAATCTCAGCAGCCTGGTGCTGTTACAAAGGCTTGCAGGTGCATGTTGTTCAGGTGCAGTTGTGCCTGCGATAGAGATCAAAGTGGGCTGAATGGTGCTGTAGCTCCCGGGGTGCTGCAATAGATACAGAGGGTGGCTGACAAAACAGGCTGGGGAAGATATAAATGAGAATGAATGAGCTCTGCTATTTGCCACTATGAGTTAACTTTTAAGGATGAATCACAGGCTGGGTTGGGGGAAGCGACCTTAATGATTTATCTAGTTCCAACCCCCCTGCCATGGGCAGGGCCACCTTCCACTAGCCCAGGTTGCCCAAAGCCCCGTCCAACCTGGCCTTGAACCCTTCCAGGGAGGGGGCAGCCACAGCTTCTCTGGGCAACCTGTGCCAGGGCCTCACCCCTCTCACAGGGAAGAATTTCTGCCTTACATCTCATCTAAACCTTTCAGTTTAAACCCGTGACCCCTTGTCCTATCCCTACACCCCTGATCCAGAGTCCCTCCCCTCTTTCCCGCAGCCCCTTTCAGCCCTGGGAGGCTGCTCTAAGGTCTCCCCGCAGCCTTCTCTTCTCCAGCTGAACCCCCCAACTCTCTCAGCCTGTCTTCACAGCAGGGGCTCCAGTCCCTGATTATCTTTGTGGCCTCCTCTGGACACACTAAAGCTGGTCTAAGTCCTTATGTTGGTGCCCCAGAGCTGGACACCCCACTGCAGGGTGGGGGGAGTCTTATGACAGTGGAGTAGAGGGGGATCCTACTTCACAGCAGCTGATAAAACTGGAGGATATTCCCTGGGACTGACTGGCCTGTAGAACAGGGCTTGGTTGGTCAGTGCTTGTTCTCTTCATCTGTGTCATTGCACTGGACTTACGTGAGTGCCCACAAAGGCTCCCGGGAGCATCCTGACAGCCGAGTGCCGTGCGTGTTGACAACAGGGGTGGGCTTCGGAGCTGGTTGTGTGGTGGAAGTACCTTCACTTGGCCAGCCAGCATCGATGCCTTGGACAAGCAATGGGTGCTTGGGCCAGTCCCAGAACCCACTGGAAATAGCTTTGATTTGACAGACTAGAGATCTTTGGAAATGCTTCATGCGATGTGGGTTACTGGATAAGCTTGTAGGCTCTCAGCAGTTAACTGCAGCAAGGCAGTGAGGAAAACCTCCAGATTTTAGCCAAAGTTGGCCTGAAACAAAGTTTTTTTTAAAAGTTACAGAATGTATTAAAACAGTGATAAGCTTTAATATTTTTTTTCCACTCTTTTATATGAATATAAAGATGGCAGTTTTATCATCTGATGGACGGCATGTATATTTGGTTACGTTGAATCTAAGAGTAAATTTTATTTCCTCAGGGCTGTCTTTGAATATGTCTCTGTCATGCCTTGTTTCCGATTCAGCATGCAATATCTTTGCTGCCCAGTAATATCACAGTGTAAAAGCAGGTTCCGAACATTTTTTTCAAAGGACTCTATACCTTTTTCCCCTGTTTAAGGCTGTTTTTACTAGGTATAATTCAGTGTTTAAGACCAATCAAAAGGGACCCATCTATAGCTTTCTTCCATGTTTTCTTGACCCATATTTTTTGTTGTTTTTTTCTTTTTTTTCATTCTAAATATTTCATACTAAATTCTTCAGACTCCTACTCTTGTATGAAATATTGCATTGACTACAATAAATGCAGAGCTCTGCAGCACAAAGGATGTACTCCAGTCCACAGATCTGGGATTTCTTGTAACTTTAATGCCCTCTTAGACAGCAGATCTGTTTATATTGCTGTCATTGATTACTTCTGAAGTAGCTAATGGACTCTTTGAACTCCAATAGGCAATTTTATGCTGCAGAAGACTATAATTGATCATAGGCTAATAAAGTTAGGGTAGCGGCATCGACTCTAATTCCATACATTTCATATTGTGCTTGCTCTTTAATTTTATAAGGATGTATTTTTGCCACTGTTTTAAAATGAAGAGGGTGAATTTATGAGAACTCTGGTCCCGAAAAACCAGCTCTAAAAGAATGAATTCTGTTGTCTCCTTGGTGTGTGGTATTTTGCTGTTCCAAGCTTTAGCTTTACAGTTTCTCCCTGGTAAGACAGAATTCATACAGAGGTTTAATCATGTTACTTCTGGTGTTATTGGAAATATCGCCTCTGATTCAGTCCTCCATGAGACTGTGTCTTTTAGGGATGTTCTTTAGATTGTGTTCTGGCTGTATAAAAATGCTTGAATAAAGCCATATTTATTTATTTATTTTTTTTTTCCCTTCCCAGACACCTTATGTGACACATGCAGTTCACTGAATCAATGTGTATTTAGCCATTTTTCATAGTGTTAAACTGAAATAAAACTAGCCTAACTAGTATTTATATCTCAGTGTATTACATTAAAAAGACCCATTAAAAAAAAACCTAAATAAGCCAAATGGTCCATGTAAGCCCAAACTATAAATAAGAGTTGAGGGCATAAATATGTTAGCTTTTAAATATTTCTTCATGCAGCCCCATAAAGGGTTGGGAGAGACTTCTTCAGTTCATTTAATTCAATCTGAAAAACCAACCAACCAAAATCCTCTAAACATCCTTCTTCTCACCTAAAAGGCTATTCTGCCTTTTCAAGGTAACGTGTTTGTGGTTTTAGGGAGAATTCAAGGCTAGAATTCTGCTAGGAGTGTTTACAGATATTTTGCTCCAGTCTCTTATAGTGAAAAGCAGACAATTATTTTGCTTACAGATGTTCTTTCTCACTAAGAGAGACAGTGCAAGATAAATTGTAAATTAGTAGGTTGTTTCAGTTCTCACATCTATTTACTATTAAATGATTTTTTTTTTTAATGGCCTTGAAATCTTTTTAGTCACATTTTCTCAGTGCTTGTGGCTTCCCAGTGAAGGATAAAAGTTCACTATGAAGTTTTTGTTTTCTCAAGCTGTATCACTATAAAAAGAATTTAATAAGGGACCAGTCTTGAGATGTTTGCTGTAATCTGTAAGTCTGTTTTCATTAAAAGGAAATTAAGATTTAATGGCAGAATACACAACCTAAATTCTGTAGAAAGTACATGGTAATGTACTTGTGTACAGGCAACTAAGTTTCTATAGATCTAGTCCAAATGATCCTAGGTTTTATGGCAACCGATTGAGAATTAATTGTCCACAATTAATTGTACATTAGGTTTGAACTGCTATTGGTGAATGGCTTTCTGGAGATTTGAAAAAAAAAAAAATCTCTTAAGAGGAATAACATGCTCCGTGAGAAGCCCAATTATTTAAATAAGAAATATACTTACCAGTTTTGACACTGGTTCAGGCAAGGTTTGCTAGTTGAAGCTGGGGTGTAGTTTGAAATGATCAGTCTTGTTTACAGACAGATTGATCAATTCTATTACAGAGTCAAATGAGTTTAGTGAACTTTTAGTCCCTGGAAAACAGTGATGCAAGGAGCTGCTTATGTAAATAAGACTAGCATCTGTGCTTATGTTAGAAAAAAAATAATGGAGGCTATTAACACTTCAAATCACTGATTGGAATTAAAAAAAAAAAAAAAGTAGCCCATAATAGCACATTCATGCTATGGTGGAATTATGTGCATCACCCTTTTTCTGATTAAATGTAACTCAAGATTGTTGTGTGATTTATTTATTTATTTTAAATTAAATATATAATAACAACTCCCCCCAAAAGCTCCACATCTCTCTTCGATTTATAATCTATTCAAACCACAGTCCTACAGTCCTTTGGGACAGTTAGCAGCCCTGTGCAATATGCCTCCACTTTCTTTGGGGTGCTGGTAACTACGATAGTAAAACCTCAGGTATTAGTCAGTTAGATGGGTTTCAAGGCCCGTGCACCTTTGATTTCTTCATGTTTCTGGAAATGTGAGGAGCTCGTACATGCCTCTTTTTCAGGGTACTTTATCTTAAACATCTACAGACCTTATTTCAGAAAGTATTATGGCATGGCAGTCTTGTCATCCAGAGAACAACCTTGCTTTGTGCTGAGGTCTGATTTGGAACTCTTAACTAATGAGGGCAAAACTATATCATCTCCTTTCTCTATACCAAATACAGTGATCAAAAATACAAGATGGGTTTTTTTTTGTGTGGGCTTTTTATTGTTGTGTGGGTTGTATATGAAGGTAACAGCCTTGTATTTTTCTATATTAGTATACTGGATATAATTATGTATTGCTTTGTCTTTAATCTTTGAAGTTGTCATTTAAATGGAAGAATGACAGGCTCCTGAACATAAGACAAACCTACTTTATCTCTTAAATTAATTACCAGGAGACTGTATAAACACTGAAAACAAATTTAATAAAGGAGGCACTCCAGATGGTTGAAGGTAGACTTAGGCATTCAGAACATTCCTCATTATAATTGCAGTACTGTGCATAGAGATTCATCTGACGCTTTGGGGAATTTACAGTTGAGATGCACTACAATCTGCTAGGAGGCATAGTATTCACAGGGTTTTATTGTCACAGAAAAAGCATAATGACTATTGAGGAAAACTAATTGCTGACAGTTTTTGAGCTGGCTTTGGTGCAAAATACATTTGTTCTGCCCTGTAGATCCTTGTTTCAAAAAAAATATTTAAAGTACACATGCAAATAGCAACATATTGCTCTAATCTCCGTGGCATTTATGTACAATTTTCCTTAAATGACTCTACGCTTCCTTTGTCTATACAGGTGCTTAGTTGGCAGTGTGTTGTGTTTTATTTTTTTTTTCCCCCCTAAGGTTCAATTTCAATGCAGCTCTGGCAAGATACCCTAGATTCTACAGTTCAGGCCCCAGATAAAATAAATCGATGAGAAAAACTTTAAATAGTGTGCTTCAGCATATACTTCTCTGCTCTCAGATGGCAGCAAGAGAACATACTGGTCGTCTTTCTCTGCGGGGGAAGCTCTGGGATGCTGCTTTCATCTGGTTGCAAAGGAAGATTTATAGTTCAGGACTCTGACCCAGAAACTCCTGCAAAAGAGAAGGGATTCCCCCATACATCTGTGTTTCTGATCTCCAGTGGCCACTGTAGCATGGCTTTATTCACAGTGTTCTTCTGATTCTTGTTTTGTTCTTTCCTTGCTGAGGAAAAATTCAGCAGGCAGTGTTCCACGGTTTGTTAACTTGTCAATATGACTTTCAAAACTTCAAATATCCAATTCTAGCTGACTTAAATCGTAACTCAATTGCAACATAGCTGCAAAGGGCTCATCTGTGTGTTGAAAAAGAGGGGCGCTTGTCATAGACAGTTTCCCAGCATTAATGCTGCTGTATGAGCTTAAGGCACCCCCCGGTAGAGGTATGCAGAATAGCTATTAGCTGATAATATTAGAAAAAATATTTTTAGTAAGTGGCTTAGAGATGTAGAAAAGTTTAGACTGGTGTTCAGCTGCTTCTCCAGGAGGCAAGGGAATTCTGTAGGTTCTGTGAGGTGCTTTTGGAAGCATGCTTCAAAGGCACCTGGTGTGTTTTAATTTGTTCACCTGTGCAGTTAATTATTCATTCTTTGCACAGTGAAATGGTATTGCACGTCAAGCCATTTATCAAACTTTGAACCACAGCCTTGGAGGAGTACTGTGGTGACCAGCAAAGTGTGCCTGGTGATTGAAGGGCAGCTAATGTGTCATAAGAATTGAAAGGTCATCGGTCTTGGAGAAGTTGTGAATGGGCATTGAAGTTGTACAAGAGAATTAAACAGATAAAGAGAAAATACGTTTGTGGGCATTAATTAGTTCTTCCTGCTGTTGTTGGTTTTTGGTGATGAAAGACAGAGACATCTCTGGTCTTCTGATTTGACTGCATTGGTTTGGGCACTGAAGAAAGTCATGGCTGCACCAGAATAGCTTCATCAGTGTGGAAAAAGACTGTGACTACACAATTCATACGTGAAACAGAAGCAGTTGTCCACAAAGTGACTGGAATGAAACCTGGTCAGTGCCTCCTGGGATCTGCAGACTGCTGCCTGGGCTCAGGGAAGGAAAAAACCTGATCTGACAGGGTTGGGTAGGGATGAGAACATTCAAAGCTGGGAGACTGCACGGGTGTGATGACCAGTGGTGTTAGAAATCGCTTCAGTTCAATGAATTATAATCATAAAATAGATTGGGTTGGAAGGGACCTTTAAAGGTAATCGAGTCCAACCTCCCTGAAATGAACAGGGACATTTTCAGCTAGATCAAGTTGCTCAAAGCCCTGTCCAACCTAAGCTTGAATGCTTCCAGGGATGGGGCATCTGCCACCTCTCTGGGCAACCTGTGCCAGTGTTTCACCAAATAATCCTGACGGTGTAACTCCGTATACTTGCTGCTCTAAATAAAATAAAGCAGAAGTTGTAATAACAAGAAGTTTAGACCCTGGAGAAATTTTTTCTTTGCAGTATTAGTATAGAGGCCAAATAATATACCAGGGGAGCGCTTCCAACACAAATTTAGGAAAAGAATTAGTGTGGATTATAGGACTCAAACTATTCAACCTTCTCTTGGCACCTACTCTAATCCATCAGAGCTCTGGGAAATTCAAATGTATAACCTGAAACAAAGCAATCACTACTCCTTTCAGTTCCTATTTTTAAATTATGTGCCTAGTTCCAGGGAATAAAAAAAACCCACAAAAGGTTGGAAAACTATTAGTTTTATCTACTGCCTTATTTAAGCGGCTCATGTCTATGAGATGGGAGCATCTTAGTGCTGAAATTTGATTTCTGGACAATACAGGGATCAAAGAGATAACAACTGGAACCCAAACCATATTTTCTTCAGCAGCGAGACTTCAGACAACTGTATGGTGGGAAGACTTAGCAGCTAGTTGAGCTGTGGTTTGATGATATGATAAACCCGGCTTTTCAGTGATAGAGGATCAAAAATGCCGTGACTACATGTCATAAAAATCTGATCAGAGAGAACTTGCTATGAAGTTTGGAGTTTTGTTTAAAGAAATGTTTATGGATTAACTTTGTAGCGGGAAGGTTTTATGCCATGTCAGAAGCTTTGTCAGTGGGCATAAATTCAATAAAGTAGCAGGAAACTGAGGCTGAGCACTCTGACTGCCCAGAAAAGCAATGATGTGCCGGTGTTTGTACAGCTGGTGATTTAGCAGCGCACTGCCCACGGTATTAATCACTGTGGAGAAATGTCTTAAATTCAAGTCTTTAAGAATCATGGATAAAGAATCTCTGCTTCCTGCGTGATACCAGAAAGGCATCATGTTAAAGGTCTTTGCTGCCTTTGGGGGGATGATAATGGAGGGTGTTTGGTTTTGTGGAGTTTTTCTGTTTGTTGTTGTTTTGGGGGTTTTTGTTTCTTTGGTTTTGTTTTTTTTTTTTTTTTTTCTTTTTAATAGAGGTGTTTGCCTTTTTCTTTTTGGGGGGTGTGTATGTGTGCTTATTTTTCTGGGGATGCTTTTTTGAAGATGCTTCTGCCTTAACTTATAGCGAAGCTAAATGTTTCTTTAGAAGTCAAGTCATTGATTCTCTGTTAAATGGCACCTAGGATTTTCAGGGAGGTTACACATGATCCTTGTGAAAATTTCTTTATATATTGCATAGACTCTGTTACCTTTTGTTATGATTTTCAAAGAAAGCTTTGGTGCGCTATTATAATAGCGTTCCATAATATTACATTGAACATATGAATGAAACAAACATTGGAAACAAAGCTTTAGTTGACTTTCAGTTTCTGTTTAAATTGTAATACTGTACCATCAACCGTTTCAGGTCAGTTATTTTTAGTTGCATACAACACACTTGCACAAACCCTTTTTTAGCTACCACTACTACAATATCTAGAAAGAAGTCTTGAACAGACTAAGTATGCAGGAATCATCATAAGCACATAAAATACTTTCTGTAGAATTGTATGGTTACGCTGTAGATCCTGGGAATAATGCTTTTGAAGTATGGGGTTTTAATACTCACAAGAATTTGTTAGTGGAGATAAGGAACTGATCTCCATATAAAACAAGTTGGAGACTTTCAAAACCTTTAACCAAAACTGTCTTACTGGGTCTTGTAGATTACTGTTGTAAAAAGTGTTAATGAGTGTTACAGAATGTCCTTTTGGAAAGGTCATAGTTTGCTAAAAACTAATAAGAATAAAGATAGTCTGATAACCTTCAGTCTCAGGCTGTGATCATTACATCTGACCTTACAAAAAAAAAGTACAGAGCGTGTAGTTTTCTTGAGAGATGTCTGTCTTTAATTATGTCTATAGTTCAGCATTGAATTTGAGTTTTTTTTCAAACAAAAAAAATCTAATCTTAATTTTCTAACAGAAATCATTGCAAATAAAATATAAACTCACACCGTCACTCTGCTCATATATCTCCTAGTTTTCAAGACCTAGGGACATGGTCTAGTTGTAGGTATGAACCAGGTACGAACGTTATTTTGTGATGATAATATTAATGGAAGTTGCCTTCCCAATCAACAAGCTTAAAGGAGAAGCCACCTGCTTTTTGCTGTAGAAAAACATACTGGTTACATAAGGAAACCAAAGGTAGATGGATTGAAGAAAAGATTTTTAAAATGTAATTTATTAAATAAAATTATAAGGTTTGATCAGCTGAATAAGGTAAGAATAGTGAGAAGTATCTAGTCTTTGGCCTGTTGATTCATCATCCTGAGTTATAGGATGGGTAGTAAGGAAAGATGTCAGGAGATTAAAATAATTTTTAAAACCCAGGCTTTGTCGCTGTTTTTTAAATAGATTAATGAAATCTGTGGGTGGCAAAAACCAATTCATTATAGGACTAACAAGTCTAATGTTACTTACTTGCCTTTTTTCTCCTGTAAATCAAGAAGTCTGTCTCAAATTAATCATATTCTAGTAAAATGTCATCTAAAATGGCAGAACCTTGCTCAGCTGCAAAAGCTGGAGAGGAAATGTTTGCTTCATCCTCTTTCCTGACAAAAAGACCTTACTGATACCCAACAACATAAACAGTTTTGCTCGTTCTGATGTTTATTTTGCCTGTGTCCAATTCTTGTTCCATATTATTGTATTACCACAAAATGTCAATCGGATAGAGGCTGTCCTTCGGTAAGCCTGCATGCATTTCCTCTGTCCCGTTTATAAGCTGCTTCTTAAAAAATATCTGGAAAAAAAACCCCAAATCTAGAGTCTGGCAAATGCAAATACTCCAGGGCTGAGAGGATGCTGAGGGAGAGTACTGTTCTGGCAGACCCACTGGTTATCAAGTACTCCGCTCTGAGCACCCTGACTGTAATTACAGCAGCATGACACAGGTTGACAGGCTGCTTCTCTGGAAAGTCAGTGTAACAAAGCAATTGGATCTTAGTTCAATGCCAACAGCAGTTCTTGGCAATTTCCCACAGCCTGAAGTGTCTAAGGATCCGCTGCTTAAACCCAGCTCCTGAGATTACTGTCAAATAAACACGGCAGAGCCCCAGTCTGTAGCTGTTTCTTAAACCTCGTATGCATCAAACCAGTACTACTGCCTCAAAATTATACTGGTATTAGCTGAGGGTTTTTGTCTTCCTCTTACTCTTCCTGCTTTTATCTCCCTCAGATCTTACATCTGTCTCCGGGTCTCACCCTCCAGGCAGTGTTGATGGCTTGTAAGAGAAAATTGACGTAATTGACATCTTTTAAGAACTTACGAGCAAATACAGAGCCGGTATAAACTTTAATGCTGTAAGATGGAAAGCTTGCCACAAAATGACCAATTGCTCAATGTTCTTGCCTTCACCTTTGATACAATTAAAAGACAATCGGCATCGGAGGGGGGGGAAGATGTGCTGCTCCCAATTACTCAATTACGCTTTGAAGAAGGAAGCACGATGCCACCAGTTGAGTCCTCCTAGTGCTTTTTGAAGAATTTTGCAATTTATTCCCGCTATGACTTTAAAAGAACTCTAGCATTGTGTGTGTGAAATTTGTTTATTTATCAGTGCATTGTCTTGAACAAGACACACAGGATCATTATATGAAGCTCTCATTGTTGTTAATTGAGTGAAGTGGGCAGGTTACAGTGTGTCTGGTTACAGCATTAAAAATGGCAAGGTGGTGTTAGAAACTGAAGATTACTCCCAATAGGGAAAAAGAGAAAGATGAGTTGTCAGAAAAATGAGCTTCTGCGCTTCTTTCAGAGTGAAATGATTAGATTTTTTTTTTTTTTCACTTTATGTTGTATTACCACTTATGCACATGGTCCTGACACGTGCCCGTTTCACTGATGCAAGTGGTGGCGTACAGCCTGCCAAGGGCTGGTCTCGGAGCACAGTGATTTCCAATCTGAGGATACGGTCACTTAAATTTGATTTAAGATGTTGTGCATATCCCCAGACCTGATCTATTTGAAATTTCTGTGTGATTCGAAAGATTTGCAGGAAGCAAATGCCATTTGCACTAATGCTTAGTGGATTCATGAGCCAAGTCTTCGAGGACATTAAGCCTTGGCACATGAGAAGTCCCAGTAACAGACCAGTTGCTCGCTGTGTTTAACATTTTTCTTAACTATTCTGATTAAAATAGGCTGAAAACATTTTTTTTTTTTTCCCTCAGGATATGTTTTTCTTGAGGTATGATTTAGCCCTTCCTGTTTCTTTGGTGCTGTCTGTCATGTTAGTTAGCTCAAAGATGACATTTTTATTGTGATGAAGGAAAGAGGGAATACCAGTACTCTGAGTTAGGAAGGTACTTCTGTCTTTACAGAGAGGTTAGCTCCTCTGCCATCTCCTCAACCAAATTAGAGCTGGCAAGAATGTGCAGATGATCTTGGCGGGGGGGAAGAAGAAAAAACAATTCCTGTAAGAAATACTGTTTTTTCTTTTAAAGAAAAGCTATTTGAATTATTTTGAACTTAAAAGTCATCTCCAACTATGGTGGAATTTGTAAAGACTGAAGACTTGCTATCTTTTTGTGTTTCCTCTTTTAAATCTTTCAAAGACAGACACATGTGGGTGGTGTTGTGTTTTTTATTGTGTGTTTTTGTTTTTTTTTTTTTTTTAATTTTTAAGTGTCAGGCACCAATAACACCTTGAAGTGAGACAATGAAGTGAGGGTTGGTAAGTCATTATTAATTATTCACGTTTTGCTTTTTTTTTGGCGTGTCCGTTTGGTGAAATAAGCCAAACCGTAAATTGTTTCTCAGTCTCTTGCTATGGCTTTGTATGAATAGATATCAATAACCAGATACCTCGGTGGGAAGAATATCTGCCACTCTTTGGAACTATGTGCTGAAATATCAGGGAGATGTTTCAGCTCCCACTGCTGTTGCTGTGGGAGCCAGGGAGCCTGACAAGATGCACAGACCGTGTCGGTTACATGTTTTCTTGGGGAATTTCCAACAAAACAGTTGGTTAATCTCTACCCTCACTAGTTTATCACTGTCTTTTTACGTTGAATATTGTTGCTCCAGACAGATTGTTTCCAGACTTAGCACTTGTCTCTTAGTACGTGTTAAATCCGGCACCTTATGGAGAAAGGGTAAAAAAAAAAAAGTTTTCTTATCTAGGGGATCCTTATATTTAAAGCAAGTTTAGGAAATAGTTTTTCTTTATGGACCAAGAAATTAACGCGGCTACCTCTGAAAAATTGTGCCTTCTAATGCTCTGCTGTGTTCAGCCATCACTTATGCGTTGTTCTGATAAACGTGATCAACTTTTTAGCTGTCCCTGCTCCTTATCAGAAAAACACAGCCTCTTACACTGTGGAAAACCTATATGATCTGGGATCTCGAGGTGTTAGCTATCAAACAAGTTGCAGAGGACTGAAGGTGGAAACAATTTATCTCTTGCGATTTCCACGCTTGAGTTTCAGTGCAGGTGACCTCAAAGCATAATCTGTATGATCTGAGCTGTGTGCATTCATGTCATGCAGGAAAATACTCATTTATGCAAGCTAAAATGTGGACCTTTAGTTTTTGTTTTTTTTTTTTTTTTAAACTAAAGTAGAAATTCTGATTACTTAAATTCTTGATCAGAGAATTACAAATTAACTTAAAAAAAAGAGATTGTGTTCAAAGAAATAATAGTTTTAGAATATACTTAGCATTAAAACCTTTTCCAGCTACAGTTTACTTTAGGGCAGACTTCAGACCATAGGACTGAAAAGCTAAGGTAACATTCAAGAGCACTTTCTCTTAGAGAGCTGAGCACCTTTTCATGACCCACTGTGCCTTCACTTCAGGGATTTCTGGTCAATCCACATGACTCTTCAAAACACAGATGCATGCACAATTTTGTTTTTTCTTCTACTTTTGTGAGATCAGAGTTGCAGCTTTCTAATTAGAGTGAAAATGTAAATGAGGAATCTCCAACTTTGAAGAGGACATCCCTTGGCTGACAGAAAGGAAGATCTTCAAAATGTCAGTGCTTCCGTACATGCCTCGGACTTGCTCAGCATCTGCACTGTGAAGCTCTCTGGGTGCTATCGTGTATCATATATTTTATAGGGTTTGTGCTCAAAACATTAATAAAGCATGTTTTAAACCCTGGAAAAAGGTCCTTGAATTAAGCTGCTTCCCTCTGTTCTACGGAGTGTTGATTTCGCGTGTCATTGTGCCCAATTTATGTGTTGCTAGCAGGTGGAATGCAATAAATTCATGTACCTGTGGTACCTTGAGAGAGGTAACATTTTAATCAAAAGAATAATGAGCTGTTTTGGACCATGTTGAGCTGTTTGAGTGTTGGGAGTGTCACCTTGTTGTTGTTTCTCCCTCACCTGTGATCTAGTCCTTTTATACGAGTCACCTTTCTGTTTGGTAACAGCACAATTTGTGATTTGATATGAAGCTGGCTAAAACCTGAAGTCCCTGATTCATTTGTGTAATTGTCTCCTCCTAAAGGCAAACAACTCTGTTTAACTCTCATACTTGGCTGCTATAAAGCTTGAGTGGAGAGTTTTAATCTGCTGACCGTATAGTCTTAATCCATTGTATTTATTAAACAAGTTATAACACTTGCGAAGTTTAACAGTATTACCCTAGGCCAAGAAGCTGTAAATGTGAGATTTAAAAAAAATTCTTTATTGTGAAACACGACTTGTAATGGTATTTTTTTCACTTGTTGGCCTAGTCCCATTGTCATTCATAGATTTATAACAATGGCAAGTCTGCTCTGCATTTTGGTACACAAAGGTGAACATAAACATTGTTCCTTGTTATGGCAAAGGTTATACTGGAGAAACCAGTAACTGCCTTGATTTCAGTTTAAGATATCTCCAAGCAGCTAAAGAAAAATGATGCTTTTTTTTTTTTTTTTTTCTTCAAATCATTAAGAGATGCTTTGGTAAAACACTGCCCTTGTATAAGTCTTGTTTTTACAGAGCAGTTGTAATTAGTTTGTACTGTTCAAAGTGTCAGCCAGGAGTTGGTATACTTCAGGGAAATCAGACCGACTAGTTTATGACTTCACAGCTTGGAGTGATGGTGTGCCTTAGCGAACTGCGGCATGCTAAATAGTTTCTGATGAGATGAAAACACAAATTTTGTTCCTTCTGAAGGTCATACCATATTACATGTATCACAAATATATATATATATAAAAACAGCCATAAAATGCAAATTTACTTTCTCCATTAGACAAAATTTCCTGTAATATAATTCTAGTTGTTTTTTTCCGCTGGCTTCTGCTGAAAGCAAAGTCTGTAAGATTTATTTCTGAAGTGACTGAACTGGTGTCTCTGCTGGAGATATAATCTCAAATAATTGTTTCCATTCTTTTAAAATTGAAGAACTCAGGCTTATGCTACTTAGCTTCCCAGTTTGCATACTTATTTATATCAGATAAAACATAGTGATTTTTTTTTTTCCATAGTGAGGAATGAAAGGATTATTTAATAACAAAATACAGTCATTGTGTTTTTCATTGAAATCTACTTTGTCACGATGGGTGACAAAATCTTAAATTGTCACAACAGCATGACATGTGACACTATTTTGATTATTGGTGTCTTATCTTTCACATTTGCCGACTTAAAGTTTCTGGAGAGCTCAATTAAGGGAGTTCTTATAACCCCAGTGACAATTTTTTTTACTGACAATAAAAACTATTTCTCTCCTCCAGAAACTTAGTTCTTTCCCAACATATTTTCATCTTATTTACAGAAAGAAAAAAGCCTGAAAATGAGAGCTGCAGAGATCCTTGGAGAGAAAAATTGCATAATTACAACTTATGGTTCTGATGTTTTTGCCTGAAGATGTATGATATGTTTTATGAGCATTTTATCTCTCAATAAAACGATTTTCAGCTGCCTGAATTCACATGACATGGCAGTCAAATATTTTTTTGATTTGATACTTTGATTTTTGAATAATTCTGGCCTGCAGGGTTATTCCTGAAGGCCATTGGAAGCTTTTCTGAACTATATGTCTGTCTTTTGTTAGACTTTGTGTTCAGAATTCTTCACTTGATTAAATTCAAATTAAATACATTTAGAGTTTGCTTTCAAACAATTCTGGGGTAGATTTTTATTATTTTAGTCTAGGATTTGTTTTGGCTTGTTATAAAAATCCTAGTTAGCTTTTATCCTTTTTTATCAGACGTTTGAAAGAACTGGTTTCTTCTAAGAATATTTTTATCTGTCTAAATCATAATTTATGACTGCTTATATAAATTTTATATAAATGTTAATCACCTCTTTTAGTTCTTTCTTATGAATGAAAGAAGGTGGTCAAGCTTTCAGGTAGATTTTTGTGCTTGAAGAGAACTAGAGGAATGTGGGTACTTAGAGTTCTATTGCACTGCATACCTCCCAGTTCCTAAACAAAACATGTAGGCAATCCTATGAAAGAGTTAACGTAAGTTAAAAAAAAGCCAGGGTTTCTATTCTAACCCAACACTTCTCTTGGAGAGTGAGCTGGCTCTGCTCCTTCTTGGGGAGCAGGGAAGAGGAGGGCACCTCGGTTCTTTTGCTTTATAACATGTGCGATGTGACTTGATTAACTTCTCTTAATGATTGTGTGGTGCTTAGTACTATAGTGTGAATTCCTTAAAAGTCTCTTTTATCTGATTAAGACTTAAAATACCCTAAAGTGAACTTTGGAGGAAGCTGCTTTCTTTGCAACAGCTGTATTAAAGTCAGGCTCCTAATCTAAGTCATCTCTACAGAGAGTGGAAAACAGCAGATGCTTGAGCAGTCAATCCATCCTACCCAGAGATAAGGTGGGTGAATCAGCCTCTGGCTGTTTCTTTCTCCCTGGATTATTTGGGGGGGTGTATGGGACTGGGTGTTAGAGAGCCCATAGATCACTGTCTTCAGACACGTAAAGCTAAGAGCAAGAGCTCGTTAGCTTTAAAGTAAGGAGTTGCAGCTTGATGACTTCAGTGCAATTTTTTCCTGTACCCATCACTCACAAATTTGATACACAGGTAAGCTGTTATACTAAGTATGTAGTGACTAGCATCATAATGTTTCTTTCTGGTTTTCTACTGCAGCCGTTACTGAATTACGGAATCTTTCTACCTCTGACTGCTGTCGGGGGGAGCAGTTTGCCTGCCATGATTGATGGCAGCTTTTCCCATTACCGACTTCTTCTGATTTCATACTCCAGGCAGGTCTACAGTAAATTTTATTATGAAAGATTCTTGCTTTGTGATTTCATTATAGAGCTATTGGAAGAAGGAAGGACTGGAAACATAACCACTTTTGTAATAAAGCAATATGTAGATTTCCAGATTCATGTTCTGAAATGCTCATTGTCTGAGAGAAAAATACAATGCTTTGAGCAGAAAAAAAGCACTCGGGGAGTTATAAGTTAAGGCTCTGGAGAACCCAGCTGAGGTCTCTGCCAGTACAAATAGGCAGACAGAAAAGTATCTGCCCCAAAGGGGTTTGGATTTATAGACAAGATAGGCAAGCTGCACATTTAGAAAGCAGGAGGGGGGGAAAAAAGCACAAAAAATGTCTGAGGTGGCATGACATGTCTGTGACAGAGCCAGCCACAAGAAAGTGATGGCACTTAGACCATTATGCTGCTCGTCACTGGGAAGCTGAGAGCATCTATTGTGTGTTTGGCAGGGCTGCTGGTGGTGACCTGGTCCCAGGCCCAGGCAGGCTGCACACACGGTGTCCCCAGACCTCTGCTTCTCAAAGCTAAAGAGCTTTTGTTGTGGGAAATGGACAACCTGAAAGAGCAGGACATGGGTTGCCACATAATTCCAGGGTGGAATGTCTGAGTCCTGTCAACTCATGCTGCAGCCTCTTAAAAGTGGCACTTAAGTGAGCAGTGGGTGATGATCAGTGGCGTTGTCGCGTGGTGATTTCTTATGAACTTTGGAAAATCTTATTTAAACCAAAGTACTTGCTGTTTATTGCATGCTTGGTTCTCCCACCTGCCTCCCGTTGTGTAAAAGCGCTCCAGATGCTGCCCTGCGTGTGGGGTTTACCAGCTTTGCACACTCACCATCAGAGCTATACTCTATGTAGTTTTTCCACAAGCCCCATGCAGTTGGATCAGAAATTCCAGCAAAGGATGGCCTCAAGCAACAGAAAACAAAGAGTAGTGGAAATGAAGTAAAATAAAATGCAGCCTGGGATTTCTGAGGAGATTTAAAGGATAAGCTTGGCCAACTTTCCGTGAAATCTGAGTGGGATTTAAAGCTGCGGATCCTTAAAGCTGTTTTGAAAGTCGTAACTTAAAAGGAAAGAACAAGAAATTTTAGAAACCAGGTGGCAAGAGTCCATTGCACAGATGGCCCAACACAGACGGTGCAAGTCTGACCCTCTCAAAGACGTCTTTCCTCTTGCCACGGGGCTCTAGAAGGGCTGATGCTCAATCGAAGATATTGAATCTCCGGGGCTGTGTTAAACAGCAAACCAAAAGCAAGGCCAGGAATACTGTCAATGCCATGCTGTGCCCAGCACCTTGGATTTTGATTTGTCATGTGCCCAGCTCTGAACTACGAGCCATGTGAAAGCCACTGAGGTAAATAAAACCGGGAATGTGCTTGTCGTGCTCTCTGAGCCCTTAGGGATCTGAGGACAATGCAGAGCTACTGTAACCTTGTAGAGGAGAGAGAGAGGCTTGTGAAGAGAGCAGTGGAAGGCTTGTCCTGAAAGACTGAGCCTGGCAAAAAGGCTACGGTTGAGGTGTTCAACCCAACTGCTGCTGCTGTTTCGACTGTCAGTGACCTTGGAGATAGTTAAATAAATAACAGGTATTTCTGCTGAAATGATAAAGTCTATACATACTTTTTTTTTTTTCTTTCTATACAATAGGAAACGGAGAATAGAAGATCTAGATGTATTTAGGTGTATGCACTACAAACGTCCCAGCTTGTTTACTATCAGTAAACTGCCTCCCTATTAAAGAAGAAAGATGACGACTAAAATTTTAATTGACATTGCATTACAAATAAGAAATATATAGTGTAGAGGAGATGTTGTTCCACTGAAGTTTTAAGTGTTGTCACTTACTCATGGTGATTATAAGACTATGTGAATAAGTTGGAGGAAATGATATAATGGGACAAAGAAAGAAGCTATAAAGCACTGATCTAGTTATAATGCAGAAGGAATGTATTCTTCTACCTATAAATGTGCCTCAGACTTGCCAACTAGATCAATTAAACTGCTATTTGCACAGTGGGTGATAAAGATTTTTCTAACCTGAGCAAGGACAGTAATTTCTGCAGAAATTCAATATATAATTCTTGTGTATGTTTGTTACTTTTGTGGTATTGTGTGTGGGTTTTATTTATTTATTTCTGTAGCTTTATATTTGTAACTTTTTCCTACCCAACCTCACCTCTACGTTTGATTTTTTTGCTTTACACTTTTAAAACTTGACTTTACCTAGTCCTTCATGGTGTTGCTTGACTAGATGGACCATCAGGAATAGCTAGAATTGGATCGTTGCCCTTATCAGTCAAGAAGCAGCTTGTACAAAACTGTATGAAACAGTCTCATGATAACATAGTATGTTCTGATTTATGAAAACCCATACAGCCATATGTGTTAAGTCTGTTAATCACGTGTCTCTGAGCATTGAGTCTTGATGAGAAGCCCGAGAGTGCTTACAGTATTAGTTAGTAGAGTGTTAATCTATTATCCTGGAAGATCTGTTCCTGTAAATGAACACAATCTCTCAACTAAAGCCACATGCTGGATGTCTTTAACTATGAACTGTGCTTGTTGTTTCACTGAAGATGAGTAAATTTGTGTGAGCAC
This sequence comes from Athene cunicularia, assembly GCF_003259725.1. Classification (NCBI taxonomy): domain Eukaryota; kingdom Metazoa; phylum Chordata; class Aves; order Strigiformes; family Strigidae; genus Athene; species Athene cunicularia. Next base: position 20,647,664 of record NW_020799105.1, read on the forward strand.
TGTTATGTTCCCAATAAACCTTTATAGCAGGCGCTCAGGATATAATCACGGATGTGAACTCACTGTGCTCCGGAACGTCTGGTAGGTGGATTCTCTGTGGTGAGAGACTGCCTCTATACTTTTGTAACCTACTTTCAGTAATTATGGCAACCCTCAACATTTAAAGGATTCATGATTAAGGTTTTTAAAAATAAAATTTGTCCTTGCTCTACTTTTATATTTGCTCTCTGCTCTGCAGACCCCAGGAATCATATTCCAAGCCCTCCTAAAGAATAAGACTGAATTTTTTTTTTAATTCCTTAAAGAAAAGGAAGTGAAGATTCTTACACAGCAATCTGGTTTAAATAATTGAGGCTATATATGTAATAAATAGATTTGTTCCTTTATCTTGAGGTAGAGGTATCATACAGCTTTTAGAAACGGACCTTTAGTGACCCATTACGCCTCGATGTTCCTAAACACTGAATGAGAAGGGAATTGGTCCACTGGTCTGAAGTTCGGAGGTTCTGTACACCTATGACTGAACACATCTTCAAACTAAATAACCTCACACATTTGCAACATTTAAATTCACAATTCATTTGCTTACCACTCAAAGAAAAGGTGGCAGTGGTGAATAATCTAGCTTTTCTTCTTTGTTTAAAGGAATCCTGGCTTTGTGACCAAGATGCATGTGGATTTCTTCCCAAATAGGAGTATCTAGGCACTGAGATGTGACTGCCAGAATAATAGTGTTCATCTGAATAAACCACTTGAATTTATTCTATTTTATGGAGATAAAATACTCATATTCATTTACTCGGTTTCAATTTGTATGAATTAGTGTGTCTCTTCCATTGCCAATCAGCAAAGCGGGCAAGTAAGGATATCAGTGCATCAAATTAGCCCTGACCAAAAAGAACAGTGCACAGTTTGTTATATAAATAGTCAGGCTGATTCCTTCCTTCCTTCCTTTTTTTTTTTTTTTTTTTTTTTTTTTTTAAAATGAAATTGTGTGAAGTATTAAACACACAGGGCTTATTCACTCGTTTGTGTTGGATAAGTGAATTCGGTGCTTGTGGGAGATGCCAGATGGGCTGCATGGGAGACAGAAGGTCTCTGTCTCTCTACCAAGCAGAAGCAGTGAGTGCTTCCCAAATTATGCTGCCAAAATGCCTCGGACCTGACCCATAGGTAAGAGGTTAGTTTTGATACCCCTCCAATCCGTAGCATCTTTGACGCTGAGAAAGCTTTAATGCCCTGAATACTCCATTTCTTCCTGGTGTGCTACTGCTCAGAATGTATGTGTAGATTCTCCTCGGCTTCAACCACTCTGAGACAAACACTCTGCACTCCAGAAAACATACGTGAGTGATTATGCTGCTTAAGCTGCTAAAAACACAGAAGGGGAAAAAAAACCCCCATAACTCACTACCCCTTCAGCCATGGGTGGTTGAAAACAACATACATAAAACTTAGAGTTTCTGACAGCTTTTTCTGTTCAAAGCGCTTCTACTGGTACACAAACAGATTAATATCATAAATGCATTCTGTTGTAACCAAGCACAGTAGTAAAGTGAAAGTCCGTATTAATTTAAAACTGAAATTTCACCTTAGCTTAATAAAAACTTTCCAAAAAAAGAGAATATTCTTAAATGAGTTTTATTTGTGGACTATGCAGGGTTGTGGTAATGACACTTTAAGCTGTATGCTAGTTTAACTTGTTCTCCAGTTGTCATCAGCTGAGAGAGCTTAATGAACGTTGGTAAGATTGAGAGCTACACTGGATCTTGAAAAAAAAATATGCATAAGTATTTGCAGTGATTCTGTTTTGTTGTTGCGTATTTTGTGCAGTCCATTTCACAAAGCTTAGCCTAGTGGATTTGGTGTTTTATGCTGAGATTTGCTAAATCCATTTTGAGATTGAAATGCCAGTGGGAGCATTTCTTAGGTTCTGCTTTGTGGTGATTTTCATAATGTTTTTTTTTAAGTTTGGAGGAAGATGATTAATTTGGGTATTTGGGCAGGAAACAAAATCTGCAAGGGAAACAAATAGGATTGCACGAGGAGACTGGAGAGGGGCTTTATTTCAGACAGAACAAAACTTGTAATTACCTATTGTTTTATCTATTTCACAGTATGAGACTTTCTGAACAATCACAATAGGACATTAATCAGGTGTTAACAGTCCAAAGTTAACAGCTTTTCTTTCTGGAATATGCTTTCTTAGTCAGATAAATCCTTTCATAAAACAGCTACAGGATTGTTTAACTAGAATATCAAAAGAATCAGTCTGTGTATACATAGGAAGTTAGCCAAGTTTGCAACCCATTCTTTGTTAACTCATACAAAGATGATGATTATTTTAAATTTTATTCTAGATGGTCAAAAAATGCCAGCGTTCTTTATGGGAACATCTGAGATAAATATATGAAATACCACATTGTCCATCTCTACTTTCTCCCTTCATGTAAAAGGTTAATACTAAAGTCCAAATACGTGTTTTTTTTTTTTCATCCAAAGAGTTTCAGTGAGTGCTATCCCTCAAACTTGTAATGAAATGTGAAAGTTTTAACCAAAATAAAAATTCTTAGTGAAAATATTTCCTGTTTCCAAAACATATCAGCCAACTGGAATTCCTTAGCAGACCCTTAAAATAGTAAAAATTGTGCGATTATTGGATTTTTAATAAGAAAATGTTGGGTTTAGGAAAAAAAAAGGGTCTAATTTCTAATTCTTTACTTGTTTTTAATGTCTTTAACTTCCTAGCATGTCATATGTTTATAGTTAGACTTGCATGTAGCTTTCCCTTAATGAATCAGGGATATGTCCAACGACTTTAGGCATCACTCTAGAGATGGAGCCGCTGGCAAGATTTTGATTTTGATCGCAATGTGCCTTCACCTGGTCCCTTTGCCTATATGCTTCAAGCCCACCCCAAGGAAATGATGCTCTCAGATGGGAGAGTTTGAGCGTGTTTTTACTGCTTGTTTGTTACTGGTGGCTGAGGAAGGGGAAGATGAGGAATTGGAGCAATAGCTTGTTATTGTTACTCTGTTAAGGTGGTTAAGAGCAGCAAAGAATTTAGACTTTTTTAAAGTGGACATTACTGGAAAGATGTGTTTAGGTTAAATGAGGCAAATCTCAGTGTTAAAGACAGAATATTTCTCTCTCCTTTAATACTCTTTGGGAAGAAAAAGTTGAAATCCACAAGTTTTATCTTTTTTCCTTTTAAATTTTTCTCCCACAGCAAAGCAAATTTCTTATCAGTCTTGAACAGGCAGCTTCAGTGTCACAGATAAGACCTTTGAGTACTGCCAAAAAATATAGGATGTACGGATACACGGTGGACAACAGAATAGCATATCACAACATTAACAAGAGGAGGAGAGTCTTCCTCCACTGGTGTGTTATTAAAGATCATCTTCCACTGCAAACCTGGATCTAGTGCATAAAAGCAAATCAGAGAAAAACCTGAGAAGTGCTAACATAACCAGTATTGAGTTTTTATCTCCTGCATAATTTCTTTTACATACTCTCAATTGGATTCATCACTCAGACACATGGTTTCCTTCAGTTTCAGTCACCATATACAGAATTTGGTGGTAGCATTTTAAGCATTTCATTTCTTTATTTGTGCCACTGTGCAACGCGATAAAACTCAGGCCTTCCTACTGTGAGGAATGGATAATCTCTATTTTGCATCTGCATGTTACCTTCTGCAAACCTTTGCTTGTCCAGCATTTCTATCAGACTGGATTCAGAAGGGGTTAATCCTTTGCAGCCCAGTGTAATATTTTTAGGTTTAAATTTTATTTTTTTTTTGTCTTCAGTGCACAAGCCCATGTGAAATTATAGAAGCAAAGCAACATATTGACTGCCCTCTGAATATAGAGATCTAAAATAAGCTTTTACACCCAGGTGGCTCAGCCAGCAGAATTTAAATGATGGTGACATCTTACTCGGACTGTTAGATCAGTGTCTCATACTAATGAAGTTACTTCATTGCAGTTCGAAATGTTGTGGAGGTGAAGCCTAAAAATCAATCTGTTTGTCTTTAGACAAGAAGCTGACAGTGTTAAACATTCATCCTTCCTGCTTCTTAGTTTGGTGCTTCAGTTCTTTGTGTTAATTATTGTTTCAGCGTTGTTAATTATTAGTTCAGTCTTGCAAGGTCCTGAAGTTGTTGTTGGTTTAGTTACACAGAGTAAAAGAAGGGAGGGAAAGAATCATCCCTGAAATACTCTTCCACTTCTGTCTCCAGAGCAGAAAAAAAATTAAAGGGTGTGGGAGAATGAAAGTGAATAGGCAGGAAAGGAGAAGTGAGCAAGTGCTGCCTGTGTCCTGAGGGGATTTGTTCTGAATTGTGACGAAGTCAAATTTCATCCCAAAATGCCTGTTTGAACTTGAAATGTTTTGTTTTGAGGCATTGTGATTACAAGTACAGCTTCAAATCCAAGGCAGAGCTCTGCTTTCCAGATAAAACCTTTGGCTGACCTTGGGAGGAGCTCGGTGCATATCTCAGCATCTCTTCCTGGGGAGCTGAATAGGTTTTTTGGCTTAACAGAAATTCTAAAAAAGGGGGGAAAAAAAAATTAACTCGGGCTATAAGAAGATTTTAAAACCCTTGAAATTTCTGTCTAACCACAAGACTGCTTCTCCTGCCTCACCTTGCCACCTTAAGGTCTGCATTGTCACTGCTGTATTCTCTAAATACGAACATAATGTACTGGAAAAGAAGATTTAAGGAACGTGTGACACATCACCCTTGCGGTGCTCCACATGCATGTTAACTGACCTGTCCCTGTGAGATGCTGGTGAGCAGGTGAAGCTGCGCTGCCCTGGGTACCAGGCATGGACGATTCCCTTCCAGGCTGCTTCTGGGCAGTTGGATTTTGAGCTGTGCATTTAATCAAGGAACTAGGCAAAGCTTATTACACAGCTAGCTCATCCGCACGCAAAATGATACTGGTAAAAATGGGAGCAGGGCTGAAGGCTTTGCTGCATTAAAAGGAGCGGAGGCAAGAGCGTGCAGCCTTGGAGCTGTGTGATGTGAGCTCTGATCCTGAACTGGGAATTGGATTTCTGCTGGCACTGGCTACGCCTGGAGTAAAAAAACCAGGAAAACATCAAACCCACCTTATTTTATCTTCTAGGCAGCCCAAGTGTACATGCAGACCATGGCTAACCCATCTGCAGGTCAATGCCCACAGGCTCTCATGGTTCCTGGTAGGAGTTAGCAGGTTTATCCAATGAGTGAGGCAATTTTTCCCTGGAATTAGTACATAAGAAGCTGTAGATGAAGTACCTGGGGAGTGTCTTTTCTGCGGTGTGGCCCATGGTGTGTGCTGAAGGCTGGGAAGAGACTCTGCCATGACGTGTGATGTGAGGGGGAGCATGGCTATAGGGGCACACCGCCGCACGGACCCTCTCAGCTGTAAATTATGTCAGCGTTGGGTCAGTTGGCAGGTGAGCCTGCAGAAAAAACCCATTTTTTCTCTTGGGGCGAAGTGAATCTCTGTAATGATCTTTGCTCACGAGAGTGGTGCGAGGATTAACTGCTTTAATGTGCATGAAGTGCTTTGGAGATGAAAATGACTGAGTAAATCTTAAAGTTGTTGATGATAACAATGCTAGTTTAGAAGATTTTTTTTTTTTTTAGACACTCACTGTCTTTTACAGAACTGAACAAAAACCTGAGAGAAATTAGACTTCTTTACTTGGGATAACGCTTTATTGTTCTGTCAAGTTTTACCCTTCAACATAGCTGCAGTATATAACTCTTAACTAGAAGAACCCCGTCATCTAGAGCAATAATTATTATTTATTCAGTTCCCACTAGATGCCTCTGTAAAAGCTCCTGAGGATAAAGTTTCTTCCAAATTGTGGATGCTACCAGTATACACAAAATCGAGTCCTTAACACTGCCCAGCCTTCAGATTCTTTCAATTCCTTTTGAATGCAGGGAGCTTGTATATGGGAGATGAGAATTTAATAGCAAAAAACCTTTAGATTTCTGTGTTTTTTGGTTTTTTTTTTTTAATATGATATTAATTGATTTAGCTGGGATGATGCCAAATGTACATATAAAAAAGTGCCCTGTTACCATTTCATTACTTTTGCAGACCGTTAAACACATCCTTTCCTTCTGTAGTTTGAAATCCTGCCATATCTCCAAAATCTTAGAACAACAAATCAAGTTGAGGCAGGATGTCAGAAATCACTCTTCACTGCAAAAGAAATTCAGAGGAAAGAAGCAGGAGGGGAAGAAAATGTGAACTGTTTTTAATTGGATGTGACACGAAAAGACTATGAGCTACCCACCTGTGAATAGGAACTGAGTAGTAGGTGTCCCTGGCTGTTCTGAAGTGCTGCTGGCAGGAGAGCAGGGTTTGAGGGCAGCACCTGGAGAAAACAAATGTGTGAGCAAGTCATGCATCTCCAGGTAACATCCTGTGGGGGGAAAGGATGGGATTATCACAAAAGTTCTTTTGTGTCCTTTTAGAGTTTCACTTGAAAGACAACACAAAGTTTTGTACAGCCCTTTTGAATGAGCACCATGGGAGCTCTATTGACTTCCATAAATGCTGTGGATGTCATGGAAATGGTCAGTATTTAGGGTTATTTTTTTCTGTTCTAGTGTTGGTGGGTGGGTTTTTTTTTTTTTTGCTTGTGTTTGTTCAAGATCTGAGTTTGGGCAGTGTACTTCAACTTTCCATATCTCCCCTCCTTTATATTATAGAGTGATACAGAGAAATAATTGCTTGTTTTGAGATTTATTTACTTATAGAAAACTGCTTAGCATCTTATTTACTTGCTATAAGTAAGTTATAGTATTTTTAAAAAATATTGCTAGGAATCCTGCTTGCCCAGGCTGTTCTGTGGAATTTTACCAAGGACTGCTGTGTTCATCAAAACAAAGCAGTTCACTGTGAAAATCTACTAAGGATTGCAATGTTCTGCAAAATATTATACTTTTGTCCTTGAGGAACAGGTGGCTCTAACTAGTTGGAATTTTGCTAATGAGTAGAGCTAGCCGTATACGAATGGTAGAAGTTCTATTGGTTCTCTTAGATAAGATAGAAAGTAAACTGTCTGAAAAACACTCTTGTTATTCAAGAAATTGGCCAAGACAATCTGCGTATGCTCCGGGGGAAAAACAAAGTGAGAAAGACTACGAGCCTTCCTCCCAAAGCCCCCCAGAGACGCCTCCCAGGAGGCAACGGGCAGGTGCAAAGATGACATAAACTGCTGACATCAGCCTTTCGAACTAACCCAGCCTCGCTCACGCATATGTATGTTTGTGTTACATAACCCAGTGAATATGGATATCCACACTCTATCAGGTTTTGGTAAAATGTGCGGTGGGTGTGCAAGCTTTGTGGAGAGATCCCCTTGCACCCCGGCCAGAGTAAGCATCCCTGCTTTATAACTCTATTTGAGTTGTAGTCTCTTTTTCCATGAATCGAGAGTTAGGACAGAAGAATTTTTGTGAGTGACACTGTGCAAATTAAGCCATAAGCATGTCTATGCGTGCTAGTTGAACTGGATTTTTTTTGGCTCTAAAGTTTGATGTTTTTAAAAACTTTAAACATGCTGGATAACAATCCTACTAAACATCTCTTTGTCGTATAAAATAGATCCCCAAATTCTTTTCTACGCCACTGAATTTATTCATGTTTAATTATCTTAAAACATTAGAAAAAAATATAGTAGCTCTTACATTTTGATAAATTGGAGAAATCTCCAGACTTCAGGGTACATCACTTAATTCAGCTTATAGTCGCAGCCGTGTATTTGCATATTAGGAAATATATTTTAAAGGGTTGAGGAATAGTTAACAGATTTTTTTTTTTTTTTTTTAAGCCATTCAAGGTTTGTTACCCTTTTTGTTGTTGTTGTTGTTAAGGTCTCTTCTGAACAAAATTCCAAAATTTCTAGTAGGCCATGTTTGTTTGGCAGGGGCTAACAGTGTAGCCAAGTTTATTTCCATCTCTGTTACACACAATAATAAAATATTCATCAGGGTGATCTGCCACCTGCCTTACTTCCTGCTCTCAGGATTCCGTTTTGGCTTCTATTTTCCTTCACTTAGATCTCCAATATATGATCCATAAATTGATTGATATCTCTGCTTTTCACAGCTAGATCATGCATTTGGGTGCTGGGTCTCAACACTTTCCAGGCTTATGGAGACGTGAACTTTGAACTATGTATTTCCCAGACCCCAGCAAAAATTATTTGTTCTTGAGAGCCCAGGCTCTGAAACAAGCTCAGCAATGAGGTTGACTATGTAGCCATGGCCAGGATCTACTTTGCTCTCTGCTTGTTCTCCTCTGACTTTGGAGATGCTCAGTCTTAGCATTGCTGACCTGCTCCTATTAATAGATTTTTCTTATTTTGTGCCTCCTCCAGGATTTTCACTTGATGTTATCTAACTGCCCAACAGAGGAAGAAGGTGAGAGTAGTACCACTCAGGCTACTTGTTCCAGGCAATTGCCATGCAATAGTGTTTATGGTGCTTGAATGTCAAGCATTGTAATAATCTCAGCTTGACTGAACATGATTTAATTATTAATAAGGAGAAAGATGTTCCACAACTGTAAGCCCACCACGGGCACAAAGAGATACTGCTATTTTAATTCGTTATCAGTCCTGTTTAACATTCCAGTGTTTAAAGGCTAATGAAGAGACTGATTCTATTATGCCTAGCATAAAATTTTAAGAAAACAGATATTCCCTGTTAGACAGTCTAAGGGGAAGTGCCTCGTGTCATGTTCTCTGTTGTTATACGTACCCCTATTTTGATTATCTGTGTTACTGCAATACCAAACTCGAATTTGTTAATACATCTCAGAGGTGTTTGTCTGGTTTATAAGCATGTTAATTTGGTTGTGTAGTTTTCTTCTAGCTTGGGGGTTATTCATGTATGCTGACAGAATACACATAAGAGGGCACCTCTACCCAGGACATGTAGAGATGGTGATCAGGATCCATGATTCAGCCGAAATCAATTTATTTATGACTCATCACTATGGCAGGGACCATGTTAGTAACAGTCCATTAGCAAAGCAAGTACATCCTCAAAGAGAAGTTGTGCCAAGATCAATGGCAGAAAAATATTCCATGGATAGATTCAAGCAGCAGTAATTGCCACAAGACTTGCTGTAGCTTATGCAGAAGTTCCTCAGTTGTTCCTGGGACCAGCTCCAAGGCAGCATGTAAATAGTTTTCATCACAAGAACATGCTAGTGCAGCTTTTAAGAAGGAAGCTCTTATAACCTCTTATTGTACTTATTAAACATGAAAATACAGAAAAGAACAAGATGGTTCATGCAGGAACAACGGAGCGTGCCACAATATTATACGCAGTCATTTTACAGAGTACTTAGTTGTGACACGTTTATTAGCGTAGTTTTCAAGAGACCTCCCATAGTTAAAAATGATATATCTTGAGAGGACAAAGCTTTGCACGTTGCCAGCAATATATTGCTCATTGCGGAAACAAATAACAGTTGAGTTCAAAAAGACGTGTTTTTGCTGCGGCCACTGATGTCTCAAACCACAAAAGTATAACGTGTCTTTCGTAATTACCCACTTCAGTCCATAATTACCCAACATATGCAGAGTGGTGGGAGTCTTCTTGCAGTGCTCAGGAGAGTTTCCAGCAGAGGCAACTCGATCGTTAAAAACCGGCAGGAGAGATGGAAAACAGACACAACCCCTTCTCCGTTGTGGTATTGGCCGGTTCTGTGCTGGACTGTGACTTGAACACAAAAATTTGAGACTCCAGGAGCTATGTAGCCACAGAAATTGCAAAACATGTGGCTGTTTAAGTGAAGATTAAATTTTAAAATGGTTATCACTCCCTGTCCCTCTCCGAAATCCAGCATATAATTTATAAATTACTTTATATAATGAAAAAAAGACAGAGTGCCTGTTCAAGAACCATTGATCATCTCAGTTGCTCATCTCCTGCTATCCTTGTGCTTAAGAGACAAACAGATATATTTTGTTTTCCAGGTTTATGACACAGATTTTTTTTTTACTGAATCGTGATTCTCAAGTGGAAAGAAAAATGCCATATTTGAGTAGAGAGGGGAGTGGAACAAGGGATGACTGTGCATAAAACCACCTTAACAATATATTTGCCATAGCTACGCTGTTCAGTCATCTTGAAATATTTATATCCATCTCTTTACCCAGCCATTTCTTACTTTGGTATCAAAGCATTTTGTACAAAAAAATGAAGTGAAAGTTTATTGGCTTAAATAAAAGCAAGCTTATTGGCCTTACTGGGATTCTCAACACACACACACACACTGGTAGGCAGCATCAGTGAGCCTCTGGCTTTGTCTGAGGACCTTTTTCCCTTCTCTGCCTCCCCCTCCACATGAGGAAGTGGTTGGGATGGATGGTGGGCTCTAGAGCAGACTTGTGGTTTCTCTCGTTACACCTACTAACAAGTACCACACTCTTGGTTTGGCTCTTCCATTGCTCAGTACCATTTGGATAGATATCTTGCCTCTTGCTAACGTTGTTTTTCCACTGGGCCGATGTTCATGTGAGAAGTCATCACTGCAGACTGTCCATTTTAGGGGCAACTCTGAGAAACAGCAAGCTGGGGTTTTGTAGTCTGCTCTTAAATTGTGTTTGCAGTCACTGTGGAGCCAGTTTGAAGCATAAGATTAAGGTAAGGTTCTGCCAGTAAGCTGAGGCGGTGGCCAGCTGAACTTCTGCCCTTCCAGCTGGCCTTGCTGGGGTATTGGTCTTCATACCTGTGATACAAACCGGTTGGATTTAATTGACTGTATGTAGAATATTGTAGGCTATTCTGCAAGAGCTGAGACTTTTGCTATTCATGGCTGTCGGTACTACCCAGCTGTCCCTTGTCTGTGTTCACTCCTCACTTCGTGGCAGTGCAAGCTCTGTGGGGCAGAGACTTTCTTCTGGTGTATAGGCTGTAACATGATGGAGTTCAGCGAGGCGATGAAGGCTTCAAGCGCTATGGACTTGCACGTTTTCTCTGTGTTCAAGTTAAGTCAGACATTTTACAAAATGTTAGAAACCACTTCTCTGAAGGGAAATGTGTAAGTTAATGAGAGTGCAGGAGCTGGTATGTCAGTTGCCCAAGGAGATAGGTGACAAGATATGACAAAATAAATTTTAATATGCCGCCATGGTAGTACTAAAGAGGATGTGAATTATCCTATGAAGAGCATAAATTACAACAAACCTCTTTTTAACCAGTTTATGTGGCTTTAGACTTTGCTATTGGCTTACCCCATGCATGTCTGGTTAAAACCTTTTTTTAAGTCTTTCATTCAATATTGTACTGAATAATTTGTCTACCCTGTCTGTAGTTTCTGCCTTAATCATCTACACTTTATAAGCTCAGACAAAGATCTTTGCATATTTTCCCAAGGTTTCATCATTTTTCAGAGACCTTGTAAATGTCTGTACTGTGCTTAGTTTATTGTGTCAAAACCTTTCTTCAAATCTCTGCTTTGTCCTGCTGTGTGTCTTTTTTTTTTTTTTTTTTTTTTTTTTCACAGAATTTAGCTTTGAGACTGATAGGCAGTGAAATTACAACTGAATAATATAGTTGTAGACCGCTTTGCTAGGACTGGCCCTAGTTTTACATGTAAAAAATCTTGCTTCTCTCCCAGAAGCACAATTTATTAGAGAAGTAACTGGTTTCAGAATGCATCTGCTAAAAGCATAATTGCAGCACCAATGGTTTGGTAAATTTTTTCTTCGATCTTTAGATTTTTTTGGCCTTCTCAAATTGATTTGCATGATAACTCTTTATTTGAACATAAATTTGTAGCTGTTGCAATCTTACTACATATAAAATAAGATGATCTTATGTCAGCAGCTGGACTCAGAGTAGGCATGTGCATTTCTTTATTCCAGCAATGGTTTAGTCATTGGCATGCATTCCGTCTCCTGATGCTCATCATGTGCAGGGAAGAAGCTTTAGGGAACTGTTCATCAGCGTTTAGGAGACGTGAACTTCTTAAGCTTTTCTTTATCTGGAGGGTGGTTTGCAAAAAGGTATGCATATTGTTGTTTGAACTTAAAAATGAGACCCTGTGCATACCCTCCAGCTTAACGTAATTTTATCAGTTTTCCTCTCCCCAGAAAATATTGCTGTTATTTCAGTGGATGTTGCACCCGGCGAGACAGCTGGTACGTGCCTGTGTGTTCAGCAGGAGTTGGAAGAGCTCTGGAGGTGCTTGTGGTATGACTGGGAGTATTTTTCTGGACCAGATCTTCAGTGCTCATGTGAGAAGAGCATCAAGGTTGATGATATTTAGTGGAGACTGCTTTTTTTTTTTTTAATGAGGCAGGTCCTCAAAGGCTATAAACCAGTGTAATTCTAACAGGGAGGCGCTTAAATGTGACGTGTCATTCCCTTTCCCTTTAGATATAGAAGTTACGTATACCTCAGAGTTATTCTTGTTCTAGTTATTACCTATTTTGAAGTTTCTGTCAAGAACTATTTTTTAATACAGTACTTAATTTTATCGTTGTGGAACAAGGTGTACAACACGTGCAATGAAGTGGGTGACGGGAAACAATGAACAAACGAAAGAACAGAATCAACTGGTAGAAAGCTGAATTTTGTGAGAAAATATTTTTTTTTCTTCTTTCTGTTATTTGTACTTTGATATTTTGTTAGCTTCATTATACAAAATTACTTACCTCCTTTCACTTCATCCTTCAAACATTACCAAAAAGCTATTAGTATTAAATATTGTAATATTGTAACCTGAATAAATAATTAGAATGAAGTATTTTGAATGCTTTTTGGGAGGAGAGTACTGCTTGTCCAGATTAGGGAAAGGGACAGTTTATGAGGTCCAGGGGTACTGTGCTACTGTAGCTGGGAAGGTGGGTGACAGAGTACTTGGCTCTGTGTTATTTTGTTTTAAACTTCGTTGTGTGGTTTTTTTTTTTTTTTTTTTTTTTTTTTTTTTTTTTTTTGGCTCTTTATATCACTTTTCATAGCTGTGCAGATCTAGTCTGCCTTAGGGCAGTGATTTTCTGTGCTTCAGAGAAATCTTGGAAAACTTAGATGATAAACACATTGGTTAGCCAAGGTAAAGTGTAGGTCTGCTGTTACACGATGCCTAGTTCCCCATATTTATAAAACTAAAGTAGAACCATTTCTAATAGCTTTAGGTTCCCTAGGGGTAGAGGAGGAATTTTTGGGGAAAGGGAGATATTTCAAGAGGAAGTGTCCTTTTCTTACAGTTACCTAGATCATAATTTACAGTGGTGACTATAAGTAACAATTTCAGGTGTTTACTTTAAGAGTTCTGTGGATCAAGCACTCAGATAAAAACATGACAGCAATCACTGAGATTGTGTTTCTTGTCAGGATCTGGGGAGCCCAGGATGCAGTTTACAAAAGTAGTTGAACCCCTAGTCCCGCTGTATTTTAGCGCAAATATTGTGTTAATATAAAAGCTAGATATCCAGAAAAAAAAACCAGACAGACGTCTAAATGCTTAAAAAGCTCCACTACCAAACAGCAGGAGAACAGCTTGGGCATGCAACGGTATTAATCATCTCTACAGGTATCCAGGAGAGAAAATAGAAGTGTTCAAGTGGGCTGTTAGGAACGATGGCTGCGCACCTGCCACGTAAGTGTGCCCCTCGGAGAACAGGGCAGGCACGCAGCACTCCAACTGTCTTCAAGCTTCGAAGACTTGGCAGCTTGCCCTCACGCTCCTCCCCAGCAGGTATCTGTCTAGGTGGTTGGCTGTCTTCAGCTGGTTCTCTTCCACGAACATGTCCGTCTCTTTCTTGAGCCTATGTGCAACTTTTAATGTTAACGCAGTCACGCGGTGTTGGGGCTTGCTAGACTAGCTATGGGGCTTATAAAAACCACCTCTCTTTATTTGTTCTGAAACTGCCAGCTGCTCGCTTAACTTGATGTCCCTGATTCTTATACTGAAAAGATTGTGCACAGACACTCTCTATTGTTCATCTCTGTGAAATTCCAGATTTTATGTACTTTCATTATACCCCCCCTGAGTATCTTTAGGCTGAAAAGTCCCAGCCTGCTTAGCTGTTTCTTCTAAGAAGCCTTTCCATGCCTTGGCTGGTCCTTTTTTACCTTCTTTTTGACCTTTTATATTTCTAATAATAGGGAGGTGCAGAAAGATGCAGAAATTAACTGAGATGCATTTTTTTATCTGGAAAACCATCCTCTTTTTTGCTCATGCTTGGAGGCTCATTTAACATTGGCAGGTAATTGTCAGCCTTATGAATGCACCTTCCTGCAATGCTCTTGTAGACTAATAACTGATTCCAAGGCAGAATATTTATTCATCTTCATATTAGCTATCATGGTCATGTTGTCCAATTTCTGGAGCTTTATAGCCCCTTCTCAGCAAACTATTTTTATGGATGACTGTTCATTAGGATCTAGGTAGAGATATTTTTGTAGGACACTTTGGAATTCTAAATTTCCAAAAATAGAACTGAACCATTTGAAACACTGTTGGGACTTAAGTGTGTGTGTGTGTGTGTGTGTGTGTGTGAAAATCTTTGGAAAAGCAGAAGGCCTTTTTAAAAATGCAAAGTATTTTTAGCACTATCCTGTTAAAATGTGGGTAGGAGGTATGTATATAGGGTGTAGTCTTAGCTCCTAAAAACTACTGGCTTCAGATCAGTTTACCCTTTTAAATTGTATTTTCATTAAAGAAAGTGAGAAATTGTGAGTATTTTTCATGGAATTTGTGAAAGAGCTTTTTTTTTTTTTTTGTAAATTTTTGGGAAAAGTGTATTGATTTTCTGAAAAAAAAGTCCCAAAGTGAAGAGGGATCAGGGCAAATCTGCCAACTTTTTTTTTTGGTTGATAAAGAAATGAATGTGAATTTTTAAAAATTTTACAGCCTGCTTTTCAGTGAGATGTTCTGGTAAGCTTTTGTTTATCTGTAGTACAGAACTTAAAATAATTGCAATCAGCCTCTGAATGCCTGAGCTGACCAGGCACTGTGATTTTGGGAAGCTCGGAGAACTGGAGGATGTGCCTTTGGGGGGAACACTTGAGCTCTGTCTAATTCTGCACTGCCTGGATGGCTGTCTAATGTGGGAAGGAGCAGCAGTATATTTTCTGGCACTCTCTTCATGCTGTTCTCAGCAATTTTTCCTGCTATTCTTCTTGATAGCGCTCACAGGGA
Organism: Athene cunicularia; assembly: GCF_003259725.1. Lineage (NCBI taxonomy): Eukaryota > Metazoa > Chordata > Aves > Strigiformes > Strigidae > Athene > Athene cunicularia. The sequence goes on from NW_020799105.1 coordinate 20,662,840, forward strand.
GCCTATGATTGAGCAGTGAGTTGCCCTAGGGCAGCACCAAGGAGATGCCAGTTTTTAGCTGGGAAGCGCTCGCTCTGCCAACAATCAGTCCCTTTCACAGCCCCTCTATTGCTGATTTTGAAGCATCAGGCTGGGCGTTTGCGGTTGAATTGTACAATCTGTGCTTCTGAAATGAGGGTATCTTTTCCTCCTCTGCATCTTTATGGCCTTTATGACGTGCTTTTAAACCAAAGACCAGATTAATGCAAGATTCTGGCACTGAAATTTTTTTTTTATTGGGACCACTGACTCTTCAGAGTGGAAACTTTTCTCAGAAATGTGTTACTTTTGGCTGAACTGTCACTGGGAAAAGGTATCCCTGATCTAGAATGATCAGATTTTTATGTATGTCTATACCAATAAACGTGTTTTCATATACCAGGAAACTAAAGGAAGGATCTCCTTAGTTTCTTGTATCTCCTTCTGAATATAAGTATGTTAATTTTGAAGGGAATTGGAGCTATAAGAAGTGGACATCTGATGATATTCCATCAGAAATTCCTATTTCCTAGACTGCTAAATTTCAGTTGTTTTTATCCACCATATTTTCTTTTACAGGGTATAGTGTGAATTAATCACCTTAATCTTGTCAGTGGTGGCATTTGGGGATGTGAGATCCAGTGGTGCATCTGGACCATTGTTTTCTGGGAATCTCAGTACCAATGTGTAGTGAATCCAGTCTGGGCTTGAAATGACACTTTTCTACAGTATGCAGCCATTTTAAAAAGCTTCACAAGCTGAGTATTTAGCAGAGACTCATAGCTGAGTGCTTCTCTTACAATGGAGTTGAGAGTGGTGTCTTTTTTTTTTTTCTGAAAATGGTGAATAATAGTTTTTTTTTTTTTCTGAAAATGGTGAATAATAGTGGTGTTTCAACAGTAGAACCTGTGGTTGTTTGCTATATCTAGTCAGAGGAAGAAACAGAAGTTCATGGTGCAGGCTCACTGCCAGACAGTTCTGACCTTGGGTTTCTAGCACAGGATACATTTAACACTTTCTTTGCTAAACAATTCAGTAGATTGTGCAGGTAAGTAGGCAGGTGCTGGCCTCTTAACGCTACACTCTTCTTTTTCTGTTGCGATCTGGGTATCAGCCCGGTTCCCACACTTACTGAATGAGTGAGCCCTCAGCAGGCACAAGAAAAATGCTGACTCCCTTTCTTAAGGTAGGTTACCTTCAGCTTTATGCCATGGTAAGGTTGATTGCTGCTCACGCTTTCTATCCAAAATTTAGTATTTTTATAAATAGATTTTATATAAAATATATTAAAAAATTATATTTTATCAGATATTATCTTATATTTTATTAGATATAAACCCTGTTTGCCAGACTATAAACCCCAGTGGTAAGCAAACATGAAGGATGAACTTAGGCAGCTGGAATCACCTTGAATAATGGTGCTCCATAGAAATCACAGCTGGCATTGCTCTTATGATAATAGTTGCATGCAGGGGTTGGGCCATAATGAAGTTTTGTGCTGTAGAGCAGGGAATCTGATGTAATCAGATTGATGGAACAAAATCAGATATTCAAGGGAGAGGCAATTAATCCTTCATTTAAAGACACTCAGATCAGCAAGACATCTAGTGTTAAGGATATAAATGAGTCTTTAATGTGGGCTTCATGATAGGTAACTCCTGCAGAGGCATCTATCAGCTGTATATAATGGTAATTGCAACTCACTAAGGAGTTAGAGACAACAACTGATAATTTTTCAAGCTTTTTCTGCTAGTATTCACAGCAGGGTTAGCCTCTTGCTCAAGGAGAAGGCCCAGCCCTTTAGAAGATTGGTATCATGCTAATTTTATTCTCTCGTGAAGAAGATAAAATGTTGGTCTGGAAAAGGTAAAAAGTTGGTTCTAAGAAAGGATATGTTGGAAAACTCATTGTAGTAGCGTCCAATGTGTAACCCAGTAGGTTACCTTCAGTGCCTGGGTTTGAGACTCCAGCATGAGATGCAAAACAAGTGACATGGTGATCTGGGAGCTCTCTGAAGGTAGTTGCTTGGGAAATGGTAACTGTAAGGGGGTGACTTAAATCCTGCCCTTCTTCCAAACTTCCCTATTGCACTCGGGGCTTCAGGAGAGTACTCCTCTAGAGAGCAGGACAAAACCCTCCTCTGGGAGTAGGTATCTGGTCCATACAACTAGTAAAACAGAACCAGAAAAAAGCTGGCATCTATTTTGAAACATTTAATACACTTATCCAGGAAGCACATCACCTGGGGGAACATCATCATCACTGTTATTTTAGCTAGTTGGAATACACAGGTGCACGCCCTCCTAGGTCACACTCCCAGTTGAGACCTCCGTTCTGATTATTTTTTTTGTCACTGAAAGATTCAAGTTTCAGTGTATCTGAGAGAACACATTTGAGAATGGTCCTGTAAATAGGAAGGTTGGTATCATTTACATGAGACATGAACCAAAAGGTCTCCTTCTGTATTTGGCCTTGTGACTGCTGAATAAAACATCCGTGTGTCAGATGGCAGAACTTAGGTTTGCCTCTCTTGCACGTGAGGTGCCCTAACTTCTCAGGTATGATACCTGATATCAAAGAGGTTCCTCTTTCAGAATGGTGGAGGTCTTCAGTCCAGACACCCTTGCCCAGACAAGTCTGCAGTGCCTGGCTCTTGCGTACCCCACTTGGAGGTCTAATGCAGGCTTCTGCCTTCCATAAGTTTTGGGAGTCAAGCTGAGGGGCTACGCTGAGATTTTTCCAAAAGCAAATCAGGCACTTTCACCTGGAATCACACTTAGGCATCCCGTCTTGAGGGATCACAGTGCTGACTGTATTGTTAAGGCAATTTTTCGTTACTAGCAAGTGAGTGTGCCAAGGCTTGACTCAATAACAGACCCTCATCAAATTTCTGTTCCAGAGTAATAGCAGGTGCTTAATGTACCCCCCATAAGTCAGCCAGCAGGCAGGAGGGCACAGCCTTTACACGAGCAGCATAATCTTGTTTAGGAAGTTGTTTCAGCCTGCATCTCCCCTGTCTCTAATGAGATAGCTGCTGATGTCTACTCATGCACAATTTTGCCATTTTTTTTGAGAACTTGCTTCCAGACAAATTCCATAATTCAATCCCAAGTGCCAATCTTCTTCCTGCTTGCTTCCCGACAACAATTGCTCTGGTTACTCTGCCACATTTGCCTTGGGTAGCAGATATCCGCTTGGTCTGTAATAATCTGCAGGCAAAGCAGAGTGCTAACCTGAACCCAGCCTTCAGAGCAGCATCTGAGACAGGGGAAGTAATAGGAACTTCTCTCATCCACCTTCATCTCTCCATTGGGAAACTCCTAAAGGGGCTCTGAAAATTGATTGCTGAAACCTAATTTGGATAGAAAGTAAAAGTTATTCCGTGGTGCTGCTTAGCAGGAATAAGTATTAATGTTTTTCATGCACTGTACATCCAGTGGTAAATTAAACCTTGAAGGTCATTAGTCATAGTGATAAAACTCTAATTGAACTTATCAATTTCCCAGCAAACTGTGTCGACAGACATCTCCCATCTTCTCTACCTGGCTTTCTGACTCTTCCCAAAAGGTGCGTGTTGCTGTTTGTGGAGGTAGCCCCAAGGACGCAGGCAGTTGCATCTATGAGGAGTCCTGCTGGATGTGCGGACCTGAGCACTTGAATAAATACTTCCAGAAATGAGGCTCCTGTGAGATTCTGCGACTCACTGGTACAGGTTTCAGAAAGCAGGATCAAGATGAATTGCACTTACTCTGTCTTGTTTTGAAAGGGATTAAGGAGAAAGCGATTTATTGCATCCTCCTTGGACCAAAATCTTCCTCAGATGATGAAGATTAACTAAACTATGGAAACAGGGATTTTGTAAAGAATTTCACTTTTTTCTCTTTGTTTAATGTATTAACCAAAAATTGTTACTATTTTCCCCTGAATAAGCAACTCCTAGGGATAAAGCTTTAAAATATTTCTAGATGTAGCTGGACGAATCCCCAACCCCTCCACTTATTTACCTTGATTATATCTAGAAAGTCATCCTCTCATTATTGTGAAAGAAATGTCTCTTCTAATGCTGTCTCTGCTATTAATTAGCTTTGCAAAAGCTAAGTTTCTGATATTAGAACATTTGAACTAATGCAGAAGCCTATAAGCCTTGTGATCCTCTATCCTTGATCAAATTACCTCATAACTTCAGTGCTTAAGCACTATCCTAACCAGTAAGGATGCAGTTTTTCTCACGTATTACATGTGAGTGAATATATATATATATATATATATATATATATATTTTTTTTTTTTTTTTT
>NW_020799105.1:20667202-20738413 GCF_003259725.1 Athene cunicularia
TTTTTTTTTTTTTTTTTTTTTTTTTTTTTTTTTGGGTGTAGTTTTGGCTTCAGCTTGTCTTAAACTGATTTAACACTTGTTAAATCAAACCCAATAATAGTTGATAGGAGGTGACTGAAAGTACTATTATTTTCTTGATTGCTTTTTAAAGGAAAAAAAATAATAGAAAAATATTGTTTACTGAAAAATTTTAGTCTCAGTTTGTTTTTGAGAAATGAACATTTTGTGTCCTTTACTTATTTGTCAGAAAACTTGAAAGAAACTATTTTTTGAAGGTGTTTCCAATACTGATGCCTTCTTTGTCTCATCATTGCACATTTTTAACTTTAATAATATGAATATCTCCATGGAAATACAGATAAGAGGAGTATTTTGTGAGAAAGTACTTATGAGACTGAATGGATACACAGCTCCTATGGTGAACTCTTGAAAAATACTGTAGATAAAGAATGGATAGTAATGCCTTTTTAGAAGTGGGGTTTTTTTTTGTTTTTTTTTTGTGTGGTTTTTTTTTTTTTTTTTTTTTTTCCCCCAAACTTCCGTGAATGGTAACAGAAACACCATGAATTATCATGGAAAGAACCTGTGAATTTCATAAATCATCACTTAAATCTCTGAAAAAGTATTAAGAATCTTAGTTGTAAACTTATTATTTTTTCAAGCTTACCAAAAAATTTTACATCAGGCTTGTGGTTCAACTGTGCGAATAGAAGAAGGGATCATCTGTTGGTTGCTTAATGAGATGAGAACTGGTGATGGAGGGAGGCAGGACTGCATTCAGTATACCCACAGATGCTTGAGAGAGCTCTTTAAAAAAAATAAAAATAAAAATTGCATGAATATCATGGTGTCTTGTAATAGGTTTCACTATTGAATGGTGTGTGAATTGTTTATCTTTTGTGGAAGGTCATCTATTTTTTTTTTAATCTTAGTTTTACTGAGATTGGAATCTGTCATGTTCTTACTGGTGTGCAGAACCATTATAAAGCCTGCTTAAAGAAAAAAAATCAGTGCTTGCTCTCAGTTATACATTTATAAAAACTAGAACCTGTTACTTTTGCTTATTTCTTTTTGACCTCCTGAATTCTGTGCCATGTTCTGGGGGCAATGTTGATGCTGTGAGATTCCAAGCCCCGCTTCTGCTGTTGGAGTGCAGTGTGGAGCATGAAGCAGCTGGGCAGCAAGTTCACTCAGCAGTGGGAGCCCAACATACACCTCCCTGCCTCTTTGAAGACCAAATGTCTATTGTGTGAACCAATCTGCTGGCTGGCGAGCCCATCGTAACACCTCCACGACTCTCTGTGTCCAGGGAAAAAGAGCATTTGTCAAGTTTCACCCAAGTATAAACTTTGCTTTGTCTCTTACACAGGCTGTGCAAATTATGCCCTCTGTCTGTGCAAGCACCATGGAGTAGCTAGTTATTAGTCAAGAAGTAGTAAATCGCCTTATAAGCAGCCTCGATAGTAATATATTAAAAAGAAAAAAAGAGGTTTACATTTTATACTGGAAGTGTGTAGACTCAGGCATACTTAGGGATCTGTGCCAGGAGTTTCCAAAGAGCCTAAAGGCGTTAGGGCACAATGTTATCCGTAGAGGGGGGAAAATGAGTCGGAGAAGTTCCACTCTGCATCCGCAACAAGACCAGCCTCGTGCAATGATTTCACAAGCAGTGACTTCAGGACCTCCATCACCAGGATCATTACTGAATGTGAAAGACTGATCTGCTAACCTAGAACTGAATGAATAAAGCATGTAAATATAAATGTTCACAATGTAGTGCAATTAAAAATAAAGGGAAGTCAGAAGAACTTTGTCTACAGTGCATTACTAAATCAAGTCTTTGAGTCAGATTAAACATTTAACGTAGCTTCTTTATTTATAATGATTATATAAGCCTTCATAACTACTAACATTTTATACCCTTGCAGTTTATTCCTGACTTTATTATCCAATCAGATCAAAGTTATGTATCTGACTTCCTTACAAAAATCAGTTGATGTATTCTACAAAAAAATAAACCCTCTTCAGGTTGGGGGTGAGTGTAGTATCTCATGTTAAATTTAAAAAAAAAAAAGAAATTTACTGTAGATCAATCTTTTTCTTTCCTTCCAGATTTCCTGTACAGTCAGTCATCCTATGTTTTTATTGGTAGCTTTTCATATTCATGACTGATAGATATAATCAGTGTTCTGGAGGAAGGTATTTACCTTAGTGATGGACTAGGGATGTTCTGTGCAAAGGGTATGCACTTAGAAAAAGTTTTCTGCATTGTCAACAAAAATGCTGTCCTATTTCATGCTCATTAGAGCTATGGAGAGTAAATTATCCCAGTTTTCTTTACAGTGCGATTTAATGTACTCAAGAACTTTATGATGTGTCTCTCAGTCTTTTCATCTCTAGATTAACAGTCCTAGCTCCTGAATAATTTGTTTTCACTGCAAAGGAATATGCAATAACTGTATTGTATAATGATACCCACAGAATGTTACTCTGAAAGTATGTCTTAATGTGTGTGTGACAGACTATCAGATATGACAGACTATATGAATAAGCAAGTAAGTATTAAATGGAACAGGAGAGGAAGTAAAAATTATACATTAGAGTATGAAATAATGTATGTGCTGACACTGTTTAGAAATAACAGTAAAAAAAAAGGGAGAGTGGGACTGGGATACTACCTTGTGCTTTCAAGAACCTTATCCCATCCAGTCATAAAGGAAGGGGTTTGGTGATGTTTAGGAAGGTCAAGGATAATTCCAAAGATGTCACTATTGCCAAAGGGTGACCCAGAGATTATTAAGATGTGTATCAGAGAAACCCAGGCATTTTGTCAAGAAGATAAAAATATAATTCAGTGTTGAAGAAATTTCAAAGATAAAGGAAATGTTAAAGAAATGGAACTAGGGAAAATCCTGCCTCCTAGGAGAGCAGAGGTTGATTAACAGTAACTCTGCCAAGAAAAGTAAACCAGTGAAATATCAGTGGCCTAATGACAGCAACTAGCATGGGATTTGGAGAAAAGAACCCAGACTGTAGGAGGAAAAATGCTGGAGGAGGAAAGATGGATCAGGGGTGCCTCCCTGGAAGGGCTGCCTCTGGTTGCTCCTTCATGAAAAACAGCTTTAATTTAAGAACTGTGCAGTGCTTCGCTTTTTCTGCTCACAAGCTTTAATCTGCCTTCTGTGAGAGCTTTTGGACTCTTTCAGATGTACAGACAGGAAGGTGTTCATACCACGCTGGTTAGGGTCAAGAGGTATGAACAATATTGGTAATTAATTAAAAATAGGAAGTAACGATGATTCACTAGTTTTGTCTTAACCCGACAAAGAAACAAAATGGGCTGAGGTGAATGGTATGTGGGGCCAAAATGGATCTGATGGGTAGTCAGCATGAAGTAATAATGAAACTTATAACCTGTGTAGTCCCCAAGAGAAAAGGAAAAATTTAGTTTCACAGTAATATTTATAATTTTCCTGTAAAGTTCTATTCCTCTTCAGCAAATTAAAAGTTGATTGTAGGAAAACAAGAACCTACAATTGCTTCTGAACATTATTAAGGGAAGGCTTCAATTTCCTAGGGGATATTTAAACCAAGCATCAAAGCATAGCAGCATGGCATTTCTTTTTATTTTTAATTCTTCATGTCGCATTTTCATTGGACACATCAGAGAAAGCAGCAGGCAGGCAGTTTTGGCTTTAATGTTTGAGAAATAGAAGAATTAGATAATTCAACTTCAAGCAGATGTAAGACCAGCATAAAAGATGCTGTTTTGGGGGAGCCAGTAACATTCAATAATGAAGTGTAGAAACCATGCATTTCTGTTTAAACGTTTTTCTTTGCTAGATTTCTTGAGGCTGCCAGCGGCAATGACTTTGTAAACTGGAAAACAAAATGGTAATTGAAAATTCACTTAAAAATGCAACTTTCAGAATAAAGCCAGGTATACACATCCCAGAGGAAAAAATTATGCAAACCTAATGGATTATGTTAAAAAGAAAGAGCTAGCCGGTGAGATTAATCAAAGTGAAAAGTGTTTGAGGGATAAAGGATGTGTATTATTAACAAAAAACCCAAACAACCCAACAAATCCAAACCAAAACTGGAGCAGAAATCTAAAAGCTTTAATATGTAAAGAAGTGAAGACAAAGTCCTGTGTTGGGACTGATGCAGGAGCTGAGACCCCCTGCCCAGAAGAAGCTACTGCGGGCACTCTGCTTTTAGGTGCTACCTCGTGTGCTAAGGGAGAGCGTTTCTGCTACAGACTCTGATGGGCAGCAGGAGACACGAACCACCGGTCATATGGACCCAGCTGCTGCTGAGGATCTGGTCTCATTTCTTCTCAGTCCCGTAAATATGGAATTGCTTGTGTGTGATTCTGGGCAGGAGGTAGAAGAGGGAAAGGAAGGAACCTTCTTTTGTCAATCTGCAAGGTAGAACCAAAACAAGACCCCAACCCTCCTAACCAAACCTCAGCCTTTCTCTCTATTTCTGCTACTCAGAAATTAGTGTAAATGGTTAAAGCTCCAAATATTTAAACTAGGTCGAAACAGAAGCATAAATTTAAAGTGGTCCACCATGGCGATACAATTATTATCAGAAAGAGAAATGTTTCCATCATTGTTTCCTTTGCTTGGAGCTGTCTTTGAAGTTGAATCTTTTCATGTGAGGTCTCAAAGACTTGTTTTTCCTCATTTATAGCCTTTGAAGTAAAGAAGTCGCATCTGATCTACTGAGACACTGGCCTTTTAGTTCTTATGGCCTTATGGCACTCCCATTGCAGCTCTGTTAGTGAAATAACGTGCAGGATATCAGGAGGAGAGAGTGCAAGGATCTGCTCAAAGGTTGTTATGGCGGTATTGCTAACACACACTTATGTGGTGTGCATGTATGACATCCAGGTTTTCTTTTTAAAAGCTTTATCTTTCCAGTCTTCTAAGGAGGAAAGAGAAGCTTAAAAACATAATCAAGTGTAGAGGCAGATATGGTGACACTGTACTGTTATAAAACAGGTTAATGTTTCAAATAATTAGGAAGGTGAGCAAACTCTCTTGATCTTTAAATCTAATTTATTTTCTAGAGTTAATTCCGAGTTTTGATTCCTAATTACATTTTTTAGGACCTGCACAATACTTTAGATACCTGTTGTGTTAAATAAAGATGAATACCTCTTGCTTTCCACAGCGCATTAGAGGAGGAGTTCTGTGGACGTGATCCATCTCCTTAAGGTTTAGTTGTAAGGTGGAAAAAAAGCTCCGTTTTCCACCTGAAAGTTTAATGTGATATTTTAACTTGATTCTTCCTATTCTTTAGGCTCACCTGTGTGCCTCCTTGAGAGGCAAAGGCCTGGAGGATCAACGTTGCGGGATTAGAACTGTTGATTCCACAGTTCGATCCCAGAGCGGGACCATTTTGCTTTCCTTCCATCAGATGTCTTGTGATGAGACGTATGTGTTACAAAGATCCCATGGTTCTTGAGAACCTCTCCTAGCAGATTCATATTCCACTATGTGAAAGGATAACCCTCCATTTAGCTTTGATGTTGGCAAAGTCCCCAAGTGGTAAATTCCCTTGACACACTCTCGAAGTCTGAATGCTAAGTAACTCATCCATTTTCAGAGTAGATTTTAGTTCCGTTAATTAATTTGTAAAGCAATTACATACACATGTAAAGTCAGCATGCTTTAAGGAAACAGCTAAAATACCAAATGTATTTAAAAAAATAGCTATAAGGCATAAGTACGTTAAATTTCCAGTTTTTAAAATTAACCTTACAAACACATAAACATTTTGTAAATCATACAGATCATGAAATACATAGGTTAAACTGATCATCTGCATTTCTTTGGAAAGTCTACATAAAGTAAATGTTTCCACAAACAAAAGATTGTTTTGTTATATAGATTAGTAGATTCAATTCTTTGTTCATGCCACATTTACTACTATAAATCTGTCGATTGCAGCCTAATTACACCTGATTTATATGAGACATTGTGCCCCATTGTGTAGACACTGAGCTCTGTTATGGATGGGTCAGTAGCAGATCAATCCTGGTTAACTTTCAATATTTCTCTTATGGATCTACTGCTAGGCGAGGTGTAATGCTGACTATGCATCATGACAGGGTCATGTCACTGGCGGATCAACTGGCCTGTTTACTTTTCTTTCTGGCTCCTATATAGGATCAGAATATATGGGAGCATTTGGAACATAAGGCTGCAGGCTTTAGTTCCATTAAGCCTTGACTGTACTTACTGCTCATAAATTACTATATGGCTGATGTTTAATTGTATTATTTACATATAATGTTAATAACTATTAAAAATTCTTAAGATCTCATCCATGGTATATTCATGTGAGCAGTTTCGTGGCCTTTGATAGAATTGTTCGTGTGAGTAAAGAAATTGACTATAAGAAATGGACAATTTGTGGAATTGAACTCTATACTGCACATCCTCAAAGGGGATTGTTATCTGTTTAAATTCTGATTTCGCTGGAGTCAAAAACAAAGGTAACAGGTTGCACAAACGTCACAAAGCTGATTTGTTCAGGTTTAACGTTTAAAAAAAGGTTATTTCAGAAAAATGCATCATCGGTAGTTAGGGGAATTGGAACAAAGCACTGTTACTTTGTAGATATGGGAGAACTGGCTTTAGCAAGCTAGCGTGCAGGAGACATTTTGTGCTTCAGTAAGTTAAACTCATTTTTTCATTTAGGAAAATTAGCAGATAATTATGTTTAGTGCATTGCAGATGTATAAGATCAACGTGTTGAAGGAGAAATCAGGCTGTGTTGCAAGCAGCTTTGACTGTTGAGCTGTGCAATTAGTTGTTACCGGGTCATGAGGGAACAGATCGGATTGCCATTGTTAAATTCTGCTTATAACAGATACTGTGCATCTGCCTCAGTTTTAGGGAACGGATAATACGTTAATATAGATGGAAACGGACTCTTCTGTGCTTGTTTTGCCTCTGTGCCAAGATTGACAGGGGACATTTGGGTCCAATCCGGTAGCCACGTGACACCAAACATACACTTGTTTGCATCTGTCAGTATGGGCTTAAAATCACTCAGTCCCTGTCCCCCTCCCATCGGTATCTGGTTTCCTGGAGGTGAATTGTTAGTGTCTCCTGAATATTCATCTTATTTGGGCATTTGCATGTTGGGGATGTGAAGATTCACCAGCGACTCAATCTCTACTCACCAGGGACCTGAGGAGTCTCAGCCCTTGGCTATAACCTTCAGACAAGCTGCTCTCCTCTCTTGAGAAGGTCAATGTTTAATGCATATGTTTGAACAAGTAAAGTTTTCTGTCTCTTTTCTATAAACCCTGTGGCAAATGTTAAAGGCATCATTCTGGGAGATGAATACCCTTAGGAATTGAAACTGATGCTTTTCTCATAACTCTTCATGAAGGCTCAGTGAAATATTTACCTCGCTTCCTTGCCAGTAATCCTAGTTCTGGCAACGTGCTCTGAAGGGGATGAGGAAGACACAGTAGCTTTGTCTGTCACCTGAAGAGAAATAAAAATATGTGAAAATGCACATTCTTAGATGGAAAGTGAGTTGTGCTGATCTGTAGGTGGTTCAGAGCCCTTTGCATATTTACTGTCTAACCAAGTAGGAGACTCGGGTGGGACAAGCACTGTTCAACTCAAGCTCATTCAAATACACACGTCATAGACTTTCTCTGGTTTCTCATTCTAGCCAAATTTCGTGGAAGCCAGAACATGAAGAAACAGCTATTTTGACCTAGGGAAGGTATTCTTTGGTGTAATTTATATTATTTTTTTTAGTCATTTGTACTACTGAGAGATTACTAGCTTTACATCTAACTACAGACTGGAGGTTCATTGGTTTTCTTTTTTTCTTTAACTACAAAGGCCGTCATGAAAGAACCATGAAGCTGATTTTTTGTAAATTAAATATGGGGGATTAATGTTGATATTATGGATTGTTTCAAAGTAGAAATTAACCTCTTGGTCCTCACAGATAACAACAGGAAAAGACAGTTCTATGAAAAGCCCGAGTCCTCATACTGTCTACATGGCTATGAAATCTGGTACCATACTTAATGCCAAAACGATGCAAAGAATTTAAAGGATTAGAAATTTAATTATTTACAGAAAATTATTTAATGTGCTATTGGATCACATTCTTTTCCTGGTCACAACACTGCCATATTATTTTGATTTTAATAACAGCAAAAGTAATGATTTTTCCTTTAGCTATTCTTTGAAAGTTAAGTTTTGCCCGAAGTACAGTTTGCTTTTCTCAGGAAAAGGTTATTTTAAAATAAAACTATTGATAAATGGGTCTGACAGTACAGCAGACTGCCCAATTTTTTTCTCCTGTATTTTTATTTTCGATGGATTTAGGACTTCTGTGTTATTAAGATACAGCTTTGATAGAAAAATATTTAAATGAAATATTTGACTTCTTAAAGGTCATCAAGTTATATATAGCAAAGACTGTAAAAATATTCAGAGCGTGAGAGTTGGACTGAGAAACAGTTTCACCTTATTGATGTAAAAGTCCCGATGTAGTCACAGGGGCTGAGTCTTTAAGCAGGTAAAATATGCACATGAATCAAGCCGAGAATGTGAATTCAAACGTGAAATAACTTGTAATTGTTTCAGGTAGCACCATTAGAATTTGTTTTCCACAAAAAAAAAAAAAAAAAAAAAAAACAAATTTGAGAAATATCTGATATACAAAAGTGTTACATTTGATGTTTAAGGGTGTACACAGAAACATGTGAATGGGTTATTACAATCTATGAGAAAAAAGTTTAATGAATTACAATTTGATTTTCATATGAATTACTTAAAATATGATATGTTCCATACTTTCAATTAAACTGAATCTATATTTCTTAAAAAAAACCCCAAACAAACATGAACAGGGATTTGCCCTCACTGTGTTCTCTAATTCAGGCTGCAACCAGCCTTTGCAGATTTATTTAGTGTATTATGAATTATTCCTGCAGTGTACATATGTTTCTGCGTGTGCATGTAAGAATATAAAAATTTGATATATAGAATACAGAATCAGAATATTGCTTGTATTCAAGAGGGACATTAGCTACCTATAACCATAGATATAGTGGATGAAATAATAATCTGTAAATAAATTTTGTATATGCAGAGCAAAAGAATGTAACCCAGAGAAGTTTAAAATATGATTTTTAGAAAATATAATTCTGGTGTCAGTGCAGACATACCAAGTGGGACATTAACACACCAGGCACTGGATTTTATGATGTCTTGACATTTTTGCACAGGAAAACTTGGATTCTTGTTTTATGTGTATTCATGTAATTCCATGTTTCTCTGTGACTGGTTTATGACATCTGTAATTTTGGAACAATTTGTGCAGACTGTAGTTGTCCACTGATGAATTTGCTCATAAGGTTGTTTTCCCAAAGGATTTTGTGTGACTAAGCGTGCTGGTTTGGCTGGGGTAATTTTCTTCCCAGTAGCTGCGATGGGGCTATGCTTTGGCTTTGTGCTGGAAACAGAGTTGATAACTGAGGGATGTTTTCATCACTGCCCAGCAGCGCTTACACAGAGTCAGGGGCTCTTCTGCTCCTCACCCACCCCACCAGCCAGGAGGCTGCGGGTGCACAAGGACCTGGCAGGGGACACAGCCCGGACAGCTGACCCCAACTGCCCAAAGGGACATCCCACACCGTATGGTGTCACGGGCAGCATGTAGAGCTGGGGGAAGAAGGAGGAATGAGGGGATGTTTGGGGTGATGGCGCTTGTCCTCCCAAGTAACCGCTATGTGTGATGGAGCCCTGCTGTCCTGGAGATGGCTGAGCACCTCCCTGCCTGTAGGAAGTGGTGAATGAATCCCTTGTTTTGCTTTGCTTGTGTGCGTGGCTTTTGCTTTACTAATTAACCTGCCCTTATCTCAACCCATGAGTCTTTTCACTTCTCTTCTTCTCATTCTCTTCCCCATCCCACCCTGGGGCCAGTAAGTGAGCATCTATGTGGGGCTTAGATGCTGGCTGGGGTTAAACCATGACAGTCCATTTCGGCACCCAACATGAGGATTAAAGGGTTGAAGATAACAAATGTGCTAGATCGAATTTATAGCTGTTACTGCCATTTAGCTATTAATTGGTAGGCTTCTGTGCTTGCCGTGGGGCTTGGTCGCCTTACTGTATGCTAGCCTAGTATTCATTAGTGGCTGCTTTTTGCTTTTGCTCTTTGCTGTGCTGCTGTACTGCTTATCATCAGACTCCGCTGAGCCTGGGGACATTTTGATAACAGCAGTGGCGATGTGCCTGGGCTGGCAGATGGCCAGGGCATCGCTGTTGTTTCTGTGCTGTACTGGACAGGCTGGAACTCCAGTGTGATCTCGAGTCGAAGGGACTGTGACCTGTGGATGAGTCCATGTGGGAGCAGGACACCTCAAAACATCTGTGGCCATGGATTAAGGCTGTGCCAGTGCAGGTACATCTCAGTCTGTGGCCATGGTTACGTCTGTGCCGCAGCAGTTATACTGCTGAAGGGATTGTTGCCCCGGGGTAAGTCCATGATGGAAAAGGGACACCTCGGAGCATCTGTGGGTGTGCATGAGGTTGTGCTGGAGCACCTCAAAGCGTGGATAGCTGCCCAGCGAGGCGGTGGAGTCCCCATCCCTGGAGGTGTTTAAGAGCAGGGTCAATTTAGAGCTTAAGGGTATGGTGTAGCTGGGAACTGTCAGTGCTAGGTGAATGGTTGGACTGGATGATCTTTAAGGTCCTTTCCAACCTAGATGAATATGTGATAAGCTCGTGACAGAATAGGTGCACCCCTCGGACTGCAGCCACGGGTAGGGCCACGTTGGAGCAGGTACGTCTCTGAAGGCATTGTGGCCCATGGAGAAGGCCACACTGGGAGCACCTGCCCCTCAAAGTGCCTGTGACTGTGGATAAGTCTGTTCTGCAACGGGTTACACCCCTGGAGAGGCTGTGGTTCATAGATAAGGCTCTGCTGGGAGCAGGTACACGCCTAAGGGACTGCAATCTGTGGATGAGTCTGAGCTGGAGCAAGTCCAAGCTGTGGCAGGGGCAAGAGCTCATTACAAAACTGTTAGATTCATCCATTCATTTGATTCCCCAAGTGCGGACGGGCTGTTTCTTCTGGACTTCATGTATGGTGTGCAGCGCTGCCTCTTCTTACTCTGCATCTCTGTGTCCCCTTGGATAGGGTGGCTTTTGCCAGGTGTTATCTGGTGGCGTGTCTGGTTTCTCACAGAACTCTCCCAGTCCTTGTAAGAGATTTCTGTTATGTGAGACCAGCAGAATCCTTCAAACCCCTCCTAGCACAGACCGTGGCATTTCAATATGTGGAAATTGTGGCTTTCCCCCCCTGGGAGTGCACTTGCCCAGGCAGGGCGACTGCAGAGGGAGTAAGGTTGTGTTGGTGTGTTCCTGATAACCACGGGAAAAGCTTTTAGTTCTCCTGAAGCCAAAAGTAACAACTTCAGATCCCAGCACCATATGGCACGTGAATGATTTTATGTTCAGTGTTATAATGATGCAAGACATAGTAATACCTAATATTGTGATAGACAGATGTAGATGATTATTTAAAATGCTTTTGTAATTAAATTGCCCAATTCTATTGGCTTATAAGTGTCTACTACTCAGCATAGCTAATAAGAATTTTATGGGGAATCAATTGGGATGTGAAAGCATATTTGCTAGCTCTTATGATCTGGAAAGATAAGAATTCAGGAACAGAAATAAAGGTTCTCATATCTCTTGGAATTCAAGCAAATTATAAGTCTGGTTCAGGGAGAAGATATGAACCTTAAATTTTATAGGGAAGCTGTTCAGAAAAAATCCACACCGAAACAAAAAAAAAAATTAAATCAGTGAAACTACACATTAAGTTACATGAAATGGCTTGGATATCATGACCCAAAGAATTTAAATACATAGCTAGAATACTGGCAGACTTGTGGCGAAGGCTGAGAATAAGCAAAATGTTCACAGAAAGCTTCTTAGCGCTTGGATTAGAGTAATGGATGCCTTGAATTAGACTGATTTGGTACTTGGCGTAGAAATGCAGAAAATAAGGTGTAATTTTGTGGAATTACATAATTGTAAATTTGCTCTTATTGCTAAGCAGAATTTTTTGGAAGCTTAGGACAGAAATGTAAGAGGATTTGTAATTATGAATTAGGCACTAGGATCCCATAAGAGTAAAGACTTTGTATGTAAATCGATGGTGATGGCAAGGAAAACCTGACCACTTAAAGCTCACGTTCTGGCAAGAAAACAGTTTAGCCTGATATAGGCTTCACTCCCTTTCTCAGTCCGAGTGAATTCTGCAGAACGCTTCTGAGGTATAAAATTTAAGCACAAACTAACAGAATCGTGATTTTGAGGATCTGAGCAACAAGTCTTTAGCAGAGACTTTAGGCCTCTGAAATGGCACAAGAGATTATTTTGAAGGGCCTTAATTTCACTTCCACAGGGACTGGATTTTCTCAACATCGGGGAATATTGTACAGACAAGATCCCCATGTCATAAGTTTTATTGCCTGTTTTATTTGTTGTAGTAGTTATTTTCTTTCAGTTAAGATGTGCTGCTGTGAGAAGTTCTCTTTCTTTTTTTGATTGTGCACTGGAGATACCCATAGTGTTGACTTGCCAAGTTTTGACTTGCTGACAAGATGTAGAATGCACAAAAAAAATGGACAAATAAAATATGTTTCATTGATATAATTAACCTACTGGTGCCACGAGTTAGGCCTTAAATTATCTGGCGTTGAATGTGGCTAGTGATATTGACTGATGGGTTAGTATTATTAAATTTTAATTCTACGACAGAAGGCCACATAATAAAATGTGATTTACATTGTGACTGTTTTTGATTTTTGTAATAGTAGTAGTAATAACAATATCAACAGTAATAATAACAATAATATAAAACCCCCAAATGTTTTTTGTGTTTTTTTTTTTTAATGAATGACAGCTATCTGATCTGTTCTGCATATACAATATATATGCAGTACCAAAGGCAAACCCTATTATTTTTACTGATAAAGCCAAACAAAAATGGCATAAAAAAGTTGGGATTTTCTTCTAAAGATCTTTAGAAAAGCCACTAGAAGCCACCAAGGGAACATGATTTTGGGTTTGTTTTTAATCTCTGGAAATCTGTAAGTGAAAGGATCATCTTTCTCTCTAAAAAATCCCCAACATTATGTGAGTGGAGCACTCTAGATAGTAACAAAACTCTATTTCCCCTGAAGCTTATATTATGGGCAAACATATGGCTCTTTTCATTTATTATAATTAAAAAAGCCCCAAACTTTTACTGCTCATATTATACACCAGTGGATCAGGAGTTTTCTATTCGTATGACTGATCCAAAGATGACCTTTTCATACATCCACAGATGCTTTGACCTGAAAAAACAGCCACTCAATCTCAATCTAGGTATGCAGGGCATTAAACTCAAAAGAAAATTTTGGAAGACAAGAACGTGTCTGTAAGCTGTTATGCTACAAGTTCTGCTGCAGTTTGTAATGTTCATTATCACGCTGACATTCTGATAAATCCCATCAGACTTTTTTTTTTTTTTTTCTTCTTGGGTTTTTAAGGCTTTGTTAAATATGGTTAAGGAATTATTAAGCCATTTATCAACAGGGCTCTGTTTGATCAGCTGTAATTTGTGGCACATTTTAGTAGGGAAACGAGCATTCTCAGTGATGGACCTTGCATGTTTAGTATGCAATGTGTGTGCAGGCTCGTTCCTCTGGATGAGTTGTTCGCTATTTAATTCCTTATAAAGTCAAAATAAATACTTCAGTTTAATTATCCAGGCTTTGATTTAGGCTCCTAGAGCATCAGGTGTTAAATGCACTACTTGTATTAAATGAGCATTACCATTATGTGTTAGCTCAAAAGCTTTCCTAACTGGTGACTCCAGGATTTTCGTTGGGGTACTCAGATAACGGCAAAAGCCACAAAACCACGGAATGGCTGAGGTTGGAAGGCACATCTGTAGGTCACCTACTTGGACTCCCCTGTTTAGAGCAGGGTCAGTGAAAACAGGTCGCTCAGGACCACATCCACTCAGGTTTGTATCTCTCCATGGATGGAGTCTCCACAGTCTCTGTGGGCAAGCTGTGCCAGTGTTGACCTCTGTCACAGTGAAAATGTGGTTTTGTATGTTTAAGTGGAATTTCCTGTATTTCACATTGTGATTGTTGCCTCTTATTCTCTCGATGGGCACACTGTGAAGAATTTGGCTTTATCTCCTTTAATCCCTTCCACAAATAAACCCCACCCTGAGACACCTCTTTTCCAAGCTGGAGTCCCAGCTCTCAGCATCTCCTCATACCTCAGATACTCCATTCCCTTTGTCACATTTGTGGCCCTTTGCTGGACTTGCCCCAGCAAGTCTTTGTTTCTTGCACTGGAGAGCCCAGAACTGGACCCAGCACTCCAGAGGCGTCTCACTGGCACTGAGTAGAGGGGAAGGCTCACCTCCCTCAACCTGCTGGCTATGGTCCTCCTCATGCAGCCCAGGATGCTGTTGACCTTTTTTTGCTGCAAGGGCACTTGCTGGCTCATATTCTAGTTGTTGTCCATCAGGACACCTCAGGTCCTTCTCTGAAGAGCTGCTTTCCAGCCAGTCTGCCTCCAGTCTGTGCTGGTGCATGGGGTTATTCCTCTCCAGCTGTAGGAGGCAACAATGGACACAACAATACATACGAATTGCAGACGCCAATGTAAAATACATTTTATCCATTAAAAGCTTCGTTTCAGTGACTGTCTTCAATTCTGCAGCAACACTTATCCATTTAATAATAACATGTCTGGATTTTCACATATATTTCAGCATGGTTCATTTTTTTTTTGGTGTGTGTTTTCCCCCATACTTCATTTTCCTTTTCACGCAGTAGCATCTGGCACTGTCTAGTTCCCAGACCCCCCAGTATGAAATGTAATTGCTTATTGCTTTCTACCTGGCCTCTCATTTAAAATATTACTGCTGTTTTCCCCCATTCCTTCTCTGTCCTTTAAAGTTTCCAGACTGCTATCAATTTCTGTATTCTCTATTTCATGTTTACTGTGCTAAGAACACCTATCTTTTGTCACAAACATTTCCTTTCCCAAAAGGTTTAGTTCTTTCCCTTGACTGATTTCTTTTTTTCTTATTGTTTTTTGTGACTCTGCACATAGGGATTTTTTTTCTTAAGTTGGGAGGAAAGTTGAGGTGTTTCAGTGCAACATAGAGAAGCTAAGGTTTGGATGGGATTTTGTTGGGGAAAGTGAAGAAATAGTTTGTTGTCAAAAAGGTGAGGAAGAGAGGAAGTCACAGATGGAATACAATTGCATATTCAGTGGCTTTTTGTACTTTGAGCATATGACACTGCCTTATAATGCCTGGTATGGAGCTCAGTGTTAGTAGTGTAGTGACATCAGTCTGGTATGGGTTAACCCATCAGAATTTGTTTTATTGTGAGAAGCATGTATGAAGACTTGAGATGGGCGAGCAACTCTGAGAAAGACTATGAGTGTCTTGCTGCAAGAGACTAATAATAAGCAAGGAAAGATGGAGCAATTCACAGAGCCTTGCTTTCCACATCCCCCACATCCCCTTCCTCATTTCTTCCCCAAAGGCCGTGTGGGATAAACAAAAATTTACTGCTGGTTGAGACCAAGAGTACATGATAAATACTCAGCAGTGAGGGGAAAGAGGTGAAGCATTAGATCTTGGAAAGAAGTCTGAACCATACTGACTCCTAGAGCTATATCTAGGTTGATAGACTTTATATTCCATTAAATTCACATTGAATGTCTTTATTGAGCATTTTTCCGTGCTTACTGCCAGGCATCAAGAATATAGGTTGATAGACTTTATGTTCCATTAAATTCACATTAAACATCTTTCTTGAGCATTTTTCTGTGCTTACCATCAGACATCAAGAATATTGGGCTGTACAATAGCAGATCTTCACAGGTTTTTTATTTCCAGACCTTGGAAAGTAGCAACTGCTATTCAAAGGTTATAGGACTGTATATGTTGAGCAGGCCAGCAGGTCTGGGAAAATATCAGTCCCCCAATTTCTGAATTTTTTGACCTCACTTAACCAAGAAATGCAAGTCAGCAGCTCGAGATGAAAATTTTAATTAATTACTGCAAGGTATTTAATAAGCAAAAAACCATCTGTTTGGTTTGCAAGTCCGTGCCCCAGCAGTGTGGGCAGGAGCAGGTAGGCAGGTTTTGTGGCTAGTCAGAAGAACAAGCTCAGGCAGCTCAAGCTGAGGTCAGCAACGATGTCACAGAATCAGGCCCACTGAGGATGAAGCAGGGCTTTTTCAGTACAGTGGCAAGCTTGAAATTCTCAGTGACTTGATTCTGTTTCAGGATTTTTTTTTTTTTTTTTTTCCCTTACCTTGGGTTGTTTTTTTGGGGGGTATTTTTGAAATGACTTCTATATTTTTATCTTTCCTGTTTTGCAATAAAGAGACAAAAGGGTTTTTCAAAACATATGTGGGAATCCACAAGTCAGTATTTTCAGATTTCTTTTTTCTTGGGGGCAGGATAGGGACAGTAGGGCAAACTTGGCTGTGTAGAGGAAATCCCCAAAATCCAGGAAATAACATACACTTTGACAAAAGTGAAACAAAAATACTTTTGTACCTTCAGATTTGGAAATTAAAAACCCCAAATCATTAATATTGACATCTTACAGTAGGAAACTTCTGGTAAAACAAAACATTGTTTTCTCAAATTCTATTTGTTAATCAAAAACCCTCCTTCATGATGAGACCTGTAAGGAACCTTGGAAGTTTCTCTCAGTTCTGGGCAATGAACTTTTGACTCCTATTTGTTGTAGCACCTTTTTTTTTTTTTTGTCAGTATTTTTTAAGACTGCTTTTTCAAGGTCTTGCTGCTTTTCATAAGACATTCATTTTTGAGAGAAGGTAAAGACTGGTACTTTTCAACACCACCTCAGTGTATTACAGTAGAAAGCTGTAATTTTGACAAGAAGAGGCTATTTCTAACCTAAAGTGATGAGATACATTAGGAACTAGTCTGAATAGCTAAAGAGTCGTTTGCTTAGGTGATGTTAAACTGGGGAAAAAAAAAAACCTAAACCAAAAAAATTTGGAAAAATGTAGAGCATATCAATTTGCCTGGAGTACTTTATGTGAGGATGAAGAGATACAGACCCCTGCAATAGGAGGGTTAAGCTATTTCAGGAGGTAGTCTAGGATGGGCTGGGTTGAGGATGGAGAGGAAGCACACTCCTGTTCAGAGCTCTCCCTGGCAGAACTCTGTGTTTTAGCTGTAAATGGGGGATAATAATTATTGTTCATTTAGCTCAGTGCGTTGTTCTTGTGCTTGGTGCACTTTTACAAGGCGCTATGGAGCTGAAAGCTATTATAAAAGTGCGATTTTCATGATTAATTGTAATGATTAATTGGAGAGCTCGGTGGTGTTCATGGTGCACATCCTTTTTTTTAGGAAAATAGAGGGTGGGGGCTGGAAGCGATGGCTGTCGCTGTTACAATGGAGGTGATGAACCATTTCGGAGAAGCAATTACTATGTGTAAAGTGCTGTGAGAAGGCAAGTTGTAAATTGCTATCCCACCACATGATTGTTATTATTTTAGTTTATTTATTTAGCAAGAGATATTGTGGAATTTATGGAGCAGATCCTTCGCTCTGCTAGCAGGTTTAATTACCATGATTTCACTTGTGTTACGCCTAGTTACACCGACTGAAATCCATGTGTTGTTATTTGCAGAAAATTGCTATCTGTCTCTCTAATATCATGCAAGGTTCAATATTTTTTTTTCAGAAAAGGAAGAGTTATTTTTTTTAGTTTCACACATTTTGATGAGGAGGGAACATTCAGGAGTCTGTATCCTGGCGCTAGGGTTAATTTGGCAATAGCCTAAGAGTAGTTACAGTGGTGAGGTTAATGCACGGTGTTTTTGGCTGTATATTGTGTTTCCAAATATGCAGACAGTATACACAGATGAATAAACACAGTGTTTTGCAGAGTAAAGCTATATAAGAACAGATATGAAAAATACTGCCTGTAATTAACTGTGAGATGAATTAATGAACAACAAAATGTTTGAACAACGTTTGAGCTACAGGGTGGTCATTAATATAAAGGCATGCTGTGGTTCTAAGTTAATAAGAGTCCTTTTTAAATGTTAAAGCTGTAGCTTCTTGTTTCTATTGAACTATGAAAAGTTTCACAGTTCAGTAGGTGAAAAAAAGGTGATCCTCAATTGGGCATGTAGAAAGGACGTATCAGTCTCCATCACAAAAGGCACAGTTTCTACCTTGTTTTTAATTAGGTTGGCACTGAGCCTACATGTACGTACCTGAGAGAAGGTCTGTATCAAGTGACATTGCTCTTCTTTTTTTTTTTTCTCCCTGCAAAATCAGCATTTAATTTGTCACAGCTAGATTAAAAGTGAAAGGACCCTTTTGCCACTTAAGAATTCCTAAATCATTTAAGAGCTAGTTTGTGTTGTTACACACATTTTTTTTAAAAAAATGTAATTAGGTTGAATTACTGTTCTCTCTCTGTCTTTAAGGTGAGAGAAGATGGGATGATAGAATGAAGATCTGACTTTCTGATTGTTTAATGTTTTACAAGCTAAATATAGCCAGGAGAAAAATGAAGCCAAAATACAAGTGTGTGGTATTGAACTTTAGACCTTAAGTGAATTTATCTGTTTAACTTCCAATAGAATATTTGTGGAAAAAAAATACTTAGAAGTGTTTTGCTGAAGTAGTGTCCATTCCTGGTTTAAGTCCCATGTCAATGAAGTATTGTCAAATTCTAGTAAAGAATATGAAGAAAATAAATTATTTGCATATTTTTATCATTGCATTTTTTAAAATGATCATCTTACCCTTCCGCATTGGGAAGAGCCAGTTTATTCAACCCCTTTTTTTTTTTTTTTTTTGTTTCACTTGACATTAATTTTGTTTTCATAAATTATAGAATAAGTAGAAACAGTCACAAAACATTTTAGACCAAAACCAAAAGATATTTATTAAGCTTTGGTTTTAATGCTAAATTTCAAACAAAACAAATTTTGTCATTTTATTTGAGTTTTGACATAAGGAATGCAGCTGTCAAACTGCAGCCATGAATTAGAAAGTTCTGGAATTTCTGGTTTCAGCAGGAGTAGTAACAGCACCTGAATAATCCTTTCAATATTTTCTGACCCTTTTACTTCTGGCATAGAGGAAGTAGAGGATGAAATAAAGCAAACCCATTTGAATCTGATGTTGTACTGATAATAATCCCCACTGAGTGTCATAGTACCATCATACCTTTTTGGATGAAGAATCTATAGGGATAGAGGGCTATGAAGGAGGTTATAGTTAGGGCTTCTTCTCTCACTTAACTCATCCCCTGCTGAAGTCTGCTCTTACTTCTGGGAACTTGTTTTCACCATGGAGATTGATTGCGGTGAAAGATATTTCTGGGAGCCTGCCATCTGCCCTTTCTCCATCCTGTCTTCAGAACTTCTGTTGCATCTCAGCTTCTTCCTCCTGCCCTTCCCCTCCAGCTCTGCAGATCTCCCAGCTGCATGCCCTGAGAGAGGGAGGATGGCTGCTGGATGGAGAAGTGTAGTTTGCCTCCACCTCCTCTTCCTCTCAGGCCCTGGAATGGAGATATCTGAGTGAGCCCTGTGCCAAACCAAGGTAGAGACTGAGGGAGATGGGACATGGATACAGAGGAAAAGGGTGGCTGGAGCAAAACTCTGCAGGACAGCACAGAGAAAAGGGTGAAAACAGTTTTGTAGTATTGTTCTGTTACTCATATCTGGGAACCGTGACATCATATACTGTCAGACTGGTAAATTTCCATGAAAGAAACTTGAAATCTCAGAAAACATTAGGATCACTTATTTTTTCGCAAGAAAGTTTGTATAGGATATGTTTTCTTCCAGACTGATTTTACCTATCATTAGATATTCTAACCTGAAACTGCAAAAGCAATGTTCATAATCAGTTAATTTTTGATGTAGGATCAAGCAGGCCTGTCTTTGGACAACCACATTGGAACAAGTGGTGCAATTCTGCTCTGGGGTGTTTTAATACACCTCTGGAAGGTGATGATCTATGCTGGCCTGTTTTCGCATTGTAGGTCCTGTAACTGAGATGTGGGGAGAAACAAAAAAATACTTCATCCTTGGAGATATTCTAAAGCCTTCTGCACATGGTTCTGGGCAAGCGTCCCTAGGTGGCTATTGCTGAGCAGGGTGGTTGAATGAAGATGGACTCCGAAGGTCCCTTCCAACCTCCACAGTTCTGTGATTCGGTGCAGATAGCCCGTTGGTGTTAGATAAGGTAGAGCTTCAGAGAGTTGAATTTAGCATCACCAAAATCTGCTCTAACATAAACAAAATCTGTTTCAACAAGCTTCTCGTTACTTATTGTTCTTGTACAAATGCAAATAAGACTCAAGAAATGCAAATGATTACTGTAAAGTCACATCCTAATAGTGTGTACCCCGTAGAATTATTTAGATACGTTTATATAAACTGATTCAACAAAATGAAACCACCCAGGAACTTTCAAACAGAAGGATGACTGTTGAACTTGAGGTCAACTGAACCTGGATTTGACACTGGAAAATTTGATAATTACAATTTTTCAAATTCTGTTCATTGTAGTAAATAGGAATGCAGCTTCCTTAAAGGCTTTTAGAAACAGAACGTATCTTTTCTTCAGCTGACAGAGCACTGAGCATGACTGTGAGTACTTTCGCTTGTTTCCTAATACAAGGAACTTCCTGATAGCAAGTTCTAATTCCTGAATTTCCTACTACTTAGTTACGTCTGATGTACATTATTCATTTGTAGAAGTGGTTCGTATTACTGCTTGTAGAGTTGGTTATATTGTTATATATATATTTGCTAGGTTAGCTCTTCATGATGCCTTTTGTGATGAAAGGTACAGATACAGCTTAAAAACCGCAGCTTCAGCTGGTCCAACCAGCAACAACTTCTTGTCTTTTCAGGGATGACATTAGTACAGCACTGTTGCAGGGATTACAGAAAAAAACACTTGCAATGATATGAGTCTGAATGTAATATTTTGTAAAGGCACTTCCCATCTAGAAGAATTTGACATTCACTTATAAATCTTCCTGCTTTTACTTCAGATATACACACTTAACGTACAATTAATCTTTTGAGACATTTTAACTTAATCAGTTGAACTGGTGCACCCTATAGGGATGCATACAACCACAGTATGAATATGTGGGGTGAAAAAGCACTTCATTGATCCGACATAATGAGATCTTGTGACCTTATGTGCTTATGTCACGCCACTCACTTTCGCTTTCTGCAGGGAGGCTACAGTCCTTGCCAGCACTAGTAAATTTAAACCTGTTTTGCTGGTCAGTGGATATAGTTACGGTTTGGGCTCCATCTGTCTGTGTGAAATGAGTGAATGGGTCTCAGAAGAATTCCTCACCAGCAAATAGTATTAAGAAATACTGGCTCAGTTCACAGTAATTATCCCCTGTTGATTGTCTCAATAGAACAGCACACATGAAGAATTAGCTATCCTTCCACCCCTGAAACAGTGCTTTTAAAAGGATTCTAGAGCAAACTGGCTGGGTATTTAGGGAAAACCTGTCCCGAAATTGTTTGTGTTGCTTTTGAGATCCAAATTCTCAAAAATGGTTGAACCAGCAAGAAATAAGTTCTCTCTGGAAACAAAATGATAGTAGTAGGGAGGAAAAAAAAAATCACTCCCAAAATGCATCTGATCTTTATTAAACCAGACTGCCAGTACCTTAACACTACCTACAGGGAAGCAGAGACTGAACACTGACCAAGGGTGGGGGTGTAAGTGACTTGCAGCAAAACTTGAATGTGCCCCATTCTCTCCAAACATCTTTTGGGAGCTCTCATCTGAAGAGTTACCAAGAGGAAAGGTGACTCCTGAAAGTAAGGCAGTATACAACTCAAAATTCTCATTTACAGGAACTTTCTAAACAGCCATTAATGTCACAAGCTGCTTTAAGATAAAGGGCCAGTTTGCTTTATATCACTCTCCATATCACTAACCCAGTGCTCAGAACTATTGGAGCACATCCCAGCTCCCTTTTTTGCCTGTGGTTTTCTCCCGTGGAAATGAAGGGCCAGAGATGGAGAAACTTTGTTACGTACCTAGATCTTGCCCAGTCTTTTTGTTGGTCTTTTACTAGATCTGTGAACCTTCCACATGTTTGAGGGATGGTGCTGGTTACTTGTTATTTCTAATGAAGTAATGTGAGTAGGGTAAATATAAGGATAGACCTGACCTTAGAATTCTGCTGTCTAGAAGAAGGACATTGCTATAATGAGATGAAACTCTTTGCTTTCTTTTAGGCTTTGTGACAGTATTTTCTGACTTGATGACTTATATCCTATTTGTTATTTACCCGCATGCGATAAATGAATATAAATGTGCACAATCAGTTTTGAATTCCTACATTAAACCTTAATGGTTTTATCACTTAAATTCATGTTTAAATTGATTTAAAAATAAGCTTTATTCTTTTCTACTAATAAGCATGAAACTATTTGGTAGAAATCTTTATGGTCTTCAGGGTTTTCTCTTTTTCTTAGTAACCTTTATTTAGCACAGCTGCTGCTGAGACTCAGTTTTGTTTTCAGTAGCACAGGCCTATTCATTGAACTCCTATTTTGGAAGAAATTGCTTAAGCATTATTTCTTTGAGAGCTAGAAAACTAATAATTGCCTTTTAAGTTTTAAGCATGCTTTTCAATAGGGCAAAAATTGTTAAATTAGTTGGCAATTTTCTGAAGATGACTGTCGAATCTATGAATATGACAATTGCCAAGTAAGGTTGCTTTACAAAGTCTTCCAAGGAACTTTCTGTGTTTGCATTTTTTTATATATATATTTTTTGTTTTTCTCCTGATGAACATATTGCATTATCTTGGCCTCTTCTTATGGTCCTCCTGGAACAGAAAGGGAGTTTTCAGTCATAGCAGTTGTACTGCATTAATGGAGATCCCTCTGGGTGCCATTGTGTAACACGGAGAGAAAGAGCAGTAGCAGAGAAGATTCAGAAGCACTTAAAGAATAGCTCTTACCTTGCAGAATATTTGGACACCTGGTGAAGCCCCTCTGACTTCCTGCAGTTAACACAACTGAAATCATCAGGGGTAACTCTGACAACTCAAAGTGGCTTAAGTGTGGCTGGGTTTTGGACAAGCTGGGTCCTCTTTTTGACTTAGACATAAATTTCCAAATAGTCAAATTTGAGGCCAAAACATCGTGTCTTGCAGGAACACTACTTGAGCATGCCTATCTTCCTTATGCCATCTAACCCCATATCTTTATTTCCCACATGTAAATGGGAATGATGAGATTTCCAACACTCCCCCCCCGCCCTCAATATTCTCTGTTTTGGTTGTCGTTCTTCACAGATGTGATTGTCTCTCATATGTTGTGCACAGACTGCCCAGAACTTTACATGCAGCAGGACTTTGATCATGATCAGTATTTCTTGGTGCTACTATAGCTATATATTATAATGTAAAAAATACTGATACTTATGCAAGGTTCCCTAGTCCAACAGTGATTTTTTCTGCCACACGATACAATGTTCACAAAAATATTGCAATGTTGCCAATGTTTGCTTCAGGACAAGATTCCAAGAGCAGAGATGGCAGCGTGGGAAAAGCAGGAAAGAGATTTTTTTTTTTTTTTTAACTGAAACACTTTCAAATTAATTCATGTAAGCCTTCTTAAATCCACTTTCTGTGTATCTTCTGCACACATAATCCTATCTGCATAAGTAGTTCATTAAGAAAAATCAATGTTGTCTTATACCGTGTCTTTAGGAGGAGGAAGTTGTCCAGGGTGCTTTCTTCTGTGTGCCTGTAAGTCACAGGGGAAACTGATCTTAAAAGCAACAGTTAGCATATTCCTTTGTGCCAGCAAAATATTATTGTAACATATAACTGAATTCATTTTCTTGACCTATATAAAAAGCACTGGAAAATATATTTTATTAGGGAAGGAGCCTGTGAATTCAATTCCCCTTGGCTATTCCCCCACATTTCAGCTCTATGTCAAAGTCTAATAATTAAGAGACTATAGAGAATATATATATATCAAAGATTGATTTCTGTTGGATTTTTGTAGGTTGCATGCAAGTTGGAGATGTAACAGATGCTAAAAAAATCTTGAATTGTATTGTAATTATTTTTTTTTTTTTTTTTGAGTAAGCACTGTAGGCAGGGTTGGAAACTCCACCGTGTTTAATTAGTGCAGAAGGGCAAAGAGCTTTGCCCACAAGGAATGATTATCCAGTCCATAAAGAAATGCTACCATTTTGCCTAACAGCATCACAAAAATGAATGAAAATATACATAATAATTTGGTTTCGGTAAACGGCCATCTGTGCATCTCGACAAGTAAGGATCAACGTTTGCAGGGAGGCATTGCAGACCTTTGAAAGCTCTCCTGACACTCATCTGGGATGAATGAGATCCTGAATTGCAGGGCTTTAGAGAGGACTGTAGGTCCGTAAAATACAGCAATTATTGATAGTGGCTTAGTGTAGACAAATAAAAGTTGATGTTTACAGTCACTCTTGAATAAGTACTACCCATTATTTGAAAGCACTGTTTTGGTCCTTACACGTTTATATACTGTACAGGTGGGCCAGGCGTTCTGGCAGCCTGCTGTAATACATCTAAAACCTGCCACCTAATTTGGAAGGACTGTCAAGCTTAGCACTGTGAGTTGGGTATCAGAATCTCGGCTTCTGTGATTGATCAAGTAACCCCTACAATACAATGGAAGAAGGCTCAGAGGAGATGGACAAGGGCGATGTGTCCATAAACCTCAGAATAATGTAGGATGTGACTGATCATGGCTTTGCAAAGAATCCTGAATTTATCTCAACACAAAGGGGACCAGAGTGTGGCCTTTGTTTTAGGTAAACAGCTACGTCCATTGAGTGGATCGACTGCAGCACAGTTGAGTGGATGTATACATGTATACATGGCTCAGCCCAACACAGTATAAAAACTAAATGAAAGCATTTTGAAGAAAGGAATGGGCTTGAGCTGGTTTAAACCCATATATTCCTTTCTGGGGACACAGCGTTGTGATGGTGAGTGTATTATAGAGACTGGTAATAGGGTTCACATCGGTGTTGTGATTCAACTGTGTATTGCAATTGCTGTATTTTGCTGAACTTTTATTGTGATTTCAGTGTATTGCAGTACCACTCTGCTAAATCAAATATCCCATGTAATGTCAGATATAAACGAGAAAGTAAATCTGATATTAAACACTACACCCTCCACATATGGAGTATACAGAAGAATCTGGTCAGAAAGTATTGAACTCTTGACAGCTTGGAAAAAAATCATAGCTCCGGTTTTAATAGCTTATATTTAACTGCAAGATTATATCAGAAAGTGAATCTTCCCACCTGTTTTCTAACCCTTGAGAAGGTTAGATCTGAATTTCACGGCTCAAAGCTGTTACCTCTTATATCCAATGCTCATCTGTCCGCCTGCATCAAAACTAAATTAACTAATGAAGGGGCCCAAAGAGACAAGCCAAGCCTTCCAGATGTGTTGTCAAAGCGGAGGTCAGTCAGCCTGTGGCGCTCTACCTGAATGGCAGCAGTCCGAGCATCCATCCCTTGCTGCATGTGCCATTTGTTTGATGCTGAGGCTCTGTGGGCATAAAGGAGGCAGCCTAATCTGAATCTGCAGCAGTAGGAGGAGGGAAGCCAATAGCCAAAGCACTAAAGACAGTATCTTCAGTTGCTCTCGGTTGTCGCTGTAAACCCAGCCCACGAGCGCAGCTGGATGCCACCAGCTGGGTGAATGCTTTTGGTGACCTTTTGGTTCAAGCCTTCATCATTCATAAGCAGGTTGGTCACCTTTGACAGTCCACAAACTCCCTTAATATGAACCTGTCTTCATGAAAGAGTAAACAGGAGTCTTGGACTTGATGAACTTAAGGGTCTTTTCCAACTTAAATGATTCTATGATTTTATTAGTTTAATGGTATCCATTAGATGAGCACATTCTATTACTAAAGTAAATTTACTTCTTGCTGTTTTAACAATTGATAAATCCTGGAGAAAAATGTATGCTTCATTAAAGTTACATTATACATTTGAATTCAATAATAAAGACTCTGTGGTGTAGCTTTAAGTATATACATGCATGTATAAATTTATGTTTTAAAGACATATATATTATCGATGTGCTACATATCTGAAAGTGTCACTTAACATTCCACTGGTAGCCAGGCATTGGCTAATGCCGTTTCTGGACCATGGTAAGAAAGTGATGTTACCTACTTAGAGAAACTTTTAAATAGAACGTGATTCAGAGTTCACCATATTGTGGAAAACTTCACCTCCCTTTAAGCGAGCTCTGGATAAATGTTCCAATATTCACACAGAAACAAATTGCTCAAATTTTCTCTTGCCTGGGGGGCAAGAAGTTAATTAGGTTGGGACAACTGGGATTGCCTACGGCCCTTTCCCTGTGTGTGAAAGATGTGAAAAAAATGTCAAGTACTTTCAGCTTTATCAGGAGCACTTCGTTGGAAGACCTTTCTTTCAGAGTGATAGTCTTGACATCTGCAGAGAGTAGGTATTTATAAACACCTGGTCCCAGTGATGTTATACATCTGCAGAAACCTGCATGTTGATCAAGCCCTGATAATTTGGCAGAGTAACGTTGTAAAATGCTGCTCAGTCCGTGAAACTGGAATGTGGCACTGGGAGCTGACTGATGGTGCTTGGAAAAGTTGCTCGTAAACAGAGACAGGTTTGAACTGATTTGACTTTTAAAAATATTGGTATTAAATCCTCACTGATGTGTATGCTTGTGTTTTTATTGAGAGACAAGAATGCAGTAACCTCTCTGAAGATAATAGTGTTTTCATGTTATCCCTAGACATTTTGAACTGTGATTTTGCTACTTCAATAGTTTTTGTAGTCATGACAATATTATTAAACACAACATGGTACGGAGAATTTGAATTATGTAATAAGCTTTTCTTAAAATTCAATTCAGTGACATAGTGTACAGGATGGAAAACACTTTAAAGATGTTTTTCAGGAAAAAAAAAAAGATTTGGAACAAGCTAGTTGATTCTTCCCATAAACAAGGAGAAATATAACAGTACACTCATAGTATGTTGTGTCTGTCAGATTTAACAATAAAAAGGTGGTGGTGGTATGGCCCAGACCACAGTCATCTTTGAAAGAAGAAAAGTCAAATAAAACTGAGAAGGGAAAGGGAGATGTTGGGAAGGGTGTTCAAGAAAGAGACTTATTCTACACCCTCTTCTCAGGAAACGCAAAAAATTCACTGCCCACCATCTCTGTGAATTTACCCCAATTAAATCATGGCAATTTACCTGAACTAAGAATCTGGGCTGATGAAGCTTCCATTGCCTTTCTCTGTTAGGCAGTCCTGAATGGGATGGGAAAGACCTTGTGTCCTTAGGATCAGCCTGGATATACTCCTGCCTTGGGGATCACACTGCCACAGCTGTCCTGCAGGCGCGCACCCTGCAGCCCAGCTTCTTTTCATTAAATGTGGATTCACAAGGTGTCAGTTCTCTGGATGGTGTTCATGTGAGAAGGGCTCAGTTTAGGACTGTGCTTAACTGTGTGGGCTTTTACCTGGTGACACCCGTATAAAGCAATCTCTGCCTAATAGGACATTGCAGAAAGGCATCTGTGTCATATTTTTGGTCACTTGTTACAACGGTCATTATTAAAATCACGACAGTATAAATTCCATGTTCCTACCAGCCATCAAGTCCTCCTTTGGATTTGTCTAACTCAAAAAAAATTTGCTCGTTGAGATTTCAGTGAGAAGGTAATTAGGCACCATGGTGAAATTACTCATGATTTATCCTGGTATAAATGACACAAATATTCCAACCCACAGTACAGTCATTAATTTTTATAGTTATCAGTACAGAACATAACCAGAAAATTAAATTGAACATATTTGATGGAATCACACATGCTAAAAACAGAAACGTGTAGGATTAGCTCAGTCATGTTCCGCAACATGTGTTTCAATGACTAACTTGAGGGCACAATATTGTTTATACATTGGATTTGCCATTTTTACACTTTCATCATATCAGAGTACATTGATTATATAAGAATCATAAAAAGAATTTACATATATTTTGAGGACGGTGATATTAATAGCTATTATTTCTTTCATTCCGAGTATTTTGGAATTGTAATTCTGTTGCGTGAATGGTGGAGATTCGTTACTTTGTTGTCATATATCCCCCAATGTACAGCTCATAGAGAACATTAGACTTAAATATAGAACTTTCAGCTGAACAGAAGCATCCATTTTGAACATAAATTTCAGTTACAGTAATTGCATTATATTTTAAATCTGTTACAACTCTTGTCACATAAGGAAGAGGAGTGAATTAGAACATTTATTTTGTTTTGGTGGAAAAACCCGAAAAGCTATTGGGAAGTCTTGCATCAGTTATGCATGTTATGTCTCATTCCCTTGTAATTTTTCTAAAAATCTAGTCAACGATTGGTGTACCTCTTTTGGCTTCTCTCTGTCATTGCAGTCTGATATAAAATCCTTGTTTGTGACTCTTTTTTTTTTTTTTTTTTTTTTTTTTTTTTTTTTTTTTTTTTTTTTTTTTTTTTTCCCCCTGGAAAATAACTGAATTTCACATTATTAGCTTTCGCATTCAGACTGTAAAGTGCTGTAGTCAGCATGACGACGGTAGATGAATACAGATAAACAAATCGCTAATTCAGACCACATAGTGCTTATCTAATTTTCATAGCTGTGAATCTACCTGTGGGTTTTTGCATGATTACTCTCCTGAGATTACATTTATACCCAACAGGGACAAATCAAAATTCTGGATTAAGCTTCAGTAGATCTTTTAAAACTCAGCCCTCTTGAAGTCGGAACTGCTGACCTTGAAGCTGTTTCAAATATGTCAAATTTGTTTTGAATGCCAGAAGCCCACAGTACTCAGACATGACTCAATCTCATCTTTTGGCTAGTTCCTTACCAGTTAGTATGTGCAGTAAAGAATAAAAATCCCCAACTGCCAAGCCCTTCAGGAGATAAACTGGCTCTGTCCCTGTTCTCGAGGGGAGAGTCTGGCTGCACACACCATTGAGTTGGTCTCCTCTGTTTGAGGTAACTCATCACAAGGCTTTCTTAAAAGTTATAATTAATTTGGAAGAAGAGTGACCTCTGCCTCCTTGGGTGGATGAAAGAAAACAGAATGAGGGCACTCAGCTGCCTTCTCTATGAAAGCATCTGTAGAGGGGCATGCGTGAGATCTAGGCAGGCTTTGACCTTCTGGGACTAACAATGAGACATTGTAGCTCTCTTATGTTGTAAAATATCTATTTTCTAGGGCTTGCAGAAGCTTGCAACATCTGCATGAGAACTGGGGCAAAATGATCTTGTTCTGAGGGACAAAGCCACATCGTGTCACAAGGCAAGAGTCACAGAGC
The DNA here is from genome assembly GCF_003259725.1 of Athene cunicularia. NCBI lineage: Eukaryota > Metazoa > Chordata > Aves > Strigiformes > Strigidae > Athene > Athene cunicularia. Next base: position 20,696,741 of record NW_020799105.1, read on the forward strand.
AAATAGTGTCTCCCCTGTCCTTGCCCTAGAACACGAGTGCTCCGGGGTATGGTGTGGAAATATGGGCATATCCTTTACGTGGAACAGTTGACAAGAATAAAGATTTGTGGTATTTATGGCTACTATTAGTAACAGGAAAATTTTGCACATTTTTGCTTTCTTTACCTTTTATTTTTCAGGAAAATATGCAAGTCTGTGACTGCGTGCTGTCCATACAAACTCTCAGCATTCACCTCCATATTTCATGCAAGTGTGAGTTCAAATCTACGTTCTTAGTCTATCCCATGGCAAAAAACATGTTAGAGACCATGGACAATCTCAGCAGTGGCAATTCCTAGTTTCCTTTATGGCCCTTCAGTCTTAACAAATAAATCCTGTCTCAATTGATCTTCCCAACTCTATAAGCAATTAACTGGTCTTTTAAATCTCTTCCAAATCTCTTCCAATCCCTTTCTCCACATTATACTGCTTACCAGTACCTAAGCATTTTCAATGGTTAAAATAAAGGAACCATAATAATTATCTCTTCCTTTTCCTTGCTACTTGCAGGAGTCAGACATAACAAGTAGGTCTTACGTGGTTGCATCTGTACGCAAAATTGTGAGAATCAGTCTTTGCTACAAATAAACTAAAAAAAGATTTTATTATTGAAACCCTCTTGTGGCAGGGAGATATCTGGAGGGGGAACCTGGACCCTACACTGTGTGTAAGGCCGGACAGCTCGCTCTACTTCTCTAAGCTCTTATCTTAATAAGGAATGAGTTTAGAAGCTGCTTATTTTTGACCATATGGTACAGGAAACAACCTGAATGATGAAAGACCTGGGGCCACCCTCATTTTACCGAGAGATTCTGTTGGGTTGCGAAGGCTTTGTCTTTTTGTGCAAAACTTCTCTTTAGCGACTAATGAGGTTTTTGATGCTTCTGATGTCACTGCTCATTTTGTTGATGTCAAAATATTTCCTGCAAATTAGTACTTTCCTAATCATCATGCCATATTATTTTTATTTTCTCTGAAAGTTTATCTTGTTGGGTTGGTTTTGGGTTCTTGTTTTGTTTTTCTGTTTCCTGACTTGGTATTCAGATAATTGGGCTGTTGATAAATGTCTGCTATAAAAAAATAATTTAAAAGGTAATAATTTAAAAAGGTACTAAAATTCCTGTCAGCTTCTTGAGTGTTACAAGCAAATAGCTCCTGCATTTACATACCAATCGGGCCCCTCATTTACTAGTTGGAGACACGAGTAGCTGGAATCACACTCCTTTCATCTTGTTTTTTTTTGCCTGAGATAGGCTTTAGTTGAACCTTCTCTTCGAATTTATCCTTCCTCCGACTGCTTGTGCAGATACAGTAGACACCAGGCTTGAATTTCTGAACATTCCTGTTGGTCAGAAGAGATTCTGCAGTAAACATTAAATCTGGGGATATCCAGGAATTATGATGTAAATTTTTGTTCTAGGAGTTTAGGGTTCATTTCTTCATCCTTTGAAGCTGGTACAGAGCTCATAATTGGTTGCTTTTCCTTTTAATTATGCTTTCAAATATTTTGAAGCCATCTAAATGCTTTGGGGATTTTAGAACTAAGAAAAGATCTCTGTTACTAGAAAATTTTAGTTTAATGTAATGCAGCGTGCAAATCATTAGGAGCAAAAGACTGGGGATGAGAAGATCAGGTGCTGATTCATTATGACTTGAATGGAGCCCAGGGGAACAGGGCTGTCTTCAGAGTGAGAATCAAGAAAATCTGGTGTGTTTGGAAGCAAAACTGAGGTGTTTCAAAGATTCAGTTGTGTAACACATTGTGGGTGTAAAAGGAGGTAATTTCAACAAAAACCCCAGCTTATTCATGACAGCCTGGGGTAGTAACGTGGGTACCCTCAAATGTGATAATCTTTTGAAGATCTAGAGTAGTAAAATATTTGAAAATCAATATGAAAGCCATCACAGGTCATTCAAATATTATATTTTCTGCTATTAGAAATTGTAGATCTGAGGGAAAATAATGCTAGATCTGAGGGACATAAAACTCCTCTCTAAACCAAGAAGTGATTCAGAAAAATCTAAACCATTTCCAAGTGGGCTTAAGACAAAGATACCAGGTGAAACACGTGAACAGAGAAAATATGTCAAAATGTACCTTAAACCTTTATTTAGTCAGACAGGATGTGCAATTGATATATGGGTATTTTTTGAGTTTTCAGACAAGTCAGATGAAATACCAGCTCACATGATTTAAATTGGTCAGAAAGTGGCAACTTTGGAGTTTCATTACTATGAAGGTGGATGCTTAAGAAAAAAAAAAAACCCCAATGAATTAGCAAATTAAATATTTTAATAGTGTAGAACAAAGAGGAAATCTCCCAAAACACTGAGCAATCAGGGAGCAGAGAAGGATATTATTTAGATGAGGCAAAGTATTGATAGGCCGAACTCTGAACAAGCAAATTTTCAAACTTAGATGCTACGGGGACAGAAACTATCTTAAAAGAGCTTAGAGAACTTAAACAATGTTATATTGACAAGTAATTATTATTTTTTTTTGCTGTTGAAATAGAGAAGTGAACGGGTGATAGTAGGTAGCTCCCTGAAGTGCAGTCAGTCACGTTTGATGGGCTGACATCTGAACACGTGTTGCTTTTCTGGCCATGAGGTAGTGGAAAAATTGAACTGGATATATTACTTCTAAACAAAGGAAGAGTTTGAAGAGCGGAATTTTTTTTTCTTATTTTTCTAATAAATGGAAAGCTAGTCCTTCGTATGTGGAAGGAAAAAGGCTCATGTATTACAGAGAACACGTGGAACATGTGGTGAGTGGAAGTGCCACAGAATTTGCCACAGACTGACGCTGTTTTATTTTAAGTGTGATATTTATTAATTCCTCTGTGAAGAAAAATCATCAGTTGCTCAAGGATAGAACATCAAAAAAAAAAAAAAAAAAAAAAAAAAAAATGCAAAAAAATTACAGAGTAATTTTGTTTCACCTTTCTTAAGATTTCCTTGATGTGTTATGATGGAATTACTTATGTGCTTTTATTGCAGTACGGGCAATTACTGTCATTCTGCCCAGAGCTGTTGCTCCTAATACATCACATCAGTGGCTAAGTTAACAAGTAGTGCTGTAATGGACATTTCTTTTTGAAAAATAATTTGAGCTCAGCCTGCTTTAATGAAACATGTGCTAGAACTCTACCTTTATTTTCCTCTTCATTTTCCCATCCCATGCATGCTAAGGAAATTATCTTTCAAAACCTGAAATTTTAAGTAAATGTGTAATATCGTTATTTAGCATCACAAAATACTCTTGTAATTCTTCATGACGCTTAGAGTCTAATTAGTCTCTCTCAAACCACAAATAAGGGAAGTTATTAAAACACCCTGGTTAGACTTCTCCCATCTTCTTCCGTCTTTATTATTTGCTCTTTAAGGAGGAACACACACTGGTGCCATACTCTGAAGCTCCTACAAGTAATATCTTTAAAGAAAAGTGAGCTAAGCTGGAGGTTTGGGGCCTGAAGGTATCAGTGCACAAAGATCTGTGTAATACCCCAAGCAGTGCACTTGAACTCCTTGTGCTTCAATTTTGCATCATTAAAGTGAGGACATATTACTTTATTTTCCCCTTTCTGTGCTATCTCGACATATGGTTTTAAGCCCTTTGAAGCAAAGGCACACTGTGTGTTTGTTACAGTAACTGGAATAATTTGGCTATGATCTCATCTGCAGTTTGAAGCTCTACTGTACTTCTAACAGAGAAATAATGCTGTTGAGTGGAAATGTGCTGAAATATTTTTTTTTCCCAAGTGTTGCATTGAAGCATTGGCTTTTCAAGATGGTTGACGTCACCTGTTTTAATGGATTTTGGGTTTTCGAAATATCAAAATCTTTATCTTGGACTGACTGCTTGTGGATCGACCTTAGGGTGCAACAACAACCTTGGCAAATTTGGGTTCTGTCTCAACTACTGAGCATTCAGAGTCAGTTCTCTGACAGGACTTTTTTGTTGTTGTTCTTGTTACCTAGTAAATTTTATATTTGTAACTTTTTGATGAAATATTTTTACCGTATTCTTCTGAAAGCTAATAAAACAAAATACCACAACAGCAAATGATCGCACTGGGTTATCTAGTAGCCTCTTATAGACACAGTTTATGATTGCCCTTATAGCGAATTGAACCATGTCCTCAAGTCTAATACCAAAGTCGTTAGATGTTCTGTAAAGAGAACTTTGGCTTAACCATAATATGTCTGACTATTAAGCATTTTTTATCCATATCTTGAAATTTATAGCTAGTGGATTTTTTTTATTATTATTAAATGTTGTACAAACATCATTATTTAAGCTACCTTGGATTCAGAGGTGCCATTAGAATCTGAACAAATGGTGCATAATAAATTTATATTTAAAAGTGGTTAATTAGTAGTGTTCTAGGCAAAATATTAATGAGAAGGTTTTTTTTAATGTATCCCTTTTTCTGAATTCATGATGCTCTCAATGAAGTGCAAAGAGTAAAAACTCTCTGATTAAAAACCCCAAACAAACCAAAACAAACTCAAACCACTTCTCAATAATTCCTGAAAGTTAATTTAGTCCAAGTAGCCTGAGAGCTAGGTAGGTGCAGTTTAGCTCCTGTGTCTGTGTTGATGTTTAGAATGTAGATTAGTGTTTTAAACCTCTGTTGTACATCAGAAGCTTTGATATCCTGTGTACCTTTGATCTCTAGAAAGCTTCTAACTTGAGGATAGCTCATGGAGTCGTCTGCAAATGTTACGAGATACACTCTCATGTTCTATTATTTTTTTAATGAGTGCAACCTTCTTCCCCAGGCAGGGATCAGGGCTGAGTTGTGCTAGGTATTGTACAATGCATATTAAAATTTCTGCTATCATACCGTGCCCAGTAAATGCTAAAACCCTACAGAGAAGTATATGTATACTTATGATTTATGGTTTACAGACTCACAAAATTGTCAGTCCTAATCGGCTTCAGTTAATTGCAGTTAAATGCAAATGCATATGTCTTCCTAATGAAGTTCCTCACCTTGTTAATATTCTCTCTTCTCTAGTCTTAGATTGGGCTAGATTGCTGCTATCTGTTAAAAAAAGGTAATGGAAGAGGAGTTTGGATTTTTTTAATATGTTTTTCAGGTTATGTAACAAATCTTCCTTTAATTTAGTAGCTTACTTTTCTGAGACATGGTCCTTACGGCTTTTCAAGGATACGTTAAAGAATGTGTATCTATTTTAACATTTTATTTTGGCTAAAACACCAATTTAATCTAGTGGGAGTACATCATTATTTAGCCAATAAAAACCCCAAACAATGACTTGTAGTGAGAAACAACCTATGTTTTGCTTAAATCTTAATTATCTGCAAAGCATTTCCCACACAGAATCCACCCAACTGACAGGAGATAGCATTAGATTCCAAAGGCTGAAAGCTGCTTTGCTTTCAAGTCAAACCTGTAGGGAGCAGATAATAGGCTTTATACTATATTGTCCTGGTTTTATGGATTTTTATGGTGGGTTTTATACCGTGGACCTTCTTGACTAGACGCAGTGTCAAAGTACTTGAGAAATACAAAGCTTTAGGAGAGACTGAAGTGTAACTTTTAGCTGCTATAAGAGTCAGCTTTCTAAATATGGAGTGTGATTTTGTGGCCCCAAACCACAACACCTATCAAAATGGGATTAAATTTAAATGTACTCAAGAATGACTCTTGCAGTGTACTTCTCAGCCCCCTTCTCTCCATCTGTAGCTGGTGGGAGTTGAGCTTACTGAGAATTTTGCTGAGAATGCTTAACACCTTGCAGATGTTTCAATTTGAATCCCATTTTTAATAGGTATAAAGTATATCTATGATATTTATATCTAGATATAAATATATAGATATAGATATAAAAAATACTGGTTGGCTGTAAAATGTAATATATTTGAAAGCCATGTTGCAAGAGCCGTTTGAAACAAAATGTGTACTTATTTCAGCTGACTTTATACTTCTTTAGACGAATTTTCCAACTCTGCAGGGTTGCAACTTTTAAAAATAGATTGGCTGCAACGGAATCCTTTATTCTTTTCAAATTACTGATGGAAGTGTTTCAGAGATCACGCAAGCAGAGAGCTGACCCTGAAGCAGGACCAGGTTGGTTGGAACTCCTGAGAGGTGGACGTATCTGTACAGGCATGAGTCTGTAGTGTTAACTGCAGCATGGTAGTGCAGGCACCTCTTCAAACACTTCTCCTTTAACTCAACACCAAGGCAAGTAGTGGATGGACAAGGACAAACTATAGAGGATCCTCACCTCTGCCTTCAGTATCTTAGGTAGCACAAGAACAACCGCAGACCACACTGTCCCTGTCAGAGTCATCCTCTAGGTCTTTCTTTCTCCCGTAGAGCATATCTGTGGATTATTTTGGCAAATCCAGGCAGGCTTTTGAAACTTTTTTGGTATTCATCTCCTACGATTCATCCCTCCTACTCTCGTAACATCATTCTCTATATGCCTATCCAAATAAGAGAGAAAACTTTTATTATTTTCACAGTGACAGCATTAACAACTTGAGAGATGCTGAATACAAACACTGGTTTTGCAAGGGAACGTTTATATAAATGATGGCTTGATTGCATGTAGTGGAAATAGTAAATCCATCACTAATGGGAAGGCATTCTATTAGGAAAACAATTTTGCAGGACTGTTCTACAGTGCAACCAAAATTCTGGAAAGGTTTGCCCTAAGTTAATAATTGGGAACATTGCTGAAAAATGGTGAACATTTTTAAGGAAGATGGACATTTTCTCTAAACCAGACATCATTTTAGAGCTTGGAAAGATAAGCAGTCTCTTAAATATCTGCCTTGCAAATATGAACCTTGGTCAAGAGAAAAGAAATCAGAGAGACTGCAGCAAGTGCTGTATAAGGCTGTTGCCTCTGGCATGAAATGCTTAGTGTTGTTACAAACTATATTCAAACAAAATGAGAACACAAGACCTTTTACTGGCCTGAAGTTTGAAATAAATAATTTTTTCTTTATTATTATTTTTTTTAAATTTATTTTGTCTGATTTCTGGTAGTGAAGTATGCCCTGTGCTAACATTTTAAGGCTGTGACGTGATAGGTAAGGTAGCATCATATCTTCCAGGACTGACCAGAGATTAAAGTTCCCCACCCCTAGTCTGTCAAAGTGAATGAAACTTATTCTGTTGACTTAATTGGACCCATTTTACTCAAGCCTGGTCTGAGGGGGAAGATGGATATCTAGCTTCTGTGCTTTATGAATCAAATTTATTTTCAATACATTTAAAAGTCATCTTGTTCCATTAGGGCGAGTTACTAGCAAATAGAAACATGATAGAGAAAAAAATGGATTTACAAATGCATTTGAAGAGCACAATAAAACGCTGACGTTCACGGATCACTCACAGGGCCAGTCAGAGCAAATGCCTCAGAACAGCTCATTATACCACCACAAATGTCTCTAATAGCGTCTACAGCTTTATATTGGAACTTGATTGAACCTATTTCCAATAATGCCTTTCACAGAGAACACCCAAGACTTCAATTTTGTAGAGACTTTGAAACGTCGGCGTGAGATCAAAATGTAATTGAAGCTGGGAAAATTATTAACACCATAGACTCTGTGAGTCCCAGCTCTCTATTCAAGCTCCTGGGACCTGATTCAACTGCATCATTCAAGCCCTGATAATGTGATAATACAGATAACAACAGAGGTGCTAGACGACTGCTTAAAAGCAAGCAGTTAATGAGCTCTCCTTGCAGGGCAAAGGAAGGGCAAGAGCCCTGCCTGACCTCCTAAGCAAACCAGGGTGCAGGGGTCAAAGACGTGCAAACCACTGTACGGTGGCACAGAGGCCTTCCGTAAGGTTGCAGCTCCTCTTTCCACGTACAATCTTGTCAGATTAGCGAGCAAAGCTGTAGAGCAGGCGGAGGCAACGTTTTCGATGTGCCAGGACACGGCGGCCGAGCAAATGCAAAGGGGGAGGCAGCTCATAATGACTTTATTCTCGAAGAATATTTTGAGAGGAATGGTTTTCAACTTGCCTTCCCCCTAGGACCCTGCAACTCAGTGGCCTATCCCTACCTTTTTTGAATCATTAAATCCACATTTGGTTTATAGTAACTATCTTTTTGTTTATTTAGAGAAAAATAAAGGACTAGAGAAGCAAAAACTACAGCAAACCATATATAAATCTTATGAATATTTTATTGAGAAAATATTTTATTTGACCCAGCGTCTAAAATTATTAATAGTTATTGTGAAAATGTAACGGTTAAAACCAATCTCCACTGTATCACTTTTAATTTGATTTACAAAATGTTTTCATGATAATAGACTTCAATGTATAGTTGTTCCAAATCATGACATTTTCAAAAGGAATTCTATTTTCTTGATGTGTGATAATGTTATTTCATTGTCATCTCTTCAAATCATCGCCCAGCACTGTGTCAGGCATGTGGGTGTCGAGATCACTGTTCTCTATTGAGTGTGAGAGATGAAAATACATCTTAGAAATCTTTCACTACTGTCATTTCGGAAAGTGGCGATGACCAGTGTATGTGGGCTGTATCTCATCATGCTGCCTCAATTCAATGTCATGCTATTGAACATCACAGTGTCACAGTGTTCTCCTCCTTGACACCTACTCCTGTTTCAGGACTATATTTAATAGAAAGAAGCTATTATTCTCTTTTTTTCAAAGCGATTTGAGTGTCTTTTCTCTGCTGAGAGACATCAAATGTAGAAGCCCTTTTGTTAATCATGAAGGACATTAAAGGTAGGGTTGTGCAAAAAACAGGAGAGCACTCAGTTCCATATGGGCTGAAACTGGGACCCTGCATCATTTCAAAATTTCCACCTTTTCTATCATTTCCCTATCATTTCCAGACATGTCACTGCACTATTAGCTGTGCCAAGTGCTATTTGATTAGATTGTGGAAGCAAGGGATCAAGTTTCTGCCCTGTGGTGGTAGCCCGGATTACAATCAACTATCAAAAGCTCTATTTAATTACAGTTAACATTAGGGCGTGATTGTTTCTATGTACTCAAAAATTTCTGAGCATTTCTGTGCTTAAAGGTATACAAATAAAGGCAAAGAAGGAAAGATTTGTGCATGCCTTCCTACTTGTTTATAGTAACTATCTTTTTGTTTATTTAGGGATCAGCAGCGCTTTCATTTCCCTCTTTAGAAGGTATCTGCATTCAGAAATTTGTTTTTTGTTATACACTTTCAATATAATTCTTCTTTTCTTAAGTAGCAATTTCATTGACAGGGCTGACTGTCACAATATTCCATACATTTGTGAAATTATTTTGTCTTAACACAGCTAAACTCTCTGAAATTAAAATGATGGTATGAGACACTCACTCTAAGACTAAAATGCACAGAAAACACAACTGATAGATAACTGCTGCTACAGGAAGAAACCTCCGTGTAGCTACCATTTGGCTGATAATGTCTTAAAATAGTTTTGATTTCCTGCACAGACTTGTACAAAACCATCTTTAATAAACACGAAGAAAAATGCTTAAAAAGATTTAAAAACATTCAAAAAATTTTATTATACTTATGATACTTATGATATTGTCAATAAATTTTTTCATCAAACCACCATAAAAATACAATTTGAAATACAGCTCAAAGTTCATATTCGTATTTCATATTCATATTTTGACTTTTTGCCATTTCAGTGGTATTTCTTCAACAAACTAAAGGTTAAAGCTCTTATTAAATTTGAATTCCATAACAGGACCTTAATCGTAATGCTGCTACTTTGATACTGCAATATAAATAGTCACCACTGTGCCAAATTTCACATTGTTGCTCACTGAATGTTGCAGTTACTTATTCCTGCTAACTTGTTCTTATTACATCCTACTAACTTATTATTGTCATAATCTGGTGTTATCTAGGCACAAGTCCCATCAGTCTTACTGTATTTCACAGGGATGTCTGAGGGCCACATAAATCTTTTTTTAATATGTTAAGCTGGAGTTGAGGTGGCCTCCAGCACATATGTTTTTGATCTATGGGCAACCACAAATCTCATTAAAGACAATGCACCCGCTAGATACCTGTCACTTACATTAAAATAATGAACAATTAAATAGGTCATTCCTTAGTGATAGATAGAAAAGACCAAGGACTTTTCATCATGTAAATGCCTGGACTGGAATTTTAACAGTTTGGAATATCATTCCTTCCCACCCTCCACTTCCACCCCTTCATGGAACAGGTTTCAGTGGCAAGTGGAGAAAAATCAGAGAAGCAAAAATACAAGTGAAAAGCAACCAGAGAAAAAAAAAAAGAAATTCAGTTTTTATCATGGCCTTAGGAGAAAATCAACAGATGGAATTTCTTTTTGAGAGAATTTTTGGAAGAAAAAGCATGGTTGGATCACAAACAAGAAAACGGGCTTATGTTTTCTGGACCTCCTGTATTCAGTAAAATAAGTGTTTGTATTCATAGATTTTTAAGTCAACTGAAAGGGATCAGATAACTACAATTTGCTTTAACAAAATATTTTCCAAACAAAACCGACTTGCACAGATTGTTTAAAACTCAACTAAGCCCTTGAGCTGAAAAGTGTCTCTTAGTGTGAAATTCCAGGGTCACTGAAACAAACCCAGCTTTATCAAAATTTTTTATCTCGGTTTAATGTTTTAGTTCAAGTTGTGTCTCCCAGTGAACAGATCTTTCTAGATTTATTGTGTAAAATATGAATTTAAATTATTAACAGATGGTGTTAAAAATGAAAGGAGTTTGTTTCATTTGCTTTGTACTTCAACTCCCTAAAGACATTTATTTTAGGGTCGTGAACCTTATTCATATGACTATGTGCTCTTTTTCATCTCTTAAGACAGGAGAAAATATTTTCTCAATTTTCTGTTTGCAGGAAGAGTACTCGTTCCTTCATGCTAATTTAATTTTAAATTTGCTTATTGTGATTGTCTTGAGATAGGCTCTTACTTCACAGGAAAAAGGAGTAAAATTTCATGCTCATGGAGTTTGTCTTCCACAGTCCATCTTTGTATGTTTATGTATGGACAGTCTAAGGGCCACAGACACCCCCTTATTGTGTCTGCCCTGATTTCAGGTTAGTGCCATGATAGCGTGGACAATTTTGTTTCTTAGAAACTCCAGCTATATAGTTTTTATAAAAAGACTTTTAGTTTTCAGAATACTGATTGATGGGTACAAACTCTATACTTGATTTGTAAAGAACAAGCCATCATGCCTGCCCTAAAGAGGGACCTAATTTTTGCTTTACATTTACTTTAGTATCAAAAAAATTTATATCCTTCAATATTAGGAAAATAAATAGGAAAAAGCTGCACCTACTTTTCCTGATTTTTAATGTGTAATAGGGAAATTATAACAAATAATAGGCTAATAATAATAGTCAAATCTAGTGGTCAGTATATTTATACGCTGGTTGCAATTGGTGTTGCTTCATTCTGTTTGTATTGACCTCAGTTGCAAAGGGTCACTTTTATATGTAGAGAGCAACACGTACCATGTAAGGATTATTGCTGTTAATAGAACTTAAACAACAAAAAAGGGAGAAGATAACAGACACACTGAGGCCAATGGGAAGACTAAAAGGGGATTGAGATTTCTTCTAAATTAAAAAAAACCCTGGCAAATGTTAAGGAGTATTTACCAAATGCCACAGCAACACCTGTTAAACAAAAGATAGGGCAACATTACTGAGATATTTTATATTTGACTTTTGTTGTTTATTTTAATTGGGATTTTTTTTTTTCATCTAAATTCAGTTATGCCATGTTACCTTTCCAAATACGAAAGGGTATGAGTCTTTGTGATATATCATGTGTGCCTGTGCAGATTATGGCTACTTGATCGATTGAGTTCGGTTTCCTCAGAAAAAGCCATTTCGCTTTGTTTGTTTCTTTTTAACCAGTTAGGAAAGGATCACCAGATCAGGTACGCTGAACTAATGCAACAATCCAAAGGAATGAATTCAGTAGCACGCTCTTCCTTGAATAATTATATATCTTGGCGTTTCTGAGAATGCATCCTTTCCTGCTACTTGTTATTTTGGTTATTTCTACAAAGCAGTTTCATGGTGCTCACTCTTTGTTAGGACAAACAGATCAAAACAAGGACAAGACTGGTCTTGCATTGGACAAGACAGTAGACAACGGCTGTGTCTATTTTTAATCAAATTTATTTCCATTGGAAAAAGTGTCTCAGAAGCCCTTTTCCTGTTTGTTCCCAGAGGACGTCTCTGCCTTTCACACCGTGGAGGTGCTACTCAGAGCAGCTCTGTGGTACTCTGACAATGCTCTGCTGAATTTATTTTGCTATTTCTATGTCTTGCCTCCATTGCTTTTTCAGTGATGGTTCTGGATGCCAGAAAGTGCACATTTGATTTCCAAGACAGCTCAGTAGGAATGTGTCTGACAATTGATATTATAGTGATTTGCAGCTCCAAATTAAACAAGCAGGCATCAGAGTTTGCAGCTATCCAAATATCTGCCTGGTATTATATGAAAGAGAAAGTAGGAGACCAGATTTCTCTGTGGTTTGACTCTATCAGCTGCACCGACTGAAGGGACAGATGGTTTTGGTAATTTTTGTGGAGAGTATGGGAGCAGTCTGTTGAATCCAGTGAAATCAGTGCAGTATTCCCAGAGGTTTCAGTATAACTGAGCTTCTCCCAAAGTCTCTGATCCCTCAAACTTCAATTCCCTATCACGGTCAGTGTGAAAAGAAGGCTTCTGGTATGTCCTGTACAAGAAAAAAATTATATATGATGAGGCTGATCATAAGTGATGTTGACCCTGAGTTGGGCAATAGGAGCTACTTGTGTGTTTGGGAGCTGTGGATGTGTGTGATGTTGTCAGGCTGAAACTTTACAGTCTTCACCCTGGTGCAAGCTGTGGTTTTGTACTGAGAGATGTTGTGGGGTTGGGAGCAAAATAAAGAGTCACAGTACCTGAATTCACTGTCAGTCAGGGATATCTGGAGGAAATCTATAATTCTGCTTATGTTTTGCCATGGTTCCACCACTGCTTCCTCCTTGTAAAGACTAGAAATGAATCCATTGATTTAAACCCATGCTGCTGCTTTAACTTCCTCGGCCTGACAATTTTAAGCACCCAGGTGGTGTCTGACATCAATCGGGGATTCCTGAGTAGATTTTTGCACCGGAGCTAGTTCAAAAGCTCTGTTTGAAGGACATTTTCTTGTAGAGGTTCTTTGAAATTCTGAGGAATTAAAATGATGAAAGATGGCTCTAGTCTGTGAAGGGAGGCAGATGATTGTTTCATGCGCTCTTATTTTTTGTGATCCGTCGATTTTTCTGCTTGCGCATTGACTAGATACTGCTATAAAATGTATTTAATAAAAATAAAATACAAAGAAAAATTTTTAAAGTTATTAAATGTTGATAATAAAACCTATTAAAGACCAGAAAAATAATTTTTTTGATCTAAGTATATTCTGTGGGTGATGGCTCGATGTTCTGGTCAGTACTTTGTTATTGGAACGTCCTTCCTGCAGAAAGAAAAGCCACAAACCATAGATTTGTTAAAACGTCTTTCTTGGTTGCAGTAAAAGCTGTTTACAGGCTATTTCTTATAAGGAGAAAATGAAGGAGAGTAAGATTTTTTTTATTTACTGGTAAAAACTATCAATATCTCTTTTTTTTTTTTTTTTTTTTTTTTAAAAACCAGTGAGGTGGCAAGGAAAAGGAAAGAAAGAGAAGAGCAAAGAAAATGATGTATTTTCTGAAATAAGTGCAAATTTATTTTGTCCCAAACCCTGTAATTTTTTTTTATATCCTCTATTGGAAAACGAAACAGAAGGAAAATCCCTCAACACCTTCAAAACTTTTCTTCTACAGTCAGTAAAAGTGTATCTCATGGAAAAACAGTTACCTGTAAGTATATTTGATATACTAAGTATAAATTAGTATAATTAATCTGCTTCTTTTTAGGATGCTGTCATCTTAAGATGTTGTCATTCACTCAAACAATTATATTTCCTGTATTTTATATTTATTAGGAGGCAGCTAAATGCTCTTTTTGTTACCTGTTGCTGTTAGTACGTCTAGATTTCAGATTCGCTTACTGTGTTTGGTCCAAGTCTAATTAATCTGAAGCTAAATTGTACTGCATACTTCTCTCCCGTGCCCAAGCCCAAGGTATTGCCTGCCAGAGCGATGCTGAACCACAGTCAGGCTTCAAGATAGAGATTTTCAAAAGCTTAGAGGCCTTAGTTAAATTGTACCTTATTTCAGTCTCTATTTCCAAGTGTAAAAGATGCTTCTCAATTTATTCCACAAAAAGTAGGGGAATATTTTCCCATATTTATTCCAGAATGACCAAATAACCAGGTGCTCCTTTGGGAAATCAAACTTCATGGTATTGGTCTGCTAAATTTTGGAGAGGCTTTGATCTTACCCTGTCTAGAAAATGGCCCCTGGCATGTAATGATCTATGGTAAACCTGAACAGTGCCACTGCCAGGTCCCAGCAACAATTTGTTGTTTCTCCTATTGGGAAAACAGTTGCACAGTGTTGTAGTGATCTGCTGACTTAAATACAGCATCTTCAATGCTCCCTCCAGAACCTTTATTTTATATCTAATCAACTATGGATTTTTATTTTTTTTTTTGTCTCTACAATTTATTCTGATCAGAAATCCCATCCCAGATCAGAAAAACCCTCCTGAGCAAAAAACCTGTGTTGAAACCAATATATGTCTAGAAGTCATGCTGCATTAGAAAAAAGTCATTTTGGTGAGAAAATCATTTATTGGAAATGTTTCTATGAATTCTAGAAATATCCCAGTGGATTTATAGGATCTGAACCATTTGGGAGATGATAAATTTGACCCTTAAGATGGCTACTCTACATAAAATTCATAGCTGAACACCAGGAAAAAAACAATCTACCTTTCCTACATGACAAAACCAACTCATGTGTCACCGTAGAAGTTGTGCGCTATCTTCACGACCCATTAAGAATAACTTCAAATTAACTTCACTGTCTGTTTTCAAAATTCTGTTGTTATCTGATCCTCAGAGCTTTATTCTAGTTTTGGTTTGATCAGCCCAAATTCATTACCGTAACTTCATTTTTTTTTTTTTTCAGATTTTGGAGCAGGTTGTTTGTGGGATGTCCTGTTGGATGTTTTGTCCAGTGCTGTCTGTACTTATGTATTGCAGATATTTATGAAGAGCAAAAACCCCTCATATCTCATCTGCACTTGCTTGTTTTTCAGTCTCACTCCTCACGCCTCTTCAGTGTTTTCCTCAGAGCTGTACCACCCGTATGCACACGGTTCACGTGTTCTGAACTTGAAAATCTGCTGTTTATCTGGTTTTATGGAAATTTCTGGTAGTGTCTATTTTTTTCTTAGTTAAAAAAAATCTGTTGCCAAACTTCCATTTACTCAAAGATCCTTCACAGTATTGTGCTGCATTGAATGCATAATGTGTATCCGGTGTCTTACAGATCCATCTGAATTTAAGAAACCATGTTTGGTTTAAATGAACAAGCATTGCTTTGTGTTTTGAAATAACTTAAGATCCTTTGAAGAAGTTGAGGGTTTCGTTACTGAAAATTCTTTTCCTGTGTGATACAGCTACTCTACAAAGACAACATTTTACAAGGTGACCAGTGTCATGCTGTGATTTTCCATAACTCTTTAGCACTGAGCTACTGTGAGCGTTATTATCTCTTGAGCCAATCACGTATTTCTCAATATTTTATCCAAGCTGACTATCTGATATTACCAGTGCTCTGAAGGTTTCTGTCCTTAGCCTTCAGTTATTTTATGTCCATGTACTTCCAGTCTCATTACTACTCATCTAGCTTTCTGTAGGTGGCAGCAAGAATATTGTTCTGCTGATGCTCTTTCATCTCTCTAAAAATGTTTGTTCTGGACCTAACCCAAGGAATGTGCAAATAGGTGTTTTACTGCAGAGCAAATACTTAGCAAACACGTTGAGTTCTGGGTATGACAGGAACACATGACTTTCCTCAAATACACATTCAGAGAACAAAATAGCAGTAGATCCATTGTTTGAAAGAAATCACTGCGTCAGTTTAGTGGTTATGATGAGAGAGAGTACAATCTGTGACAAGGGAGCTACATCCTATCTCAGATTTCTAGTCTGAAACTACCAGCACACCAAGGCCCTAGGGCATCTCTGTAATGGCTCATACCGAGTCCCTACACAATCTCCAGAACAGCAAAAGATAAGAGGAGAGAGGATGAGAAATAATATGGGTGGAATGAAGTGCAGAAAAGGTAGGTGTGGATAAGGAATAACGTGCACTTGGGTATTTGCTGGTAAAATTGCTCTGAAGCAGCTGCTATAACTTAGCATGATGCTGAGGATCCCTAAAGCAGCCATAAATTCCAAGTAACTTAAGTTGTTCCCTAGTTTCAGCAATGTTCTGTATAGTCTGTCCTATGCATATTGCTCAGAGCATTTAAGAAGCAACAAATTCTGTCTCTTTCCTGGTCTCTGAAGGTACCAACCTATCTCTTGAGTAATGTGGTGAGAGATCTGCATGACGAACAGTTTTACTCCGTTACCCTTCCCATTATCATCCAAATGGGCCCTTGCATTTTACACAACATACTTATCCTCAAATGTCCTCTGCTGAAAGTTATGCCCTATTCAAAGGATCTTCTTATTCCATCACATTCCCTTTTCACAGAATCACAGAATCAACTAGGTTGGAAAGGGCCTTGAAGATCATCCAGTCCAACCACTAACCCAACATTGACAGTTCCCAACTACACCAGATCACTCAGCGCTAAGTCGACCTGACTCTTAAGCCCCTCCAGGGATGGGGACTCCACCACCTCCCTGGGCAGCCCATTCCAATGCCCAACAGCCCCTTCTGCAAAGAAATGCTTCCTGATATCCAGTCTAAACCTCCCCTGGCACAACTTAAGGCCATTCCCTCTTGTCCTGTCGCTTATTACTTGGTTAAAGAGACTCATCCCCCCTCTCTGCCCCCTTCTGGCAGGGAGCTGCAGAGGGCCAGGAGGTCTCCCCTCAGCCTCCTCTTCTCCAGACTGAACCCCCCCAGTTCCCTCAGCCGCTCCCCAGCAGACCTGTGCTCCAGACCCTGCACCAGCTCTGTTGCCCTTCTCTGGCCACACTCGAGTCATTCAATGGCCTTTTTGGGGTGAGGGGCCCAGAACTGAACACAGGAATTGAGGGGCGGCCTCCCCAGTGCCGAGCCAGGGGTCAGATCCCTTCCCTGTCCCTGCTGGCCACGCCAGTGCTGACACAAGCCAGGATGCCATTGGCCTTCTTGGCCCCCTGGGCACACTGCTGGCTCCTGTTCAGCCGGCTGTCAATCAAGAGACCCACATCCCTCTCTGACTGGCATATTTTTGAAAAATATGAGGCTGACTACCCTCCTGAACCAAATCCTCTCTGTTCTTTGTCTTTGCACTCAGGGTTGTGATCCCACATATATGTCTGTGTGTCAAGATTCAGGACCTTCTCACAGTGGTTTTCTGCAAGCCCTGTCCCATGGACACCATGCTGTGACATGGCAGGTTTCCATAGGTTTGCCCAAACTGTCAGGACTCTCCTTTTCATCTGCCTGATTCAACATGGAGTTACTCCTGTTTCCAATTCTGTCAGCGAATGGAGAAACAACACTTGTGTCTGTGGTTACATCATGTAGGTTACTTCAGACTCAGTCATCTGATGGTAATTATAAAGCAATCACAGTAATAGAAGAAATTGTTCCACTCTCAAGAATTAAATGAAAAACTAGATAGTGAAGTGTCTTTGCAAATCTGAGCTGGTAATATCAAGTTGGGAACACTGTTCATATAGTCTTGCAAAAAAGTTACTCTGACATCAATTGACATAGGAATTTTAACAAGTCTTCAGACAGAAAATAGGATTTTAATTTCAGAAGTAATCAAATCTGAATTGTTTTGACTCTGACCTAAAAAAAAAAAAAAAAGCAGCAAATTTGAAAGAGTAGATGGTCCTACTGGGATTTGGTAACATTTCACAGCAAACAAGGATGTGACTCATGCTGTTCAGGAGGGCTGGATCCTGTCACCTGCAAGTATCTGCTCTCTCAAGTCTCACTCCAGGCTCTCCTTCAGGCATGCACTACATAACAACACAAGTCCTGCTGTCTAAAGCAGGGAGTTTTTCTTATCTCTATTCTCTCTCTTCTGTTTTTTGTCTGTACAGCATCAGCACCATGGTGCTGCTGCGGTGTGCAGGGGAGGGAGGATTGAGGCTGTAAGTATGAACGGTGGTCCGCTGTATTTAACGTGCAAAGCAGTAGGGATTGCTTAGAAGGCAAAAGAATAAGAACAAGATCATATTTTTAAAAAAAGAATCTTCTACCTAGTGTCAAGCAATATAAGATTTTCTTTTTTGTTCTCAGCTGCAGGGAATGCCTCGGGAAGCAGAGCACTCAAGCTTTTAATTTACTTTCCTCTTGACTCTAAGTACGTTGCAGTGGAAGCAGACTACAGAGCCTCACTGTTGGTCTATCTTATAATTGTTCTTGTCTGAAGGAATTACACTTTACTGCTAACTGCAGTATGCTGCTGCTTTGCTATTTATCCTCATGAATAAATGACCAGGAAGAAGTTGAAATGGAATCCTCATTTTCATCATGTGTAAAATATACCTGCACCCTTTATGCAGTACATTAATCAGCTGAACTCTCACCTTACTGCCCATGAGTAAGCAATTTCCTTGTTTATTTTGCCACAAAAAGAAAGGGCATGGAGAAATACAGGACTAACTTAGTGTTGTACGAAGTGGCAGAAAACGGCCAGCTTCTGCCCATTGAAAAGACAAATGCTTCTCTGTATCCCCAATGCAAAATACTCATCCTGTAGCACGCTTGCAGTGAAGTGTGCCAACAGGAGCAGCTGTTTCTTCTGTCTGTCTACGACTGCTTGACTATAGCTGCTTAAACACTTTACAGTCACCGAAAGAGCTCTGGAGTCTGATCAGAGAAAGTCAAAATAGAAATAGTCTCAAAACCAGAGATTTTAATCCTATTTGCCTCCACAATATATAAAATTGTATCTTCAGAAATTGTTTTCCAGAGAAAAACACAAAAGCTTCTTTTCTGTGAGAGAAGCTTTGGGTTTATTTGGGAGGGAATGAAGTTGCCTCTGTCACACGGCAGTTGAACCTGCGCTGGGCTTTTGCGTGTTCTGATGGCGCTCTGTAAGACATTCATCTGCGTTAGAAGAGGTGAATGTCTTATTTTCTTCATTTCTCTTTTCCCCATACCTTAGTTTTGAATCAGCTTACCAGTCTGAGCTTGCAAATGTCCCAAACTTAAGCCTAAACTTTTTTTTACTTTCTGCTGGACTTTTACTTCCTCTTGAACATCTAGGCATATATATATATATATATATATATATACACATATATATATATATACATATATATATATGAAAAAAAGAAAATATATAAACCCATTCAGGACTGATGGGTAAGGGGTAGAGAGGGCTGTTAATTCCTTTCTCCCAGGAGAAACACATTCTCTGTCCAGCTCACATGATGTGCTTCCTCTGCTCCTTGGAGCTAAAGCTGTAGCTCACTTCCATGCAGATTTCCAGAACTTGTTTGTGAAAGGCTGAATCTCACCTGAGCAGGAAAATGTTCAGTAGCTTACCGTGAAATAAATCATAAATTGTAGAATCATAGAATGGTTTGGGTTGGAAAGGACTTAAAGATCATCCAATTTCAACCCCCTGCCCCAGGCAGGGCCACCTTCCACCAGCCCAGGTTGCCCAAAGCCCCGTCCAACCTGGCCTTGAACCCTGCCAGGGAGGGGGCAGCCACAGCTTCTCTGGGCAACCTGTGCCAGGGCCTCACCCCCCTCACAGGGAAGAATTTCTTCCTTACATCTCATCTAAATCTCCCCTCTTTCAGTTTAAACCCGTGACCCCTTGTCCTATCCCCACACCCCTGATCAAGAGTCCCTCCCCCCTTTCCCGCAGCCCCTTTCAGCCCTGGGGGACCGCTCTAAGGTCTCCCCGCAGCCTTCTCTTCTCCAGCTGAACCCCCCAACTCTCTCAGCCTGTCCTCACAGGGGGGGCTCCAGCCCCCCCAGCATCTCCGTGGCCTCCTCTGGCCCCGCTCGAGCAGGTCCGTGTCCTTCTGCTGTTGGTGCCCCAGAGCTGGACCCAGCCCTGCAGGGGGGGGTGGTCTCAAGACAGCGTGTGCAAGCAGATTTTAGAGAAGAGCCTGAGAAAGCTTCGTATAACAACCAAAGCATGTGTGAAACTTTTCTCCCTTAAGTCAATATCTTAGCATAATTGATCTAAAAGACCAAAAATTATTGTCAGGATTTTGGATAGAAATCATGTGTTGTATACAGTAAGCTACACAAGCCTAGTGTGGTGCGTTTAGATGTGAAAACATCAGTTGGTTTTCTATGCATGTCTGCATTCTAGTATTATATAGTATACTATGTAATATATATATATTAATATATAAACCTTACACAGTAAAATACACATATATGCATGTCTAAATTTCCTTTTAAACAGTTTAGACGTAGAGATGAGAAATAAAGCCAATATAACATTGAAGAGTTGTACATAGAAAAAGGAGTCACTTGTAAATAAACAGGAGGCTGGTTGGCAGCCCTGAGCATCCCTGTGAATGCTACAGGTCTGCCAGACAGAAAATCCAAGGGGGCGCCTTTCAGGCTCTGCGTGTGAGAAGATTTGTATTGCAGTGACACTCAGAGCTTTTGGAGCCAGGATGATGAAAAAAAAGCTGTGGTGGCAGAGGGGAAAACAGTCAGTGTTTCAGTGATAAATCACATTTGGGTCCTTGGAGTCAAAGAAAAGGATAATTAACAAGGATGATCACTGTATTTATTCTGTTAAAGATTCCAATAAATATTACTTTGAGAATATTTTGTACTTCAACACTTTCTTGAGATGTTTAGCCTGAAAATGAAAGAACAGTTTATTGTGAAATATAGACTTCTGTGCTGAATGTGATCCAGGATTCTACTGATAGTGTCAGCCTGGTAAGCACCTCCTGTTCCTTGCTGATTTTATAGCATTTGTCACACTTAACGCCAGTAAAATGTGCCTAGAGAGTCTGTTATCTATGAGCCTGTCTACAGCACTTGTTCTGACTCTGCTTGGAGGATGCAGTGATAGCAACCATGTAGTCCATCATATTTATGGGACATCTTCGGCACTGAATATTACCCGTAAATTCTACTATCAGGAGAAAATACACTGTGCAAAGACTAAATAGCAAACAGATCATAAAATGCTAAAATATTCTAGGGACAGAGCCTGGTCACATCATTCCTGGAGTGTAGGCATGTAAAGTAGCTCCCACCTGGAAACCAACAATAACCTTGAGCTGGACAATATACATGAAAAGGGTCATAGAAAATATCAGTGGCAACTAAGAGCAGGAAAGCTGGGCTGAGCAAATAATATTCAGGCCGTTCCAAAAGCGTTGGTTTTAATTTTGTGGTTTCTATGCGGCGGCGTGAAGGGCCTAAACTTCTGTACAAATGAAAACAACTTCTTGGGTCTTTACGTTCAGCTGAGAGAACAGCGCTCCTAGATCAGACCGTGCCAAGTGCTTGTACGTGAGACTCAATTTTCATTTTGCTATGAACAGTTAGCTTCCGTGGATGTTTTCTGCAGTTAATTATATTCATGTTTTCTTCATCTCATATTGATTATTTATTGGTGAAAAGCAGTTAATGAATTCATACATTGAATGAATAGTAACAATTAGAGATAGGGATCAAGATCAGAAAATGTTTTCAGTGTTTGAACCCCACTTCCTTTGCCTTTTGCTAGCGTTTTGTTGCATAATATGATTAATACATTGACTCACTTGCAAGGTTTTCCAAAGCACGTGAGGAAGGCGAGCTAATGTGAAAGACAGCACAAACAATGAAGGGAGAGGAAACCCAGGATCCCAGGGCCTAGGCTGGGAGGTATCTCCACTGTTAGCACATCAGGTCACTATTTCAGGGATAGTGCCTAGTGTCTAGTCAGAAATGCATCAGGATCCAACTTAGATTTTTTTTTTTTTTTGTGCTAGCTTTCCTTGTAGAAGAGACTTCTGGAGCTACACCCAGTTTTAATGATTAAAAACTTTGTCATAATCTGAATAAATTGCTCAGTTTACATATGTGGCCAATTTTTAGGCATTCGTTTCTGTGAAAACAGTCATCTTTTTCATCTCCTAATGCATTTTGTCAACATATTAGTACATATGGCTCAACACACGTAGCTCATACTGTATTTATTTGCTGTTTATCCATGCTTGAATTAACATCTTACACATTCATGTACTGGTGTACATGTACTTAACCTAATCACATGCTATCTCCCTTATAGTATCTGATATTAATTATGCAAGAAAGGATGAATTCAGTGGCTTCAGAGAAAATTGGGTATTATTTAATTTCTGAGTGCTCGACTTTCAAGCCAAATAACTGTAAAATGAACTGACTTTTAAAATATATGATTTATTGAAGTTCTTTGTGGTAACGAAGTAGGTTAGAATAAATTTGGGTAGATACCATATTCATTATGCACCATTACTATAAAATATGGATGTACATTAGCTATAAAGGTTGAGGTATTTTTATTTTCAAATCCATACACTCTGAAGGTGATGACCCAACCTCCTTAATGTGAAAGTATTCATTTTAATGAGCCAAGAATAAGGTGAAAATGGAATCATTACGCACACTTTTTGAAAGCAGAAAATCAATGAACTTGTGACAGTAGCATTCAAAATAACGTCATGGCAATTCGCCTGTGCATTATTGCCAGGTTTTGTTACTTTTCCGCAGTGCCAACGTGCTCATTAATTTATCTTCTCTTTGCAGTCTTATCTCTTGGACTGAAAGAATCTTGCACTTTGAGAGAAGAAATATGGGTGGTAACATTACATCTTTAAGGGTAAGGAGTCTTTGCGAGCAACAGGTAAGCACATTTTTTGTTCTGCTCTTGTAGGTGTTAATAGAGGCACATCTACCAACGTGCTGCAGATCTGTCCTGTCAGGGACATTCCTTAATGATACAACTATAAGATGTATCCATCTGTTCTCCAAACATATTAGCTCTTTATTTCCTTTGTCTCTAAACAGTGTTGGATTTAATCCAACAGTGCAGGTCCAGTTTCTGAAACGTTAAGGGTTTTTACGCAATTTCTTGCTCTCTTAGTTTACTTTTAGCCTCTTGTAATATGGTATTATCATCAGACTGGATGAATATAAAAAGTACAGTAGTAGTGCATATTCTCTTAGTTATTTATGAAGATATTATACGGTTTTGTTCCCTGAAAAGAAGCTCTTGAAACATCCTTATCTTCAGCTTGAAAATTACGACTTTTTTTTTTTGTCTGTGGGCTATTAATCTTGGTTGTATATCTTCCATATATTTCATCCAAATTTCTTTTGCAAATGAATCTCACATATCATTTTATACTGCTGCTGATACTGTTGTGTGCTTAGGAGCTCAGAGACTTCAATAAAACACACCTTTACTTGCCCTACTTCTTTCTTCCTATACTGGTGTTGGTTAAAAACAACTCCACTGAACTCCGTAGCTTTACTCCTGGTCTAAACCAAGAAAGCAAATTAGTCCACAAAACAAGAAAGGAAAACAAGAAATCAAATCTATTTGCTGCATCCCTTCACATACTTTTCATTTTCACAGTACTGTGCAATTAAATCCAAGTAATTTAAATAAATATGGGATAACTTATAAAAGACAACTAGATGTGTGAAATTATCTGTTTTATATTTTTTTATACAAAATTTTATGTAGGATTTCTCACACACCCAGATTTTGAACAGGCTTGAAGCCACACTGGAGTGGCGTTTTCTGTATTATGTAATTATGTGTCCTTTGGGAAGCTCAGGCTCTAGTGAGAAATCCAGGAGAGGGTTGCAGACAGAAATCAATAGCCAAGCCAACACTTCAGATCTGCAGAGCTGAAATGCTGAATTTTTGCATCTAGCAAAGTGGAAAACATATACGTCAATAGTAGAGATTTCTGTTAACGTCAGTACTATTGCTCTCTGCAACTGCAAATTAAGAACGGAGTAGATTTACAATACTATGATAGCAATTCAGCCTAAACTACTGAAGATTAGCAGGGAGATGGCCTGAAATGCAAATGCTCTGAAACTTGGCTACATCATATCTGAAAACTTGAATTAAAAATAGCACTAAAAGCTGACAAACATCTTGGCATAGAGATGAGTGAGTTTTAGCAGCAGGTATTGCTGCCCAGTCTGTCCACGCTCAGAATAAAACCTTTTTCTCCCCTTGATTGCCGAGGCATGGTGTGCACAGAACAGAGAAATGGGTGTGAAAATGCCCGAGTACCATATAGGTAGTTCATTATGGAAGAGCTTAATCATTTATCAGCAACAGGAAAGAGGATGAGATACCCAAGAGCTAATTGGACAGTAGTCGTTCAGCATTATATAAGCTGCATGTGGACAGACACGTGCAGGTGTGAGAACTCACGGAGGAAATTTAGCTTTTGCTAGGAAGGTGGCCGGTGACTCACCTTTCTAAATCAGTGGAGATAAGGGAAGCTTTCGAAAAAGAATGAAGAATGGCTCAAGCTCTTCCTATATATAATCAGGAATTTAGAAATGAGCCCTGTGAGGCAGAAAATATCCCCAAACCCCACATACTTGCTATATGAAAAGATTTTTTTTTGAAGTTGAAATGGTCTTTTTTTTTTTTTTTTTCCCCATTTAAATGAGATTAATGTCAAAAAGTATATGACAGTTTGAGTTTTGTGGGGCTTTCAAGTAGGTATTTTGCAGACATCTCCAGAATGTCAGCTTTAAAAAGCTACGGATGAAAAATGAAAATTGCCATGTACAATTCTTCGGGATAAAAAGCATAGCTATTGCCTTAACTGTACTAGCCTATCAGTTTAAGAACGCAGAATATGGACCTGGGGTAATGAAAGCTAGAAGTGCTTTTCTGAAGTGTTTACAGAAGTTTTCTTCTGCAAAAATGTTATCATCTGATGTCCAGTCTCAGCTGCAGCAGGGACTTCTGGAAAAGATGTTAGTGCTTGTCCTTTGACTGAAACATTAATGAACTCTGTGATTTAGACCCTCAGCATGTAATAGGGGTTGGCTTATCTTTTCCTGGTGTTCCTTTGCACCATCTGTTTATTAACACATTTAATTTGCTGCAGAATGTAGGGCTTGGACTGTAAGTGTGTCGGATACCTGGTTCTCACCAAGTCTGGGACACATCAGTGACCAAATAGTTTTTGAAGTTTGAGTCCAAAAACCTGTTATTGGTGATCAACAAAGTATTGCCTGTGCTGGGTGGAAATGCAGGGTATTGCTGGGTTGTTACCAGGCCTGGAAAACTGATGGCATTATCAAGCATCCCTGGGAGAAGTAAAAATTGGTGTTTAGGAAACACAGTGCATTGCCTTGTCACTGAAGCTATAAATGAATCTTGATAATGTCCTTTTGGGACTGTGCGCTTTAGGAAAGGTTTTGAGGTTAGTTTGTCATTTATTAATATTCCAGCCTTCTGCAGAAATGATGACGGATGGAAAAGCAGTTTGCAACAGGACTTGCCCTTGTATTTAACTATCATTAATGTATGCTATAGTCTAGATAATAGAGGCTATATTTGGAGACCTATTAGGCTTTGATTTATGAATTAGAAATTAGAAAATAATTCATTTCAGCAACATTCAGTTTATAAACCCGGATGGTTCATTATATTGAATGCTGTTGCGTTCTTTATGCATCACAGAGGAACTTCGTTTATTTAGGACAGGTGTTATTTTAACCAACAAAAATACTAAAATATTTTATAACTTCTAAAATACCTTGAAACTGGAGGTGTAGTCAGTTTATTTCAGGAGAAGAAATCAAGTTAAATTGGAATTAGTTCAGTGTGCTGACTAAACACGTAAATCTGTAAAAATCTAAATACAGATAGTGCCTAGGAGCTGATCCCAGATTAGGGGCAAGTCTAGGTAAGGGTGGAGGAGTCAAAGAATATAAAAAAGTCTCGTTAAGTATCTTGATGAATTTGAGCCAACCACACGACTTCATCATCTTCCCCTTATCCCCCTATTTGCTAGCATCGTTTTCTGCAGCACAAATGGACTTTACTACTTATGCCCATGGGAAGTAAACTCGGGTCAGAGTAAATGACTGATGGATAATGATTGTCATCCCTTTTTCAAAGAATTTCTAAATTGGAAAAGAATTGTTAATATTTCACAGTGGGACAAAGAATGTTGATCTCTGAACTGTTTGCAGACCAAAAAAATTTAAAAAAATTTTCATTTAGGGGCAACTGACAACTTTTTTCATATTGATGAAAACATTTTCAGAATGTTTCATATTGGTTTTGACCACTTAAATGTGTATGTAGCAGTAATAATAAAAAAAACCCACCATCCCAAAATGACAAAAGAAAAGATAATTTCAAACCAGAGAGAAAAAATTTCAGTTCCAAATGCCTAAATGGAAAATACAGAGTGGATGAATGGAAACTATTATTTTCTTGTAAACTTTTCTTTTTGGCAGACTTGGCTTCTTTTTTTGATAAAAATTAATTTAACCGAGAATTTCCTAGGCTGGTTCTACTGACAAGCATCAAACTTCCTCAGCGAGTTGTGTGGTGCCTGTGCTGGTGTGGTCTCGGGAGCCGACCGATTATCTGTTGGGAGGGTCGGTGGCAGGAGGATGCTCAGATGTGCAGGTGGTGTAACAGCCTGTCTGATGGGCAGCTGTGATGATACAAGTTTGAAGAGGATTTGAGAATCTAGATTAGGGACCTGGTAATTCTTCTGCTGAATGCTGAATCTAAGCTTTAGGGAAAATTTGGAATTTTGGAGGAAATTTGAAGATACGGTGATGCTGCAGGCTCAAAATATGTGCAGGGATTATTGAGGCATTAGTTGCAACAACCCCTGCACTCCTGTGAGAAGGGAAGATCAAGGATCATTTCTGATCCATGTGCAATTTTGCAAATATTGCAAAATTTGCAAATTTTCTTTCATTTCTTCTCAGTTCATCAACTGCACGTTAAATGTTCTACTTATGAGGCAGTGCAGAGTGAACATGTTCAATCTAACAAATGCCAAAAGTGGCTTTTTTTTTTTTTTTTCTAATTGTTTTAAAAGCCTGATCTGTTGCATCAATAAATCCGTGCTGCTTTCTGAGCTATAGATCTTCCCACACTATGGACTGAATAATATTCATGACAGTGGGCTTGACTCAACTCCCTCATATCAGTATAAAATAAGAATTATTCTATGAACTTGAAAGGGATTGCAGAACAAGAGGGGAATTTGGTTTGGTTGTGTGGTTTGGGGTTTTTCCTAAGTAATACAGATTAATTTATCATCTTTAATATCTTTAGGGTCTTGTTAATGTTGCTCCACAATGATGGAGGACAAGTTGTTATAAACTGTTATTAGTACTATCTTCTTTGATATTAGTACTATATTTTTTGTCATAAAGTATTGCCTAACAGAACAAGATGTGAGGTTTGCAAAAGCGACTGTGATTTTTTGTTTTTATTACAGAGTAATTAAGGATCAGGTTTTCATTTTCTTGTTAAAAAAATCAGGTTGTAATAAACATAGAAGTTGCTAAAACATGTGTGCCTGAGAAAGGCAGTAACTGTTATCCACATGGGCCAGTAAACATGAGGAAACATCCTTGTTATGTTGTTGAAAAATACAACACAGGTCACTATACATCTTTTAGACAGGCAGAGTTTTACTGAATTCACTGTATTTTCTGATTTGGTTTTAACCTATAAATTGTGAAATAGATTTAAACCCTGCCATACTCTGCAGTAACAACTTGGTATGTCAAAAAGTAAAAGTAAGCAAGACCTGCTGTGCCTTGTCTATTTTGTACCTGTTGAAAATACGGAATCCATGAATATGTTAGTGGGAGACAGAAGCAGTGAGGGTCTGAGTTTAGCAGTTTTCTGGGAAAATATGCTTTGACTTCGAGGTATGGATGTATCATCCAGTATTAATGAGTGTGCCCTGTTGTAATCGCTACGGGTCAAACCCAGGCGTGTTGTGAAGATAAGCACCGTGCGTTGCTGCAGGGACACTGATCACAGCAGTTGCTGCTACAAATTGGCATGAAATAACATTGGATGTCAGAGATCACAGCTTTGTCATTTTAATTCCTGAGTTTGCATCCCATGCATTGCAATCCTCTCTGGCCCCTGACAACAGCGACCTGTAAGCAAATTAAGAGCAAATATTAAACTGGATGTGTACATTTAACATCAGGACTTGCCGTTTAAGATAGCCTTACTATTTTTACACAAGTTCATGATATCTAGCTTCAGGCTTGCAGCTTCAGAGATATCAGTCTAACAACAGCCCACAGATGACTTCTGTGTGCATAGTTATGGCCAAATAATAACAGCAACAATCACTCCGAGATCACAGTGATCCAAGCAGCTTCCTAACCCAAAGCAGCAAGAGCGGATCCTTTTGATGCAAAGGATTCTTCCTGATAATCTTCTCTGGTGGGTGGGCTGTAGAGGTAGAATTGCTTTTTATGGTAGGTTCTATTTTCAATTGTTGAACAGCACTTTTATATCCTATAGCTCTAGGAGCAGAGGTGGGCAACCTCCCCTACTTTTATGCCATGTGTATATGGTGTTCCTTTTTATTTCTGTTTGAAGCTCTGGCGAGGGCAGATCTGTTGCTATTCTTGTGTGAGCTGGAGACAGAAATGACAAGTGAAAATAGAAATATCTCTGTCCCCATGTGCTGGGGAGTGCCAGAAGCATCCTGGTGCTCTCTCTGGAGCAGGGTATCTCTGAGTGTTCCTTTGGACATCATCCAGGATGATGCTTTTGGGGGAGATTTCAGTTTTCACAAGGTAACCCCAAGTGGTCAAACAATAAAATGTGCCTGAGCTCATTCTTCTTGTTCGCGCTGTTGATGCTTCTGAGCAGCCAATTTCTTACTGTTCTCTTGAGAGAAAGAGATTTGATTTCTTCTTGTTTTTACTACCTGAAGTGAGACAAATCACCTAGCCCATCCCCACCTGGCTTTCACAGGCTGCATTTGTAATTACTGCTTCCATGCCTTTTGTCTGGCTTCTTTGGAAGGAAACTTTAAATCATTCTGTTTGGGAGGCAGAAATGTCAAAGTCTGACAGATAGAACTTCACCTGCATCTGCCTGGTGAGTTGCATGGAGGGAGGGATGCTCTATCTTACCACTTTGTCTTTGTCTCAGGTTCTCATGGATCAAGTTAAAAAGAAATGACTTATTTCTGTATTCCTTGAAGTTCTTGAATATCAATGAACTGGAAAGATCAAAGCAAATTCTAAGTACTCACTCTGGCACAGCTGTGTTGTGGATAAGGAGCATGTCCTTGGAGCTGCATTGCCCCAAGTGCTGACACACAAAAAATCCAGCATGGTCTCTGCTTCCCTTCCTGTACCATGGCATGAGCCATTAGCTGGGGTTTTACTGAGTGCAGATTGCTGCCCCTCACCATGGACTCTTGGCCACATTTACAAGCCTGGAGCAAACCTCATACTTCCTTGTTTGAGTGTGGGCTGAATGCAGGATGAAGGCTTAACAACCCTGTCGAACCCTTGGGTTCTTCTGGTTCATCAGCATCAGAAAAAAAAAAAAAAAATCTTATAACATCCTTATTCCTGTATAAACACATTTCTGAATTTCAGACTCTTCATCTCTCTTGTAAAACAGGCTATACTGGTGTCATGGAGGGAAAAAGTCACTTTAGCCATGAATATCTGAAAGATGGATGGCATTAAAAATATTGGTGGTAGGAGATGCCATGCAATACTGTAGAATCTTAAAAGTTGGAACAACTTGTACAGTTGGGACTCAGTACAAAGAGGATAAATTTCAAGTTTTTAAAAATTTGCTAAAAGACCTGAACACCGATCTAGCAATGCCAGTGAAAATAACTCGGCCTATGGGTGTGTGCACCAGGTTCTCTCTAGATACAACAAATTTGCCGTGACTGGAGTGGTTGAATGTTCAGCAGCAGAATGTTCTGTGTCTCAGACTGCAGCATAAGGAAGAACCTGTGAATGCATAAGTAGGGGAGACAGGGTTAGATTTCATTAATGATTTGGTTACTAAGAAAAACTAAGCCAATCCACCATATTATAATAGATTTGCACAGTCTTTGTTGTCTGTTATTTAATCCTTGAAGAATAGTACACTTATCCACTTCACCGTAAAAAAAGTAATTTGCAGGTTGTTTTTTTTTTCAAAAATTGTTCTAGAAATCTAAATTAAGTCTAAAACATGAAGTGATAAAAAAAGCATGCAAGAAAACTATAGCTAGGAGGATTTTTTTTCTCCTTATGTCTGTGATCAAAGCACTGTACTCTGTGTATCTGCTATAAAATTATCCCCAAAACAATTGACACTATTTTTTTTTTTCCCTGTTACAGATGTCAAGGATATTTGTTTCGAGTGTGACTGATCTGTATTTTTTATAAGAGAATGAAGTAATTGATTTTAATTAAACTCTGCTCTACTTGGAGCATTGATTAGCTCATTAGCTATTTTCCAGTGAATACATCCTTTTCTAAATGTTTTACAGCATAGATAACAAGCAAATTGCTTGTTTTCAAATTATTAATCTAATTTATTAAGTATCATTCTTATAACTAAGAATCTTTATTCTCCTGTCTGCATAGACTTAAACATACTCAAGTGAATGACTGCTTTGGCTCTTTAAAAATGCCTAGTGGCCACATTTAAAAACAGTAAGATAAAAATATGTTACAAAAGGTGCCTTATATGATGTCTTTGGTGGCACCACTAACATATAGCTCATGTTAAAAGCTTTGAGCTAACAAGGTAATTTTTCAATGCAATGTTTTATAATGTTTTAAAGGCTGCAAGACTATTACCAACTCTCTTTTTAAGAAAAAAAAAATAATCCACTACACTTGGTCATTTTCAGAATTAGTTTCAGACAGATGGTTTCTGTTGGTATTCACAAGATTAGATATTCATTACTCCTGACCCAGTGGTTCAGCTCTTTCCTCAGCAGAATCCTTACCCTTACAAAGTGGGGAGTGTTGTGTTTCCAGTGGATGTTCTTGAAGTCCCTCTCTATTAAAAAAGAAGTTATATATTTGCTACTAGTTAAGGAATGAACAGTTTTCATGAAAGGGATTAGGTTAAAATTCCTGAAGGAGAAAGCTTCAGAGGTTTAAACTGATGCATGCTCAGATTCAGTCCCCAGAGCTGTGCACATGTAACCTGCAAGCATAGCTGAGCATCTATGACTGTTGCAAGAGATGACAGAACAGGAGTGTGGTTTTTCAGTGCTTAGCACAAGCGATGTTCTTCTTAGTTGATGGCGGTTGTCAGTTCACGTTTGCCCCAACTGTGTCATTCCTTGCTTATTTTATTTTCTCTTGGGAGAAAGGAGACTTAAGTCTTTAATCATCAGCTGATGGGGCAGCTCAACTATGAAAGTCTCTGTATTGCCATAGTCCTGACTGGGGGAATAGCCCTGCTCCAATACAGGCATCAGTGTTCATTCACTTCATTGCAACCAAGAACAGATCTGATATTACTGATAGAGGATTATTCTACAAAGTGAGATTTCATTTACCTCTGGATTTCATCACTAGGATTTTGAGCTCAAAGGAACTACCTGTTATAAATTCACTTTAAAACAGAAACGTCCAATGCACAGAAAACTGTTTCTTCACTTTTGTGTCCACTGGGGTGTGATCTGATGTCTTTTCATATCAAAGATCACTGTTCTGTGGAAATGTACATCCTGGATATTGGATTATGTCCCTGTCAACTCCTGTCCAAAGAGGATGTTCATGTGTTCAGGGAGTCCTGGGGTGGAGAGAAGCAGAAGTTCTCTGGATGGCATCTAAAGGGAAATTCGTGTGTCTAAAACCATATGTAGATCTCTTTGGCTGTGAGTCATCTTACGTGAAATAAACTTCGCCCTCTGACAGGGAGGTATTTGGCCTACCTCAGACTGTCAGAATTCAGTACGTAATGGCAAAGACTTTGAGAAAACAGTTGTCGCTATTCTAGCAAAGGCTGTGGATACTAGTGGGCTGTAATGCCCTCTGAGGGTGTGCATCTCTTAACTGGTGAGAGATAGACTCTAGACAGTAAGAATGGACTGAGACTCTCCCTTACAGATGACCAAAATTAATGGAAATCCTACTTTAGGAGGCCCAAACCGCAGTTCAGGAACTCGCTGCTGAGCGATGTGCCTGTTTTCTTTATGGACTGCCAATTTAACAAAGCTGTGGGTTCAGTGTCCCGGGTAAGCAGACGGGCACTGGTTGTGCTGCTCTGGGTCATGCTGGGGTCCACGCGGTGCTGATGTCTGAATAGCTCTAAGCCTGGCTCTAAGCAATCCTGACATCCTGCAGCAACTGGGCCATTTATAACAGATCTCTTTATTTTGAAAATCCAGCTGATGGGGTAAGGAGGAGGACAGGAGGGCTCAGAGATACTTGCCCTATCTAAAGTAGCATTATGGTTAAAGAACTTGTCAAAGAGCAGTGTCTGACCTTCCTCGTCAGGGGAGAGTCAAACCCACACTAATTTTCCAGGAGTGTGTGCTAACCACCAGGCTAATGTTTTTATTATCTTTCTTGTGCATTTCCTTTTCCACTGACCACCCAAAAAAACCCAAAGCAATTTATATTTGAGATTATTAAAGTAGGGAACATCTGATATGTAGAGTCTGAGGCAACACAAAAGACTGACACAGACTTTTTTGAAAGGTGGAGCTGTAATCATTATGCTCCCTGCATTCAATTTATGCTATTGCCAGCAGCAATCTGAATTCTGTTAATTGGCAGTAATTTTATGTTCCTCTGTGAATTTTGCTGGTGGTAATTTTCGTACTGGATTGTGATCATCTGAAGACTGTACTTGTGTGTGGGGAAAAAATTATTTTTAGAAGTTGAACTACCACATAAACTTACTTAGTTTGGAGACATCGTTAATTGGTTTATTTTAAAGTATTTTTCAATATATTTCAGCTTAACATATTAACACTTTTGACTACTTTTCCTTCTCTTTGTTTTACCTCATCTCTTTATGATCACTTGATTTCAGTGACTCATTTCTCATGTTTCCATGGGTCCATAATCATATCATGCAGCCCACCTTTTTTCTCACCTTGCTCTCTATTCTCTCAGAACTAATTTTATTCTTCTTTTCTTAGTGATTCAAAGTATGAGGCTTCAAAAGATTATTATTTTTTTCTTTTAAAAAAAAAGGGTGGAGGGGAGGCAAGCTAAAATAAAATGATACCTCCCCAGGCAATAGCAGAGGAAGTTTTCAGGCATCTTTCAAATTTGCTTTTTCAATTTTTTAATGGTTAAAATTAAAGAAGCACAGGGCTACACATCAGGCAAAAGCTCATAGGGCTTTGCTATTCATGTGAATGTAGTTTTGAGCCTACTCACTGTAAGGCTGCCAGTTTATTCACTTCCTAGTGCACCTGTGAAGCTCAGCTCATTAGGCTGAAGGAATCATCACCACGACATATGGTACCCAGGCATTCCAAGCCTAGGCAGAAATGCCATCTTTCAGCAGTTGTTAGAATAAGCAGCGACTTGGAAGCAAATTTTTCCAACCCCCTGAAGTCTGAACATCAGCATTCTTTCCCCTCTTCCCTGTAGCAGCATCTGAAATGGGAAGCTTAATATTTGAGCCTCTTCAGTTCTGGTGGCTATGTTGTGCTTCCTAAGGGAAAGCTGCGTGTTCCGTGGCACTTTTCCCCAAAAATTCTGAAGAATAAATTATGGCTGTCAGCATTTGGGGCCTGAGGCATTTTTGATTCATGCCAGAATGGCAGAAAAGCTGTTACTTGTGTCTGATTCATTTCACAGCTCAGTGAGGCCACAGGTACCTATCCTGAAGGTTGTTATTCAAATCACACCACAGAGCACTAGATTAGATGCCAAGGATGCTTATTAAGGAAACAGTGAGATGCCTTCACAAACAGAAGCTCAGGCTAAGCTGCAACACAAGGAGAGAGCACTAGGAAAATTGCGTGGATAGTCAGTTACAGCCTGTATGGGTCTCTTTCTTGTTAATTTGAAAGTACTAAATTCATTGAAAATTAAAGATTAAACACATTTCCTTTGTGGTGACATCAGTTCAATGAGCAGAAATAATAAAAGTTTCAGCAATCACAGTTTCTCTCTGTAGAAAAGAGCTTCACCTGTAACGAACTCTTGCCAAAATTAGTTGGACAGGCCAATGGTTTAGTAACTAACACTGAAATCCAGAAGAAAAGTGCTTTATTTTCTCTATTTCTCTGTCTAGATGAGGTATATTTTTTGTTCCTTTCACTTTTACAGATTATCAGTCATATATGCAATCAGATGTACTTGCCTACTTTATCTAGAGTAAAATTTGTGGAAGTTTTGCTGTTATTAAAAAAAAAATTAAAAAAGACACTCCCATCAAAATCTTTGGGTTTAAAAGCACTTTAGCTGTTTTCTCTAGAAATTAAAGGATTGGATTCTGACATTTGTTATAGTATTTTTCAGTTCTTTTGGAGCTTTTTTATACAATATTATTGTCTGGTTTTCTTACAATGTAGGAAATCATAGGTTTTCCTGAAATCATAATAGAAAGATGTAAACACCTTTCTGTAGGAATTCAAAACAAAATATATACTTTTGCTGACTGACTCAGTGAATTTTGAGTAGACAGAGTGTACTGGGTGTATATGTAAAAAATACTGATAATGGATGATCACTACTGCATGCAGAACTGAAGCTGATTTAGAGATAGAAGAGACACTGCCAATGAATATTGAAATAAGAAACAGATTAATTTTGTAGTTTAAAGTTTTTTGACATTTATACCGTTCGTCATCATGGTGACTATGTTTTCAAATAAATTTTATCTGAAATAGGGTTGTAGATTATGTTAAAACAATTCAAAGTGAAAGGAACAATAAACTTCCAGTAGCATCACACCCACATCATGAATGCATGTGGTCTTGGAGGAGCAGCAACTTTTAGAAGTCTGAACCTCCATACCTTTGAGGTTCATCTCAGGCTCTCTGCATATTCAGCTCCAATTTGTTGGGTTTTCTTTAAATTTATGTAAGCTAGAAACAGTTTTTACATAAAATCTAAATTTTTCATCTCACTGCTTGGTTCTACCAGACTAAGATCTAATAATGTTTATGCCCTAACCCACCTCTAAGAACGTCCTAAGAAAATGCGGCAACAGCCATGCAGGTTTCATTGGTTGCAACCATATATTTGCCTTCGAATTTGTTTGTGGACTCAAACAGCTGTACTATAACTGCATGTAAAATAAAGTTTAAGGAACTAACTTCAAGAGCAAGCTGTAGAGTCATGAGAGAGAAAACCAATTGATAAAGGCCAGTTGAATTGGAAGAACTTAGAGACCTTGAGAAGAAACCAATTCATGTTTCAGCCTGAATAAAGCCCATTTTTTTGTGTTAAAAGGGTTTTCTCATGGGCTTCATAAAAATGGACAAACCAGAATGCCCACAGCATTGAATAGTGCTATAGAGCAGGAGTCGGGGTGACCATGATGCTTATAGGCAGGTGGTGACCAATACAGAAAATATAAGGAAAGCACAAACAGAAGTTACAGTAAGAGCTTTTCAAATGGAAGTGTAATAATTTGGCTGGAAAATAGTATTAACATGTTGCCTTTGTTTAGACTTTAAGAAAAGATAAAATCATATGAAATCTAAGTTTAATAGCAAGTCTAAACACTAATTAGAGCAACTGTGGGAAAGCAGAAGGAAACAAAACCACGGTTAGCTCATGAAACAATAGCAAAGCCTAAATGCAAGAAGATGTCCCAGATGGAGCGTTGTTTCTTTCCCTGCGCATTGCATCTGGTGCTGCAGACACACATCAAGATAAAATGTAGTGAATTAAAGTCAAGTGTTTGTCTGGCAGTCTGAACGATCTGATTGCAAAGACCGATTAGGGATTAAATCCTTCTGACAACTAAACCACTTAATAACAGAGGCTTCATAAGGTAGAAGGCAATTGGACTGTGGAAAAAATTAGTTTTTCTTTTGGTAGAAAACCAAAAATAACGAAGCACTGAAAAGCCCCAGAGTATTAATTTCAGGTAATTTATTTGTCTTTTGCTTATTTGGAAATTTACTTTCCTTTCAGAATTAAGCCTTGACCTTAAAAAAAAAAATCATTTGGAAGGGAGAAAAGAAGCAGGTGTGCAGAGAAGAAGGAGCAGATTGAGGTTTCAGTGGCTTCAAAACGCATTGAAATTGTTTCTCTGAGAAAAAATTTGCCACTTAGCAATTACTGGAAGCAGTTCAGAGGTGGATTTTGTAATACACGATGCCTAGAAAAAGTTCATATCTACCAAACACTGATGTGCAGAATTGAGAGAAACCGGAGCCAGTCTTGAGCTGAAAAACTTTTTGACAGGACAGTGGGACTCTGATTCATAGCTAGACCGTCTTTTTTTGTTTGAACCAAGTGTGAGAACTCACTATAATTTCTCCTTTTTAAAGATTTCTTGAACTTCTTATTCTTTCTTGCAGGAAGTTATGCTCAGAAAGTCAGAAGAAATGGAAGGAAATTGCTTTTCAAATGTGAAAGCATTAGTGATAGTAGAAGTCAATATATATTATTGGCAAATTTTTGAAAGTAAACTCTATAGTTTAAATCATGCTTGCTTGTCAGTGTGTTCTCAGCTTATTTTTCCCTTAGGTCCTATTAAGTCTGAGCTAATTCATCTAGAATTATGCCAACATTACCAAAATAAAGTGATTGTTTAGCATAACAAAGCTGGTAATTAGTATAATTCTAGAGATAATGTTAGCATCAGCAGCAGTGAATACCTCTGTGGGACTGTTGTGGTTTAACCCCAGCTGGTA
Organism: Athene cunicularia; assembly: GCF_003259725.1. Lineage (NCBI taxonomy): Eukaryota > Metazoa > Chordata > Aves > Strigiformes > Strigidae > Athene > Athene cunicularia. The sequence goes on from NW_020799105.1 coordinate 20,733,695, forward strand.
ACTAAGCCCCACACAGACTCTCACTCACTGCCCCCTGGGTGGGATGGGGAAGAGAATGAGAAGAAGAGAAGTGAGAAGACACATGGGTTGAGATAAAGACAGTTTGATTGGTAAAGCAAAAGCCACGCACACAAGCAAAGCAAAACAAGGGATTCATTCACCACTTCCTACAGGCAGGGAGGTGCTCAGCCATCTCCAGGACAGCAGGGCTCCATCACACATTGCAGTTACTTGGGAGGACAAGCGCCATCACCCCAAACATCCCCTCATTCCTCCTTCTTCCCCCAGCTCTACATGCTGCCCGTGACACCATACGGTGTGGGATGTCCCTTTGGGCAGTTGGGGTCAGCTGTCCGGGCTGTGTCCCCTGCCAGGTCCTTGTGCACCCGCAGCCTCCTGGCTGGTGGGGTGGGTGAGGAGCAGAAGAGCCCCTGACTCTGTGTAAGCACTGCTGGGCAGTGATGAAAACATCCCTCAGTTATCAACACTGTTTCCAGCACAAAGCCAAAGCATAGCCCCATCGCAGATACTGGGAAGAAAATTACCCCAGCCAAACCAGCCCAGGGATGAACTGCCAATTCGGAACTATCTGCAGACACCTCCCTTCAACAACATTATCTTGACTAGCTTTCTTATACTGAAGCTTTTCTAGTGGTAGTTTCTCCCTCTGTCTTGAGCATCCACGAGTACTTCAGATCCGTGCAGCAGCTTTTCTTGAACAAGCTTGGCCAGCTACATATAATCAGCTGTTTGTGCTTCTCAGCAGTCGGAGTGGTATTGATTAGGTAGCCTAAAGTTTCCATCAAAACAGCCTGGTTATCTCTGTCCCCAGTGAGTTTGTTGTTCCTTCTCTGTTATTGCTGTGAGTGCCCCCGCGGCACTTGGCTCTGTTTTCAGCCTCCTTCTGCATGCTCTGAATTGCAGCAGCAGCACAATGGGTCTGTGCTGAAAATAACACTTGAAGTCATGTGCTGAGGCCACAGCCTCTCTGGTCATTTAAGAGATTAAAAACATATTTTCTAAGTCAAAGCATCAAATAAAATCAACTCTAGAACAAGCTATGCTGGGTAACCGTCCGACTTGTTTCTAATGGCCTGGCCAGACCTGCTTGTTGCTGTTGGAACAGATAGATCAGTGTGCATTCAGCAGCCATTTGGGGCTGCTTTTTTTTTTTTTTTTTTAGAGGTAACAATTCTGCCCATAGAAATTTGGAAACATTGACTTCCAGAGGTGAACTGTCCCAAAGGCACCTAAAGAGCTACGGTGAAGGGATGAAGCAGTGATGCCTTCCAGATCCTCTCAGCCAAGTGCTCACTCTTCAGCGGCTGCAAAGCATCTTGATGGCAATTCAGGCAGGATCAGAAGACACAAAGTAGAGGGGGTAGATGTTTTCCAGTCAGTGGAGCTGGGATGGGCAGGTGCTACCTGCGTGTATAAATCCCTTCAGGTTCTACTCACATCTCAGTATCTCAGGGGGGTTGCTGCAATAGTCCTTAAGGGTCATATATCTACTGTCTACATGTAAGGAAAGGACATGGAGCACAAAGTTTGTGCTTTTTTTGGGGTTCTCTGAATTGGCTGAGGTCTGACTTGGAGGTACTTTCACTTTCTCTTACTAGCTAGTATTTGAGTGCCTGACTTTTTCAGTTTAGCATAATTTTTAGTTGGCAAATACATGACAAATTTCCTCCTGGACTGGCTGAAAATTGGCTTGACCTTGGTTAAATGTTTGCTATTTCCCAAGACGTGAAATATAATTTAATCATGAATTTTATAATGAAATTACCAAGAGAATCTCATGTAATTAATTATTTAGTAGTATAAATGTTTTCTGTGGAAATGAGAGAGGTGATTAAAAAAATTTAGTTCCTCTCACCCACACATTAGATTGAAGTATCTGAGGGACTGATATAAGCAAACTCTTTTTTTCCCCTCTTCTTTCTTAGCAGACTGAGGATGCCATCATCTTCATCCCTTGCTGCAAGACTTTTGGGGTCCTAAACTCACATATCCCAGGGGAAATTAAAACCTCAATTGTAATTTCCATGTCATATCTGCATAGTAATAGTTAGTTAGATGTTAGGAAATTTTTGTAAGAGTAAGGCAAGTGAAATTCTGCAATAGATTGTCCAGGGAAGTTGTGGAGTTTCTGTTAGCTTGAGGTGTCTAAGAACGTTAGACAAACATAGGTAGATAATTTGTTCAAGTGACCTGGTTTTATACATAATTTCCAAATCTGAAACACTGTGTGGCAACATCATCAGCTGGCATAAATCTGAGGACTCCGTTATGTCCTCAAAATTTCAGATGTGCCTGTTTTAAAAAGTAATTTAACTGTCTACTCATTGCAGTTATTTTCACATCCCTTAGCCCATCTACAAATCTCAAGTTTTGTAGAGTATGGGTACAGAGAAAGGCAATACAGAGTTTGCTTAATTCATGCCTGTGAAGTTAAGCTGGAAAACAAGCACAGTGACTTTATAGAAATTGTGGTTTTGGGGAAAAGCAGCGTGTTTTTGTCAGACAACAAGGGTGAGAAGCAGAAAACCTGCATCTTATTCACAAAGGTTCCTTTGACTTGTTTCATGGTGTTGGACAAACAATTTTAATGCTTTTATTCTGTTCATGCTCCCACTTTTTGTCTGTTTACAGTGCTATCGGGGACTTTTTTCTCTTCTTTGTCTCTACAGTGCTTTGTACAGCACAGTCCTAGTCTGTAGCTGGAATTCCCGAGTTTCACTGGAAATGATATATATTAATCGCAGTGAGGATGATCTCTTGACGTGCAAGTGTACAGTACAAAGCAAAAGGCATCCCACTAGGTTGAAGCACTGCTTAAATGTAATGGCAATATTAACTTTTACATATCCCACCCTCCCCAAAATAATCTCCATGCAATGTATCCAACCAAAGAAACATTCACACAAGCGTCTCTCCATGGTTTTTGCATATGTGCTTTAGCAAATGACTTGCTAAACCTGAGCTTCATAAGGGGAAAATTATTTTCTTGCAAGTTATAAGTCTGTCAGTGCACTGAATAAGAGAGTGCCAGGCAGCTTGGGGCACTGCAGTTTTCACTCTGGACTGCAGTATAGATCAAGGTCTCATCAGGTAAATTGGAGAAAGGGAGAATTTGGCTGACTATATTTAGAAGTTTCTCACTAGTAAGGGCTATTAATCTCTAAAGGAGAACCACAGCACTAGAGATCCCTAGCTAGGTGTCTCTAGCTGGGTAAATCAAGAGAAAATGTACCGTATAATTTTTTTCTGGATGAGAGATGGCCAAGACCATTCCCATTCTCAGCATGTGGTCTGTTCTATACATTTCTGTAAATAAAAGGGATGGTTTTATTTATAATTTATATATAACTATAGCACATAAAAATAATTTGTGTCTACTTGATAAGTACTGCAAGAATAATGCAATTATAAAGTTATCTGCAGCTATTATGTTATTGATATCTCTGGGGCAGATTGTGCCACCCTGCAAAATTTACTTATAACGTACTCAAACTAACACAATAACATCAAACAAAACCTCACAAATAAGCCAACAACATCAGACAGAACCTCACAAGTAACCAAAAAACCCAACAGCTTTAAAGTTTCAATCAATAGCAGAACTGGATCATTATCCAATTCTTCCTCTGTGGAGGGTTGTGGACATGGCTTTACTATGAGTAAGCATTGTAGATATCGAAAGAGTTGTGCTTTATAAAGGACAGGATGAGTGCACAGCACTGAATACTCTTTCAAAACATATGCACATTAAAAAGTATTTACCATTCTGCCTTCCAGTTTGACTGCAGAAATTTTACAGCTGAAAGTTCAGCAGGTTATTCTGGACCAGTAGCTGAATTCTCTTCTCTCAAGTTGGTATCAGTCTGATTTTTCCTAAATTTGTGATATCATCAATGGTCACAGGTTTACCAATGTAATTGGCTGTAATAATAACCCAATATAATAAGAAAATAATGATAGCTTCAAATCCTAGATGACAGACCCACTGAGCTGAGCTTCCACCAGAATGAAGAACGGAAATTTCTGTCATGGATTGTTCTGCAGACTCAAGGTTGGTTCTTGGCAATGTGTGATTATTCCGACTTCTGTTGCAGGACAAGTTAAGTAGGTCCATTTGTGTCAAGATTTACTTCATCTAGCACTGCATTTCTTAGTGTAAGAGTGAAAAACCCTTATCGCAAGGATCTTGAAGGAATTTTTCTCTTGCAATTTGAAATGTCAACACCTTAAAAATAAGTTATTGACTCATTTTTGCCATTTCTCTTGCCATTAGCACTGAAATAGTGGGCTAGGTTGTTCTGATGATTTATTTCGGTTTCTCAGTTTTAAAAGTGTGACATTAAATTGATAAGAACTGTTAGATTCCAAGATGTGAGGCATTTTGGCTTTGTTGACCAGCAAACCAATAGACAATAACACAACACACAACAACATCTAAAATAGTGCTATTGCTAAACAGGCGTTAAATGATGTGAAATAAACTGCACAAGCAGGTGGCCAAGAGATTATTATGAAAAAGCCCCATCCTTAGAATTGTTTATAGGTTCTTTTTCTCGTGTGAAAAAAATGACTTGCAATAGAGAAAAGGTCTGATATCTGAAGAAAGATAATTTTAAAATTACTGCTCATGAAAAATCACCTTTTTTTTCTTTTCATATATATATATATATATATATATATATATATATATATATATAT
>NW_020799105.1:20738463-20793083 GCF_003259725.1 Athene cunicularia
ATAAGAGACAGTATATATATATATTTAACATGAAAGAGCCAAAATTTTAAGGAAACTTTAGTGAGTTCTGAGACAATTATGAATGCCCTGGGCAACAGAGCCCCAAAACTGAAGCAGCAGTGTAGCCAAATTCATGTCGTTGATATACTGAGAAATAGAGAAGCACCACTTAGTTCTGCACCAGGTTTCAAACTGCAGTATGGGAATCTGGAAGGTTTGACATATTTTATCAGGAAAAATGAAACAGGACGTTTTGTCTTTCACAGATGCTCTGATTCACATCTCTGCACTATGTTTATGGGCAGTGCAGCGAGTCACTGCTTCCCGGTTGCATTCTTTAAGATGCTGCTCCAGCCTGTGTCATGGAGGGCAATACAAAATGGATTTTATTTCCAGGAAAGTACATTCAAATGTTGAGCGTGTTAGATGCATGCAAAAGTAAGGTGAGGACAACAGCAAGCACTCCAGGTAATTAGAAACTGTGCACTGGAGAGGGGATGAAGTGATCAGCAGATGACATTTTCTTATTGCTTCTTTCAGACTGCAGTGCAGAGGTCAAAGTTTTGACCTCATGTTGGGTCTCTTTTGGCTGTGAAGCCAAGTCTGAATGACAATCACTGCCAAGAAACTTCCATAACAGGCAGTATGGAGAAGACCAGGGAATAAAAAACTATTTTTCCGGTAACACTGATCTTGTTCTCAAAGCTAATCACCTTGCTAAGAGCTAGTAAATGTGACAAAAATATTCTGCAGTAGATTCTTCCACTGCCCTGTGAGTGTAGGTAGCTCCTAATGTTTTTAATCAGACCTCTTGGCATGCATAAAATGGAAAGCTCTATCCTTGAAAAGGACAATAATTTAAACTGAATATTGGATGTTGAAAATTGAATTATTCATATACATGTTTTACATCCCTAAAATAAATTAACACAATTAAGGTATTTGTTTTGGAAAAAAAAAAACCAAAACAAAACCCCACAAAAAATAAACCCATAATGCTTTCTTGAAATAGTGTCTTTATGTTGTGTGAAAGTTACCAAGTTTTACTTGTAGAGGGAATAAGGTAAAAGTAGTTTCTTTTTGTTATAAACCCATGAAATTCTGTCTGTGGTGCTTTGTTACATTGCTGGCAGTATCAATCATATCTTCATTTAATGTTTTTATACAACCATTCACAGTATCCCATCAAAAATAATCAAGTGCCTGATCAAATGAGAGATCCGAAGGAAAGTAAGACTACAATATAGAATGTTGATTTAGGGCAACTGAGAGTATATGAAAAAAATTGTGTTCCTTTGACTACCCTCAGGCCCAAGAAATTTCCGTTTACTTGCAGAGAAGTGGGAGTTTTGGATAATTTCCATCCTAATATTCTGAAAACAGAAGCCTGGAGCAGGACTCTGCATTAGGAAGAAGAAATATTTTATTACACTTGCGTTTAGGAGTGCATATTGGATCAGGAAACTGAAAAATGCAATACATACATTATTAAAGAAGTTGAGGAAGAAGTGGTAAGACCCAAACCAGTCATTTGGTTTGAATTAGATGGGAGACAAAGTTTGGAAACAGAATAGCACAAGAGAACAGCTGAAATATAGAAGTAAAATGGGAAAAAAAGAAAAAATGTAATGTAAGTCTACAAAAAATATCTTTGATATTAACAATACCCCTCCCCCCCAAAAAAAACCACCAAAACCACCAACAAACCCAAACAACTAAAATTGAAAAAATTGTAGTAAATTGAATTGATTTTTGCTGTAGTAGTTATATCACTTGTGATATTATGTGATAATTTCGGTAGGATAGGATACAGTACAAATTTTATAAAGTGTTAAGTAAGTGGCTGTAAGGAACCAGCAACAGGCAATGCTCACAAGGAAAGTACTGGACTAGATAACATGATTAGTTTATTTCTTCAATAAATGTTTTTAGGCTCCTGACAGAGGAGATGGGAATAGGCTACTAAATTCTTTGATGGCCTGTAATAGAAGATGAAAAAAACAGGTAAAGGAAAATCAGTCCGAGTTATTAGAGCAAACATATAAACAAAACAAACATGTAAAGATGATAAAGGTTGAGCTGTGAAGTAAGACACCGCTCCCAGGAAAGATGAAGAAATCACTTCAGATGTGCTTTAATAGTAAAAAGACGACCAAGGAAAATGTTATCTAGTCAGTGAAGAGAAAAAATCTATCAGTTCATGACACCAAAAAGAGCAGTATTTCACCACTCTTTCTGCATCAGTTAACTCCAAACAATTAAGATAATTACATTTGAAAGAGTCTGGAGGATAGGAGTGTTTTAGGAGAGGAGAAATGATAATACAATTTTTGTCTTTAAAAATGTAGCAAGAGGAGAAAAGAATGATAGATTCCAAGAAAACAGATTCCAAGAATATATGATAAATTTCTGTGACAGTCTGAAATAAATGATCACATACTCTTTGTGAAATACCTGGCCAGGTAACCGTGTGTGTCATAGGCTGTGTGAATTTTCCAACAACAAACCATGTCAGTCAAACTAATCTTTCTCTCTGGAAAGGTAACAGACATTTTGACCAGAGCAGAACCAGGACATGTAATGAATTTTGACTTAAGAGTTTGCCAGTAATTTACGTGACCTTTTCCTAAATACAGAAAATGTCTGCATGTTTTCTATAGGATGGATACAAAACAGGTTAATGGACTTTTCCTGGTTAGGTTTTATTTACTGGGTCAGGGTCAAACTATACCAAGTAGTGGTCTGCAGGTGTCAGATTTCAGTGTGTTCATGACTGATTTAAATGATGGAATACATTGTGTGCTTACAACACAATCCTAGCGAACAGGAACAGAATTTTAAGTCTTGATAGTTGAAGAAATGATCTGAATCAGATAGGACAAAGTTCAGCAAGGACAGTCATATGTGCTACATCATAGAGACAGGAGTATCACCTGTATAATTACAGAATGGCAACTACTGAGAGGGCATGGACTAAGAACAAGTCCCAGGCTGAACAGGAGTTAATAACAGCGTATTTCTGCAAAAGAAGTCGCTCGTAATGAGGTGCAAAAGCAAGAAAATAGCCTGCACGGTTATTGGTTCTCCTCCCAGTCTCTTAATCAGAAATAAGATCCCATTTGGCCTGGTTTTGGCCACTGTAGTGTGAGAAAAGTAGAAAAAGTCTACAGAAAAGTAAGGGAAAGATCAGTACAGTAGAAAATATAATCAATGAATAAAAAAAACCACCAAAAAACAACACCCAAAAAACTAGATTTGGCCAGCCTGAGGAAGAGAAGACTTGAAGAAAACTAAGGCATTTCTCGATATACAAAAAACCCCAAACCTAGGAAAGAAATGACTTGCACAGTCCTCATGCTGCAAGGTGTACAGGAATGGTCTGTTCTCCCTGTTCTCCCTGTTCATGCTGGATAGGCTTGAAATTCTAGCAAGAAAGACTGACGCTTGATGTTCAGAAAAAGTCCTTGTCTAATGGTGAGGATATAGCAGCTTTGGACTGAACTATATGGTCAAGTTATGGTGTTGTCAGGGCTGCTGATATGGAGAATCATTTATCACTAATGACAGTCATAACTGATCCTGTCTTGGTGCAGGGGCATGGGCTCTATGACCTCTTAAGGTCTCTGTCAATCACCCATTTCTATGACTGCGTGACTGCGTTTAAAGATTTGTGTCAGGTGAACATTTTCCATTTACTATATTCTTTTGCCTTTCCGCTTGTCAAAATGAAAAATAGCCCATTCTGGCACAGAACTGTTCCCGATGAAACTGTCAGCCAGAAAGCTCAGTGCCATAGGAAAGCTGCTTTGCACATACATCCTTTAGGAGATTAGTTGAGCAGCCAGCATGCCAATCCCCAAACCTCAGAAAGTATGGAAAGGACTTGTAGAAGGCTCACAACTTCATCGAAATAAGGCATTCATCTTATCCTCAGCATTTTCCTAGTATTCTGTGGTCAGTAAAACGTGAATAAATAGGCTGTTATTACTCTCCAGGTGTGTGTGCCATAGCTTCAAAATGCACAAAGGTTTCACTGTGCATAAAGATGGGGGCTCAGATTTCATGGGGAAACCACACTGTGAGCTGGTGTGTTCGTTACAAATGTGGGCTTTGTTTTTCTGATGCTGTGCTACATAGGCATAAAAGATTACAAGGACCATATAAAAATACTTTGCTCTGCAGAAAGAAAAATAAACCAATTGCCAGAAAATGTTCTCCAAACCAACCAACCTAATGTAATGGATGGAAATACTTTTTAAAAATGGGACCAGCTATGTAGTTTGATCTATACCACTTAGAAAACAGTTTATTAAAATGGAAAAAAAAGCCAGAAAGAAATGTGCAAGTTCCTTGATATCCCAGGTTTCACTAATCCTCAGAATTTTAGACAATGTCATGTTTCTGTGCCTGTGGTTTTTACATTCCATGCAACAGTCCAATGATCAATCTACTCAAATCCAAGAAACTTGTGATTCCAAAGTGAACATAACCCAGATTTCTTTGACTGTCTTATCATTCTTCAACCTAATTTCTGATAGTAAAAAGATTTTCCCATTTTTCTGCCACTTCCTGAACTCTCATATTAGCAGTGTATTTGTCAGGTAGGAAATTTTGGCTTTGTAACTGGAATTGTAAAATTCATTTGGAGGCTGTGCATGGGAAATTCAGAACTGACTCTGGGATGAATAGCATGACTTCCTTCCTTATTTCACCATTGACTTGCACTGTTGTCTTCAAACAAATCATTTAGCTACTCTGCTTCTGTTCCCTATTGGCAGAACAGAGATCGTGCTTCACCAATATAGGTGGCTCCATGACATTATGGCATGTTATTCAATAAGTTAAAAAATCCGATACAGTTTTGTACAAGCTGCACTATTTGGACTCTAAATTAAATTACGGTTAACTCTGGCATCCCTTACCAAAGTTCTTCATAAAATTTCAGGCAAGATGAATGAGTTGGGAAAGAATTACTGTAATCCTAATTTGAGTGTTGGAAGTGGGTTCTCATTTAGATTTACAAAAATATGCACGGAAGTAAAACTGGAGAAAATTGACAAGTTTTTATTTCAATAATAACTTTTTTCAATCATTTATTTCAGTAAAAGTTATTATTTCAATAACTCACCTGAGAGTTTGAGTTCATTATTTTGCTCTTCACTTGTGAATATTTGCGATCAGCTCTGTTTCTCTCATTAGAAGGAAGAAATAATTGAATGTACATTTATGGAACTGTCAAATATGAAGTAGAAAATACCCTGAATAGTTGTATCAGTTGAATTTATCTTACTATCTCGCATAAGTCATGGAACATCCTTTACTGACTGGTTATCCAGAAGAACTGAATCCCAAATATAGATATGAGTTTTAAGGGTAATATATTTATTAAGAACACATTTTTGCAGTAAAACATTACTCATCACATTTTTAAAATTACATTCGATTGTTTCTTATAAAAATCTTTGTAGATCAGCACAGATTATTATCATGACCTATTAAAACGTCTCTAATGTTTTATAATAGGCATGTGAGAATTAAATTATACCCTTAATATATACTTTTACATCAGTTCTGATATGACGACATGTCAGGAAGAGAAAAAATAAGTAGTAAAGAGATAAAGAATCTAAGATAATAGCTTCTGTTCATTTGGTATAATTTGCAAGTTAATTGAGCATCTGTAGGACCTTGTTACACCACAGAATCTTCAGTTTATCTTCACTATCACGCTAGAACACTCAGACACTTATATGGGTATGAAAGCAGCAGCCCATTTAGAAGGAAGAAATTTTCAAATAATCTAACTACTCTAGTATCACGGGAGAAAGATGTAAGATGTTGGCACTTCATAAGGCAATGTCTTCACTTCAACAGCCAGAGAACAAATATCCCTTTTCAGCATTTGAGGACGTATCTGCCTGGCAGTGACTGTTAGCAGTAGGCAGTCTCACAAAGTACAATTTCTTATGATGACACGGAAATTTGAGGGCTGCGTTTTTCTCAGCACATGCCTTACAGATTTTTGTCAACTGTGTAATCTCCAAAGGGATTTCTTTCAGTTAATTTTCAAATAAAATGAATATTATGGGTTTTAATGAACAGGAATTGCTCCAAGAATGGTAAGAATTATCTGATGCTATTCCCAAGATGATCTAGATTTTTTAAAAAGGGAAAGTTGAAAAATTCATATTTGTGCATCTGGCAGTGAATGCTATAGTGGTCAAAACTGGTGATGATCAAACATCTATAGTTCCACTCCTGAAAATATACAAAGAATGCTTGATTAGAACCTCAGTGGGAGGATTTCCAAGGTAGCTTTCTGTGTTTATATAATATTAAAGTGGGGTTTGTTCCATATAATTTCTTTTACTCTAAAGCAAAACAATAAGCCAATATATAGTATGAAAAGATGAGGTGGAATTTTGTACTAGGAGTGCAATCTTTTCCCAACTGCTCTATTAGCAGGTCAGGATAACAAGCATATTGTGATTAATAACCACAAAAGAAGTTGCTGGGGATTAGGTACTCCACAAATAATTCTAAATAAATCCATGTAGCAGGTTTCACGCTAACACTGTTTTGATCCCCATCTCCAGGAGCCATAAACTAGCTTCAGTCCATTGCCTTTTGTGAAATAACCCTGATTTATACGAGCTGAAAATATTTCCTTTGCATGTCAGAACTGTTACTGCAGAGTTTCATTGCACTAGCTACGAGAAACCAAGAAGCAATGGCTAAGGCTTATTTACAGTTGTGTTAAAGATGTAGCAGTGCGGTGACGCACTGTGGTTTGGAATGAAGGCACTGCAGTTTGCAGAGGGGGCAGCATTTTGGGGCTGGAGGTGTTTAGCAAACGGAGACCCTGCTGCTGGAAATTAGTACCGTAGTTTCTAGTGAACTTCCACTTCTCATGCTGGCTGTTCATCAGGGCTTGATTTTCCTGAGGGAAAGAGGAAAACATATGTAAATAATAAGGAAATAGATTGCTGCTTATTTCAGAGGTTTAGTGGACTGTTGGAAGAAAGTGGCAGCACTTGCTTGGCCTTTATTAGTATCACTGCTCTTTCTAAAATGGGTTTCAGACATTCAGACTCCTGCAGCCCTATATGATCCAGTGATTTTCCATGAAAAGGGACACATGCATCCAGACTTCATGTTGTGAACCATGCTAGATTAATCAACTTACCTTCTTGTAAAACTAGATCAGTTAGTCTCCTCCAAAGCATCAAACTCAACTGTGTGTATAATGGTCTGTAATGTGTGGCGACAGGACATGATTTACTGCAGTGATGTCCAATGCAATTACCTGACTAAAATTAGCATGTGTTATTGCCCTGAACTAATGTAGTGAGCCACACAAATTTCATTTACTCCACCCTTTCACAATTTGATACAACTCCACAAAACCATAAAAAGTTTTATGAATGACAACAGAGTGACAAAGCACTCAAAATACAGAATGATATTGTTCTTTATTATTTTCTAAAAGAGCCTCCAGGTGTTTATTAAATTCCCTGCCTCCCTCATGCTGCTTTTCACATAGCCACAGTCTCCAGCCAGAGCGACCATCAAAGCACCCCTGGAGGTCTCAAGGGCAAGCGAGAGGGTGAATTCCCGTTGGTGTTCCCAAACGTGAACTGAAGAGCCATATGAGCGATATGGATTTGCATACAGATCATACGTCCAAAGAGACATTGAATTATTTTCCAGTTTCCCTGGGTCCTCTAGGTTCACCTCCTTTTCTTTAGTCTTTTACTGCTATGCCAGATATAAGGGGACCTCTTGATATGCAAGACTGTCCTGGAGTTGTGTGTGGTCTCTCTTAGTGTTTCAGCCATTAGGCACCATATTTATACTTTGTTTCAACAGGGAAGTTATTGTCACTTCTCAGTGTTATTTTGCTAGGGTTTCATTAAAAGAAATGAGGCCAAAATCAAGACTAAAATGCTCTAAAACTGTTCCCCTCAGTTGCTTTCTCAGCGTTAAGCATCATTCTCTAAGGAGTCCTATACTTGGTTCTCCTGAAGCACTGTCTCTCTTGTGCAGCCACTATTCTTATTCCTTTGCTGATCCAGTGCTAGAAATAACCATGCAAGACCTATATTTCTCTTTCAAGTTCTTCATAGACTTAAGTTCTTCTGACTTTTTTCTTAGTCTGCCTTGTCTGTGTTCTTCTGTGCCTGATTTGACGCGTGACAACTGTGAATCCCAAACAAGAGGGATAATAGGTAAATATAGGTCCCTCTATGCTAAGGCTTCCACTTGAATACAACCAGCAGTGTATTGTCTCCAGGAGACACAGAGGGATGGGTTGTACACTAGCTCTTTTTTTTTTTTTTTCACCGATATAGCACTGCCTTACTTGTGTAAGAATGGCCTGTGAAGTCCACACAGATACGTTCTCAGTACAAAACATAGTGATCTTTTGAGGTATTTGAATTAACACATGCCAAGAAATTAACTTCAGTAGCCAAACTGAATGAAAGGAAATGCAGATAAAACAAAATCCACGTCATTTTAAGGTAATTACCGAGTAGTAAACTCTTATATATGTAGTTAAATCAAAGCTCATAGGTTTTAAGAAATTCCTGAGAGACCTGAGGCATGTGAGATGCCACTTATCCATTTTATTTTTAACTCACTGTTATCATTGTGCATAATTTAGTCATTTGACTCTTTATTTTGATAAATACAGATTTATTTTCTAGGCTGGATGTTCATTGCCTGGTACTTGCGTATTAGATTATGTGACTCTTCTGTAATTATAAGGATTTATCTACTCTCAGAATTCTTCCAAAACAGCTCTTCAGGCACAGTTCCAGCATAGGTTATACTAAATAGGAAAAAAACACTTTAAAGCTGAATTAGAGAGCCTAGCACAGTAATTATTCTCGACTAGCTATTTTGGTAAACTTCCAAATGCAGATAAATCCTAAGAGTTCAATTAAATACAACCACCAAATTGGAGTTGCTCTGTTATAGTAACCACTGAATAAATTTGGGGTTTTTTAATTGCTCCATTAAAGTAATCATGATTGTTACTTTTCAGGACTGTATCTGTCTTGGTTTATTTCTTATCTGTCAGCCAAACTTCACTCTGAATTAGACTGACCCTTCAGTATAGAAAGCAAGGCTGCTATAATGCCATCTAAAAGTAGGATGAGATTTACTTAGTTTCACAACAGGCAGTTTTGTGCCCCACTGATTACAAGATGTATGGAAAACCAGGACTGGGGTATCTGTGAAGTCTGGGGCACTGACACAGGGCTCAGCTTCAGTGGATACAGGTCAGTCACTGCTCTTGTCTTGCACCTGGATTTCTCCTTCTTGAGGATTCTGGTTCACATACCTTTCCAAGGATTAGTTGTCCTGAAATTTGTGTGCAAGCAGTGTGTGAAATAGACACAGATACATAAATCTGTGCAGGATCAGTAAAATCATACTAAAAATCTGCTATTAATTTCAGAAAGGTTGTTACAATCTAGAGAAACAATTTGCCATTACATTGTTGGCGAATATTCAGTCGTATTCAGATTTCAGTTCGGGGTCATGACCACATCTGTATCAATAGTGGATTCGACAGTTTGGGGATAATATTTTACATTTTTAAAAGCAAGAAATAGATTTTCAACTATACAGTCACTTCTACATTTAGTCTCTCTTTGTTTCATCAGTTTCTAAATTAAAACACATCTTTAAACTGAGAGTAAAATTATTTCATCTAGAAGACACCAAAACAGAGATCTTAGATTTTTTTTTAGGTTATTACATATTAAATAAATGAAGACAGTGAAAGAATTCCCTGAAACTTTTACCTCCACTTTTAATTTTGCAATATCAGTATTTCATACTAAAAAATCTTAACAAAATGTTCTAAAACTGTCACTCAGTGCTGCCACTTCTTGGGCTTAACATTTATGATGCCTACAGGCTAGGTACTGAAAGCGAATCTTGACTCAGCTGTGATTATTGTGGCAGATGTGATGACTTGGATTCTGACTGCAAGACAATTCCCTCTACAACAGTGACAAGGGTAAACAATATGCAAGACAGAACTGTGTATGGTGGCATATTTAGAAAGACACAGTTAGAAAAACGTAGTGTGCCCTCTATAAATTTGTGAATGATACTAAAGGAGAAGGAATAATTGACATGCCAAATGGTTGAGCTTCAATTCAGAGGGGTCTTGAGGACTGGGACACTAAGAACCTTGTGAAAGTCAAACAAAATATTTTGCATGTGGGATGGAATAAGCCCATGCTTCTGTACAGGGTGGGAAAAGCCCTGCTGGGAAAGACATGGGGTTTATGGTGAGTGACAAGCTGAGTGTGATCCATCAGCAAACTCTCAACGGAAACGCCACAGACTGCAGATACGGCTGTTGTAGGAGCATGGCAAGAAGATGGACAGAGGTTGTTATCTCTCACCTCCTGACACTTGGTGAGGTTCCGTGTGAAATACTGTGGCCAGTTAAAGAAGGATTTCAGGAAACCAGGAAGGGTGCAGTTGAGGGCTGAAGGATGGTCAGGGACCGAGAGCAAGTGTTCAACCTGACGAGGGGACTGTGTAACCAAAGAGCAGCCTTCAACTGACAGGGTGTACCAAGGGCAATGGAGCCAAACTCTTCTGTGGCAGATGGCAACAAATTGCAGGTTTGGAGGTTCAGAATAGACATGCTGGGAAAAAGCTTTTCACTAGTGAAGTGGTGTGGTATCATGAACAAAATTTCCTAGACAGTTTGTGGAATCCATGAGGTCATGGTGTTGACAAAGCCATGGTTGACGTCATCTGCTCTTTGCAACGGTCCCGTTTCTAGTGGAAGTTTGGACTAGATGATCTCCCTCCGGGAATTTTAAAATTAATAATAACTACTGCACGACTTTCAGTGCATTTCATTCCACTGAGACCTTCTCCACAGAGGGGATCTCTGCCAGAATTTTCATTGTACTGGCTGCTCATGAGTTGTATCTACCTCCTCCTCATAGTCAGACATTGTTTAATTTACGAGAATTATTTTTAAGGTTGTATGTTACTTAATTAGTAACGTACTTATTAGTATGTTACTATATAGCCATCCTTCAGTATTTGTAATCTCACTGCCAGCTCTATTTCTGTCATAGATACTATTCAATTACAGCCATCTCTCTGGTCACAGATTTAAATTTTCAGATTTCATGAGGGTTTTTTTTTAAGACCCAGACATCTTAAAAGGTTCTAAGAGGATATAGTTCATCTCAATAAGAATTAGTCCAATAAAAAATGCTGCTGAGGACATTGAAGGATCTACCTGAGAAAGAAGCACAGGTTCTACTCTCCAATAACAGTGCAAACTGATTTTAAAAATTTGGCTCTCCCAGCAGGGGTATGCTACCACCTGCTGCAAAACACAGCAAAACTGTGGGACACAGCTGGAATATTGTCTGATAAACATGTTTGTTGATTTCTTCCAAGGGCAAGGGAATCCCTTTGGGAGAGTTTCTTCACTGAAACTCTTGAATGAAATAAGATTTTGCTAAAGGTTGTTCCTCTTCGCACTGCAAAACAACTAGAAAAAAAGGGAGAAAGAACTATATTTTGTTTTATTACTGTGGAAACAACACTTTGAAGTAACAACCCCTCTAAAACTCTTTGAAGCATGTGTAATAAAAGCTTGCCAAAACAGTCAGAGAATGTATTGCTTTAACTGCTGGCAGAAATGAAACAGAGCAAACCTGTCAAAGGGTCTTCCACCTACTCCAGCTGAAGAAATAAACCACCTTAGATCTATTCTCCCACAAAAGACCGAAGAGAATCCACTGACTTTCAAGAGCAGTACCTGCAGGTAAATTGGGCAGTAGAGTTCTGAAAATATAAAATTAAAATGAAGGCAAAATTGCTTTTGGTTTGGCACCTGGCAGGATAAATTCCCTAATGTGTACCGTAAAACACATTAGTGTTTAGTAGCGTTTAATGAAACTGTTAGTATGATGTAACGTTAACCTCATTTGTGATTTTCAATGTAGTCTCTCAATATGACTTCATGTTGCTTTAGTTTAATTGGTTTTGTCAACTTGAGAAGTTCATTTGAGGAATAGAAGATGAGAGTCTAATGGATTTGCCATATGTTAAACAAACTGTGACTCTGATAGCTCAGCTCATTTTATATGCAAGGGACAGAAATAATGATATTTTAGATTGGTCTGGAAAATTACATTTCCTAACCCTCTGACCCCATGATGGAAAACCCATCATTGCCATTAAATTTTAAAAATGCAATGTCTGGGGCTGGTACACTAAGAATTCAGAAATTATATTACCTCTATTAAAGTGAAGTTTTAATGTCCTTAAACAATTAAAGCTCAAATATTATATATCTGTTTATGAACTTCATAAATATTTATAAGGTGCCATTAAAGTGTACGGTCTAAAACGAGTAAGAAAAGACTTCAGCTGCCTTTTGCTTAATTCAAAAGGATTGTGTCATAACTTGGAGCCTACCTATCTATCTGTTGCATGCAATTCTGTATCCTTTTACTATACTAAATCAGAGGTAATTACATTAACGTCAGTGAAATGATACCAACGTGAAAGCAGTAAATATAAAATATCTTACTGTTACACAATGTTTTTATTGGCTCCACGCAGTCTGCACTTTGGCACCAGCATGCCTGGTATGATACAAGGATACAGCAGGAGCAGGGATAGAGCAGATTGTACTGGCGAGTTTATATCACTGCTTGTTCGTGCATGGGCAGGATGACACTAGAATTTTCAGTTTTTTATAGTTGTGGTGCAGTATTTAAGAGCTGCACAGAGAAACCTTTCCAGTGAGTTCCATCTTATATCCAAGTGCCAAGAAACCCTTGTTCCACTTAAATCGGGTCCAGTGAAGTTAATGGAACTTGACTCATGTAAAACTGATACACCTGAGGGAAAGGATGTGGCACAGTGGTTTGAGTTCTGGTTATAGCTTTAGACCCTGTTAAATGCTTCTCTTTGTTAAAAAGTCTTATTGTAATAACGCCCTCTCTGGCTGTGGTTGTGTGGCTGTGAGTACTTTGATTGGATAGCTGGGATACATGGCTGTATAGCTGGGATATGTTTCCTCTCTGTCAAACCAATGGACCCAATTATATTAGGCATTTATGAGTATTTATGAGTATTTAGGCATTCCTGCTTTTCGGAAGCTGTGGAAGTCGATAATTAAAGTAACTTGAAAAAATATACACAAGTTTGTTTAGCCACAGGCTCATTGCACACCAAGGAAAGTTTTTAAAAAGCTGCTCTTGTTCTGCTTTTTCCCCTTGTCTGCATTTTAATCTTTTCCTACAAGCTTTAATAAATTCCTTTCAAATTAATTAATTCCAAGTCCTGAATTAAGACTGGAAGACAGAAAACAACTGAGTGTATGTTCTTCTGTGAGAAACTCATCTCCAGCCAGTGCCAACTTGATGGCCAATCTCAGTCTGCTGCCTGGAAGTATTTGTTCTCGCTTTGGTGTCTGTCTTGGGAAGCCCTTGGTTGGCATCTCACAGCGGCATTCCCACAGTAATGAGTTTTCATTTTAAGACTTCTTTAAAGACTATTGATATTTACTCTAAACCTATCTTATTATTTCTCTTTGGTTTTTGTTTTGTTTTTATTTCCTACTAGAAATAATAGATCTTAGAGTTGCTTTGTCTTGTATATTTGCATTTCCTTACCATAGTTGCTGGGTGGCAAATGACTTAATAGATGAGTCTGTTTTTCTCCATCACTATCTGGCTGCATCACTGCTGTTAAACAGCAGACCACGATGCATTAGTAATTGCTTCCCAGATCAAAGTGAAATGCTTACAGCGGTTGGAAACAGGCAGCAGATGAGTATAAGCAGTACCCTTCCAGACAGCACTCTGCTGCTTTTCACAAATTACAAGTCCTCTCCTAGACTGAAAACAGATGGAGGTTTCTGGGATTTTTCCCCTTTGATTCTTTAGGCCTTGCTATATTTGCCTGAGTTTCATCATCGGAACTGCTGCAATTTTAGAGATTCACAAAATATTCCCTTACTAGAGAAAGAAGAACAGGTTTGCTGTTATGAGAGAGGTTCCACTTTGTTTTAATTATGTAAGAGATTTTATCTGTTTATTCAAAGTTACTGTTTTAGTTTCCTGGAGTATTTACACGAGGAGAGAAGTACATTTTGTGCTTTTTGACACAGACAATGAGCACTGCATCTTTAACAAAACTTGTGTACTATAATTAAAACCCTACAAACGCTGAGGTTTAAATCAGAGCTGGCTGATCATATTTAATTTAAATGTCTTAATGGCTGTAATTTGAATAGACCAAGGGTACATTAGCTAATTCAGATTTTCTTCATACAGAGGGCGATGTCAAATTTTCAAAGGCTTTGCTGAAAAAAAAAAAACCCACAAAAAAACCCAAAAAACTCATAGATTAATTCAGGACACTAACAATTCCACTGAAGTCAGTGATATTATTACTTGCTTCAAGTTTTGCTTGTATTGAAAGAGTTGATATATCAGGAGCTTAATTTTGCAGTAACTTTTTTATTTTTTCATCAAAAAACCCCCATTTTGATGGAACATGAGTATTTCCCTAGCCTCGGATTCTTAGGGGACACAACAACAATCTGCCTTTTGCTTTTGCATCTGGCCTAGTGTATTAAAAGATCCCAAATCACTTCCCAGGCTGTGTGGGAATTAATTCCATCCAGAGCAAAGTAGGACATTACTTACACCACTGGGGATAATGAAATGACTGTGTGTATTTATATTATAGTAAACGAGGGCCATTTTTGGCATTAATTTTGGATTTAATTTGCAGAATTTGCTTCTTTCTTTACCACCCAGAATAAAAAATATCCACACTTTTACAAAGGCTTTTTGAAGGCATACAGTGAACACCAAGCAGTTTTAGGAGTAATTATAAGACAGCAATAATTACAAAGTATCCTGAATGGTAAAATTTTTCATCTCCCCTCTGTTTTGCAAAATCAGCATTTTTGAAGAGGAAAAAAAAAACTGTTGAAAAATTGTGAAAATGCTTTAGTTTGCCTGAGGTGGTCCTTTTCCCATAATGACTCAGTGAATGGAAAACTGGAATGAGGTTTGTGAAATTCTTGGTGTGTAAAAATACATTTAAAGTTTGAATCGGCCTCTATTTTCAAATAATCTTTAGATTCAACAGTTCCTCTTCAAAGATATTAGTACAGAGCTACTACTGAAAAAAAGCAATCACTGGGTAGCAGTCTTTACACGGTACATACATATTTATGGCACCTCATTAAGATGAGTTGTGATATACTGTTTCAATACCCACCGCATTTTATGGCTAATTTTTTAGTTCCTGACCAAACAACATTTTTAATGGAGTTTTGTCATATTTTTTTGATAATCACTGCCAAACAGCAGCAGGAATGAATCTAGTCTACATAATGATTAGGGCCGTTAAATCGTAACTCATGTCTCTTTTCTGACTGGACTATACTGAAAGATCATTTGGGAAGGTAGCACAACTGAAGTACAGACAGAAAAACAGGTGAAGAATCACTCTTAAATATATAGAGGGAAAGTATGAAAATCAATTTGCTTTTATAAGCTCTAAGCCACATCTTTGGCTCCAGACCTCCCAAATAACAAGGTAATAAATCCATATAAAAACTGAACTTGCTGCATCTGTGCTGCCGTTCAGCCAGGCTCATTCCCTGTACTTCCAGTCTTTGCTTCTTCTTCATGAAGACATCCTTGAAATATCCATTAACAAACACAGGGAAAAGTCAATCTTTTAAAAATTCTGTGTTTTCTATGACTTCACAGCTGTCCCTAAACATAGAAGAGGAAATAAATGCACTTAATTTCTGTTATCTATCAGCAAATATTGACTATATTAATGAGATTAATTAGTCATTTAGAGGTTAAATAGATTAATTAGATGCTATCTTATTTTAATTTTCTGTATGCTAATGAATATCTTATATTATACATTAATATACATATATTATAATTTTATGCATGCTCTCTTCTTGATCCTTCTGTTTAAAATAATATTAACACTCACTCACACACTCCAGGCAATACTTCATGAATTCAGTTCCCTATCATGTTATGCATGTCTTTTAATCAATTTTTTTTTGCATGAAGTCCTTTTGTCCTACTCCATCTGCTAAATCATACTCAGGCAAACTTTTTCCCAGACACCAAGAGGTAGTCAGGGGCTCTATGCATAGTTTTGTTTCAGTAAATTCAGTTTGATTTAGAGAGGCATCTTCATTCATTCAGTTCTGAATCCCTGACCACAGGGTCCGCAGACTCCTGCCCTGTTTTCTCAAATGAGTGTTGTCAGGTCTTTGTTTTGGAGACATCTCTCCTCTTCAAAATATTTAGTACCTCTGACTTACATTTGGATTCAAACACAGCAAATATTCAAGAACGTATCACTAGCTGAAAACAGTCAAAGGTATTAACCTCCCTGTGAAGCCACAGGAACTGCATAGAGCTTATAGAATGTGACTCACTTCTGAGAGATGATCTTTTGAGAAACATGAGAAAAGGGTGGGTGTGAAGGAAGAGATTGAAGGGTACTATTCCATTTTCTCTCTGTTAGGGCACAAATTACAGACCTGTCAGTGCTTTTACACGGAGAGAATTTTAGGTCCTTTATCTACAATTTACTAAATTTTACCCACTCCCAGCAACACACACCACTCATTACCTGAGTCCTTTCACTGTATTTTTATTGTTATTACAGCACATTCACAAATCAGCTTAATTACTTGTTTGACAAATATATAAAATATCAAGACAATGCTAGCTGTTCTCAAAATGTCAGCCTGTTCTTCCCTTGTGTTCCCCAAAACAAGGAGTGCTGATGAATGTGTTTCATTTTTCAGCATAGCAGCATGACAGAAGCACCTCCAACACCTTGTCCTGGCATTAGCCACAACCAGATCTTATGCTCCTTTACTCCACACGTAATGAATCTATATTGACTTTCCTATTGCCCATTGAAGCCTGGGGAGAAGCCCTCCATTCTTACTGGTTATGGCGGGAGTGACAATGTCTTCATGTAGTGCAGTGCCTTCTGATACCAAATGAAAACCATTGAAGGTAATTAGAAGAATGTGATTTCCCATCAGCCTTTCACATGGAGATGGGAGAGTTTTTAATTCTCTCAATTTCAAAACTCGTTTAAACTCCAAATGACTGCAACAGGTGAAAAACTAGTGAGCATGGTGTACCGTTTCATCTTGAAGCTGTTCCGTCATACAGGTTTTTCGCTGGTCTCTCAAAAGAGTATATGAAAAAATTGCAGCTACTGATGCTGGTAGACTCAGGACTTTACCTTTCCAAAATTACTCAAGTAATATTGCCTATTCAATTTTCTATTTGTAATAGTGATAACTGATTTTTACTAATGATGTTTTGAAACCCATAATTAAAAAAATTGTAACACCTATACATGTGACAAAAGCCACCAAAAAATCAAATCCAGTGGCACATTTTTACTTTTGTCTACATCTGATGCCTTTGGAAGTTTTGCATCACAGGTATAAAAATGAGGACACTCATGATCATAATGATTTTCCAAAGAGACGAGCTCCCAGAGTGAGACATGTGAAGTCAGGGGGAAGTCCTGGTGAGGATCTCCAGCTGCAGGGTTCTGCCCTGCTCAGACCCTCAAGCTTGGGATTTATTTGCAGACTCCATTGAGACTTTGTGCACAGTCAAGAGATCCCAGTGCAGAGACTTTGCGTTGATCTGAATGTACTATTTATTGACAAATAAACCTTCATTTCGGGACCCCACCCTATTGCAGAAATATGTTTTTGGACAGGTTTTCATAGGAAGAAGTCATCAGAGTTTATATTCTTGTTAGACTTGCACCTGCTTCTTGGAAGAAGAAGGAAGTCAGAAGCAGTTCCATTTAGTTCTAATATCTAGAATAACTTGAGGTCTTACTGATGCCCTTCTTTGGTTTAACTAACTGTGGGCAGTTATATCGCAATTTCATGTAATATTTGCAGACCTCTTTCTTTCCAGCTGACAGCCCTGTCTGAGGGGTTCTCTGTATCTTATACTCCTCTGTGACACCTGACAGGCTCAGGTTGTGCATCAGCAGCCCTGACGCTGCAGCACTAGCTATAATCACACTGAAATTTGCCTGAAAACTTATTTAAACTCTTGCTGCACTCTGTAGACAGTGCCGTTACCGTACACAGCAAGGTGGGGACTAGCCCTAGCATCGTGGCTTTGGCAGCTGGGAGATGATACAATCTCTTTCCACTTGTACTGGCTAGACCACAGAAGATGCCAGATGTGCACAGTATTTCTGGAATTTGGTTTTATTATGTTTTCTACCCCTATAAGTGTAATACTTCATGAATGAGCCACCTGAGCAAGTACTACGGCAAGGCCTGCTCCAGTTGCAATGCAGATATAAGTTAGATCTACTGGCAAGAATTTGGTATAATGCAGTTCTGTCTTGAGACCCAGTACACGTGCAGCCCCAGGCAGTGGTAATAGGGAATGGCCCTTGATCCCCTGATTTCAGGTAAATCCTTCCCTGAACAAGGGTTTTTCACACCACATTCATGCTTAGATTTCACTTAGAACTTGACTGGCTTTGGTGGGAAAAATTGTGCAAAGAGTGAGTATCGAATTATTTCACTTGTTTTTTAGGCTGCTGGAGCTAGAGAAACAAAGATAAATATGAAAAGAATTCTGAAGTTGTCTCTATTTGGGAGAGTTCAAAATTATCGCATTTGGTTTTCCATTTAATCTTTTGCAATTTTTAATCAATATTTAATTGACTTCATTACTGAGTTTTCAAAATTGTCACTTGACTGGCTTTTGCTTGCCTTTTTTTTTTTTTTTTTTTTTTTTTTATACTTCTACTGAAAACTGGTTTAATTAACATTTCAGTACTAAAGAAAATATTAGTTTTGACATAAAAAAGCTCTGGCTTTTGCTAGTAAAGAAAGTGCAAATCTTCCTGCTTCATCTGCAAGTATATTTCAACCTTTTCAATTGCATTTTTTAATGATTCTAATAAACCATCTCCGATTTTTTATAAAACTCTGAAGTTGACAGCAATAATTATTAAAAAAGCTATATATGTATGCCACCTGTTTCCAGTAATGGCACTTCTTTTTTGAGCTGTTAATAGATATTTCTAGCTAAATAAAATATGTTGGAAATTCAGTAAAAGCATTTTGGATTTCATGAACTCTTTCTGAATTCAAAACAGGGTCCAAAAAGGGTCCGAAAGATTCATCATAAAATGTCTCAGGGCACAGTTTTAAGCCAGTCTGCAGTAGGACTTGTTTTGTAGAAGTCCCCATTGCACATACCAAATTAAATTAATGCTCTCAAATATTAGATTCACTGAGAAGCTGTAGGTTTTTGGACATTTCTAACTCAAATTATTGGTTTGGATTCTGGAAAAAAAAAAGTTTTAGTCTGGTAACAATTTTCCCTGAAGATGGAAACCTCTACTTTCTGATCAGTTTAACTCCTAAAGTTGAACAGATGCTCCAGTAGAATTCCTTTTGATTAATTTAGAGTAAATTAATAAGTAAGCAAAAAGCCAAAAGTAATGAGTTTTTCAATTTTCCTGCCTGTGAAAAAAGCAATACACTAACACTGGAAACAGACGGACCTAGAAAAACTGTACTGTGCAAGATGAAAAATTAAATCAGATGACTAACTCACAGAAAATTAAAAACTAAATAATTTTATTTTATGGTTTTTAATATTTATAATAGATTTGGTATTTTGTTCTATGTAATTTCAATTAATTAATTTGGGATTAAATTTAATATCATATTGCATTATCCCATTGTGGTGCTCTTGGCATTCAATTCTAATATGTTAACACCAGGATAAAATAATGAATATAGATTTTGCCAAGAACGGGAGAGTAAGTATGGTCCCTGGGAAAAAAAGGAGATGAGGTATAGCCACAGGCAAGAGGACTCGAGGGGCTGAACAGGGTATTCATGTTATTTCTCTTTCTGTTGCTTCCATCCTAGTATTTTCCTCTTTGTCCTTAATCATGCTTTGCTTTTATTTAATTGCTTTCCATGATGAACAAAAATTCAATCACCTCTTAAAAGTCTTGCTGATCCAAAGCCAGAGCTGTCTGTCAATGGGTGTAAATCATGCATTGCTAAGTAAAAGCTGAAAAACCTGAGGTGAACCCGAGAGACGCAAATCACGCTCAGGTTAAAGCGTACTGCTCAGAATTTTCAGAGCAAGGAAGACATCCAAATTTGTCTCTAGTTATGGAACTGCGATTTTTTGCATGTTTTGGGTACCTGTATTCCCCACCAGATTTTGAAATGTCAGAGCACGCTCAAGAGAGCTTGCTGTGAAAATTCCCTTTCCACAGTCATTTTCAAATTTCAGAAGGTATTTATGACCCAGTGGGGCATGAAGTTTCTCTTTGTGCTGGATGAATAGATTACTAGGATATTAGGATAGCTTCTGCTGATAACCAGAAACACAGGAAAATTCTGTCTGAAGGTTTCCAACCAGTCTGAAGGCAGCAGCTAGAACAGCATTTCAACAAGATGTCTGAGTCCTTTAAAGATGTGGAAAAGCAGATGGTGAAACAAAGAGGGCCAGGTGATGGGAATCAGCACAGGAGCTCGAGACTTGGCTAAAAGACTTGATAGGCCTCCAGTGGAAGCAGAGGAAAAGACCAGGGTGGAGGGCAGGAATTAACCATAGATACCTCTTTTGAGATTAAAGCGTACTACTTTTTTGTTACAAGCAATAAGGTAGCAGATTTTTGGCTATAATTGAGTTGGGTTGTCTCATTCATTTGCCCGGTGGAGTGAAAAAAGCATTTTGAAACACATGCTTGGTTTGCTGGGGCTCATATTCACTCACAGAGACAGATGAGTAGACTTATGCAGCCAGATCACCAGTTACAGCACGTGGGCTGACTGCATCTTTGTTATGTGTGATTGTAATGGGTAGAAGATGATCGCTGGTTCTTGGTTGAAAAGGTGGGAAGGGGTATAATTGGAGAACAGGTACATCTCAAGGTGGATGGAGAGTAGGAGATGGGAAAACTGTATACTGGATCGTGTTGCACTTCTTAGGAAAGGCAGTAAGATCCTTTTTGAAGATGGGGAACTCTGAGATAAAGGGAGAGATGACGTGCTCAGATGTGTCAAAGAAAAGCTGAGGATTGACGCCTGAGTTAGGGAGGTTCGTGAGGTTGCTGTGACCCTATCTGTAGGATGTAAATTCCAGTAATTTTCTATCATCCTGTTCCGGATGTGTGCAGTATCTGGGAGAGAAAGGTAATTGAATGATAAGACTTGGAGAGATAACGGGTGATGTGAGATTAAAGGATCAGGACATGGGGAGACAGCGGAGAAGTGATGTCCTGAAATGCTGGAGACAAGGCCTGAACCCTGAGTCCTAGGGCTCCTGGCTGGGATCCCTGGGCAACGGCTGGAAGTGCTTAACAGAAAGATAAAAGCCATCGATTTGCATTGGGAGCTGCCAATAGCTGGCGTAAATCATAACTGAGGGAACGTAATTGCTTTTAGTCTCTCTCTTAGCATTCATGATTGAGAACTCTTAATAATTTTTTTCTCTGTAGTTTACTCATCAAGTAGTGTAAAGGGACATTGGACCCTTTGCTTATGTGGCATATTTTTTTAAAACATCTCTTTAAGATTTGAGAGATCTTCCTCTAAAACATGTGAAAATAAGGTCTAAACCACATTCCTTACCTACCAGGAAAGTGCTCTCAGGGGGCTATAGGTAATCTTTGCAGAGGGCTTAATCTGCCATACCTGTAGGGTTTTGTAACATTAACTAAGTAGTTTGCTGGTTTGGACTGAAATAAAGATATCCACAACTAAGTTTACAGCTTACGGGTTGGAGTGCTCTCAGGGCATGGAAGAGATTTGAGTCCGAGATGCATCTCAGAGATGCAGGGAATGGTGAATGAGGTATGCTATGGAGTAGATTCCGCAGAAAAGACTAGGATATACATATCTAACTCTTTAACTCACAATTTCCTGAGGTCAGATGAGATAGAGGAGAAAGCATGAGCCAAGCAACACCACTCATTTATTGCTGAAGCAGCTGCAAAGACAGTCTATACTCACTGCTGTACTGTACATTTATTATATGACAATAGCCACCAATACTCAAGTTTGCTTGTGGAGCTAGGTTTTGTACAAAGCCTGGAGTTAGTAGCTACTGAGCTACTACATGATCAAATAGCCTCAAGGTAAAATGTAATTATGTTCTCAGTCCAGTTTCTGATGGTGGGAGATCTGTTGTTACAGAAAGTATCAGAAATGGAGACAAATAAATGGCAGCTTTGATGGCTGCTTCAAGACAAATGTGAAGGCTGACCACCTCCTGCCTCCTCCCTCATTTATAGACTCACACCAGATTGTATAGTTCTTGAGAGCAAAGACCATTCTTTTGAGAATAGAAAAATTTACAGTGATCCAATCTGCATTGTGGCCAAGAGAGACTTGAGGGATGCCAGTCTTATGTATTCCTCAGGACCCTCGTGGCATTGACCAAGAGGACTCTCTATAAGTCCAGAAGAAAGAAGATTTGCTTTCTGTTGAGGGTTATCTTCTTATCCCTTTTCTATAACTTGAATTCCTCTGGGCAGCAATGAAATATTTCTTAAAGCAAAGGGATTTTATGCTAATGCTTGTTGTCTCTCTATGCAGCCATGTGGTTTTCAGGAATTTCTGCCCTGGTCACTCTCCTAAATTGAATTTGCTCATCAAGGGGAAACAGACCCCATTTCCAAGGGGTTATGTTCAAAGGGAAGACACAGAAAAGAAAGATGAAGAAAGAACTGATAGTTCCATAGACTGGAAATCTGTGCCAACCTAAGAAAAATACGTCTCCCTCATATGCCACAAAGCCAGTCAATCAGTCAGCTAAAGGGGCATGTTAGCTGTTCCAGGTATTAGAAACTTCATACATTGTCTCTGCCTATGTAATCAGGTATACACTGTCAAGTATATGAGACGGATGCAACAGAGTTAAACCTTGTTATTGTAAGTGGTTGAGTCCGTATGGATTATTAATCTCTAGCAGTAATATCACAGAGTTCAAGGAAACCAAATCTCTCCTGGAATTCTTACACCACTGAACGCATTTTCTCATACCTTTTACTTAAAATTACTGGACAAATACTGAATAGTCTCCAAGTTAGGCTAGTTTACCTGTTTCAGCAGTTTAAAATTGTCAGATAATGAGACACTAATCAGATTCAAAACAGCTCCAGAACTGAAGGCATCAAAGAGCCGGTTTAGAAAGCAGAGTTAGAAGCATAATTACAAGAGAGACTAACGAAGGGCACCTCCTCAATTTCCCTGTGGCCTGTGCTAAGAAATTAAATCCATTTTGTACTGGATAAGCATGACTGAATTGTTAGAAATGAGGGAACGGAAAGATTAAAGTGTTATCTTCTGAACAATAAATACATAATGAACAGAATATATAAAAAAGAAAGCCATTATAATGACAAGAAAAGAGAAATTCAGTGGAGAAATTCAGTATATAAAACCCAGCAGCTGGAACTGAAGTCAGTCAAGAGTTTATTTTGGAGGAATAACTCCCAAATTTTGGAACCTGTGTGGGAATAATTTTTCCTGATATTTCAAGAGTAGTAATGTTGAATCTGTTTCTTGAGTCACCACCTCCCAGAAGAGGGAGACGAGATGTCTCTATGGATAGGTGGGACATGCAATACAAAACCTGTCAAAATCAATCTTTCCATTGGTGCTATTAGGCTCTGTATGAGGCTTTAGCAAAACAGGTCCCCTCTGATTTTGGGATTAATTTCATGTGAAATCTCACCTAAGATTTCTGGAAGCCACAGAAGAAGAGAACTGTAAAACCACACGTAGCCGGTGGAATAGCAACAATAGGTTTTGCACATCTGGGAGAGCAGCAGTGATTCAAAATGCTAAACACCACCAACCTCCACGTTCCAGAATTGTCCCGCTTGCACAGGGACTGAAAAGGCAGATAAGAGCTAAAAAGATAATACAGAGGTTCTGCCCGTAAATATGAAAAATATGTCTCAGCGAAGAACAGAATCTGATTGTTTGGAGAGTGAACAACTGAGATGATCTCCATTAGTTATTTCAGCTTACCACAGCTGCTTGGAATGACAGCAAAGCGTTTAACATGAGGGTGCGAACAGCTTCTGCCTCAATCAGGTTACCACTACTGCGTTATTAACTTAACAGAGCAGGATGAGCCAAACTGAAGGGGCGTTACTGAACGTTTTACAGCTACTAGCTAGTCACTTTATATGGTTTGGTGGGGCTTGACATTTTATCTGCAAGTTCTGCTGGCAAATAAATTTTATTGCACTAAAAAATGTTCGTATTAGCTTTACGCTTGCTGATTTGAATTCTTCTTGATTTACTCATTGAAAAAAAAACCCACCACCCCAGTTCTAAATTGTGAAAATGCATTCATTTCCCAAAGGCAAAAACTGAACAGCATAGCCAAGAAGTTTATATCCTGAGGGATGTTTGTTCCTTGGTTTTGATGAGTAACGGATCACCTATATCCCGCATTATTCTTTCTGATGTCTAACTGGGTAACTGAAACCTTTTAAGTTATAAACACGAGAACGGAAAACAATGAATAGTTAGTTCTTCCGTCTGCTTTTAAAATTTAAATTTGCATTAAAATATAGGTGTTTGTATTGGTGTTTACTCCCTGTTTTCTATAAAAAACCACAAAGGAGCATACAGATGTTTGAGCAAATGAACGGAATGTAAGTCTTGCAGACATTTTTTTCAGCATCATTTCAAATGAGCTTGTTTTCCTGCAATCTCAGTTTCTCTCACACTCTGTTCTGTTTTGTTTAGCTAAATCAATTTACTTTCCAAATGCAATGATTGTCAGCACTCAGGTTGCCTCTGTTTCTGGAATAAAAGAGAAATCAGCAGTCTGTGGAACTTTTCCAAATATGCCTAGAGGGCCCTCTTTAAAAGACTATGAATCTTTGGCACAAAACATGTTGTTGCATTAATTAATGCTACAGACGCAACACAAAATCAGAGGGAAGAAATGTCATAGTTGAAGCAGATATCTTTTTTTTGACAGCCTGGGTCTCTATTTATATTATGGGCTGCTGGAACTCCCCGGAACTCAACTGCTAAAGCCATCTTCCTGTTACATCCCTTACTTAATTTAGTAGTCTTAGAATAAATTACCTTTTTTCCCCACACAGCTTTTACAACCCTCTTATAATGGCATTGCTATGTGTAACTGTCTTCTCCCTTGTGGGCAATTTTAAAATATTTTTTTTTTTAATGAAAGCTTAGTTTTCTCTCTCTAGCCTACTGCCCAGTTCCTATTTTGGAATATGTTCCCTGTCTTCAGTAACAAGTTTATGAATATTAATACTCCAAGCATCTATCACAAGTTATGGAAGAAAAGCCCTTAATCAAAGACACTTGGGCATGTATGTGAAGGTTACCTAGTACATTATGATAGATGACCCTCCGTAGATTCCATAGCTCACCTATTTTACCCATTTCACATCGTGATAATCCTGCCCATTTTATAAAGACATGAATAATTTAACCTGCTCTATCAGAGTTAATATCTGAGAGATGTGTCTGTTGGGGAAAAATGATACACTTATGAACTTTCTGAAACAATAAAATTGATCAGTTTTTAAGCCAGCTTTTCCTGTGAAGCTAATTCCCCAAGTAATTTATTTTCACTGATTAAATCTGCTGTCTGAAAGTAGGAGTTAGCAGATCTCTGCAGCAAAGCACAATCAGCTGCATTGAAGATGGAGCCCAAACTCTCTGTAGAATCTAATCGAATTTGCACTGAATGAGATAAATGGTATATGTGTTTGTATTTACTTACAGAAAAAGAAGGAATCAGTCTAATACTTAGGGAGTTCTTTGCACTGATGATCATGTTCTTCTGATGTTCCACAGAATGCAGCCTTTGCAATCACAAGAACATGATAATCAGTGAAATTACAATTATATTGATTTTACTGGTTCAGCTGGAGAAGGCAGGGTGCTACTCTTTCTGGGATGAAAAGAGAAAGTAGCATTTCTACTCTGAAAAGCAATTACATTGGCCATCAGCTTAGAGTCACTGTAGCTAATGCTTGTCCAGTGGTCTGTAACTAACTCATTCAGAATTTATAAGACTAAAGATCTTAAGAGTTTACTGAGGAAGAAAGGCAGATGGAAAAAAAAAAATAGCTGCAGCAATATACACATATGAAAATAGCATGTCTGTAACTAGAAATACCGTCTCTGGAATGATTTCTGTATCTCATCACAAAGAATGGACAGATCCCTTTGAACAAGAAGAAAAGGAACAGACACGCAAATGGAAATCACTGAATAAATACTGGGCAGCAGAGAAAAATCATCCAGCCATACTTTGAAAGGAAGGGAAATCTTCTCAGGACAGTAGCTCCTTTTGACATTGTTCTGCGTGGATGTACTCAGATTGTTATCTGCCAGTCCCTGCTTGTCAGAGCAACCTTTCAGAAAGGACAGTTGTCTGCTAGTTTTAGGGCAAATTTTTAAACTTATTTTAACTCGTAATTACAGCAAAAAACCCACACTGATTCCTGAGCAGATCTAAGGATAGAAAATGATTTAAAGTGATTTTTGCATCTTGCTAGCTTGTCTGAATATAAATTGTAAATCATGACAGCGTAGGACAGCCCCTTGATTTCTACTAATGAAGTTCTGGTTTACTGACATAACCCTGAATAAGCTATTGAGGAAGTAGAAGCCCTTAGGCTGACAGCATTTATGCATGCAGCGATTCCTTGGGTGCACAGCCTGTGCTTTAGCTCCTTCGCAATGCCCTTGGTGCACTGCATGTTGAGAAGCAGTAATGTGTATTTCAGGAGGTGCTGAAATCTCATCTACAAGCAACAATCGCATCATTATAGGGTAGAGACACCAAACGTTACACAGCTTCAACGTTATACACTGTCTTAAGGAGGCCCATTTGCTTCTAGATCCCTATTCTCAGGAAAGTGTATTTTTGTAGGGCAGCATAATCAGCCTTATTTCATCAACGACAGATACAGGAACCCCAGAATATGTACTGGGAGGTGGAAGCTGAAGTTACTCATATACTGCCACGACACTTCCATCCCAGGCTCTCTACAGCACAAGAACAGCCAATGAACCTCCACTAAACTGGTATTCAGATTCTTGCAAAATTAAGAAAATCACATGAGGTATTTCTGTCACAGATTTTTTTGGCCTTGATTTGAATTCAAGCAAGGACTTATGATGACACCCCTGAATTGACAAACTATTCCTCTGTTTCTTCTCATTAGCGTAACAAAATGCTGTAGAATGGCGACTGAAAGCTAAAATGTTATTCAGCCCATATGCCTAATATTTACACTGAAGATTTATGTGTGAGGTTAACTACATAATTATCCTGTTTAAGGGTGTTGCTGGGTTTCTGCATTAAGACTGATGGCATAGATGAACAAGTAAAGGTCATTCTTTGATGCATTAGTTTTTAGTTGATGGACAATTTAACACACAAATATTTTCCGTTTAGCACGAAATTTCTTTCATGAAAATCACATCCCACTGCCTGTCTTTATAAATATTAATTCACAAAATGCATGTACTTTGTGTAGCTCCTGACAGCCTCTGTGGTGGAACTGACACATTAGTCAAAAGAGAGAAGTAAAAAAAAAAAAAAAGGCTAAAAATTATATTCCAGAATATCTATGTCAAAAGGCACTAAGATACGTATTTAAATATAGAGTTCTACCAAGTTTCAGAGCGTAAAGACAAAGACGCTGAGATAGATGAAGATGCAGCAGTCAGCAATATATTCAGATCTTAACATTCACACTGTAGGTGGGAATCCTCCCAAAAGGGCTAAAACCAAAACTGCATACAAGAAATTAAGGTTAGAATAATCAAATCAAAACAAACAAACCGACCGCTCCAAATTCAAAAGCAAATGATGCTTAGTCAGTTTCTGAAGAAAAGCATGGACAACATGCCAACCAATACACAGTCTTTGAAACGAGAAAGTACACGGACTGGCAAAGGGATACATCAAGAGATACTGCCAGATTAATGAAAACTGGGATAGGAAGAAGGTATATACGTACATAAGCAGAAAATCAAGAGATATGTTTTTAATAGTTGGTCTGTTCTGTGAGGAGCTAAGTCAAAATTTTCCTAGCAAATCAATAAGTACTGACTCAGGTGGAATTCAAAGGGGGAAAGGTACTGGCAAAGATGAACTGCAGAGCTGAAGGAAATGCCAGGGGAGTCTGAGGAAATCACTGAACTGATAAATAGAACCAGCTCTGCTTTCAGGTATAGTACACAGTTCCTAGCAGAGCTGTGATTCCTGCAGACATGAGGCCAGAGATTACCAGTGCACAGACATTCACAGATTGTTCTGCTGAAAGATCAGCACGAGGAAATTCTGAGTCTCAGTAAAACATTATCTTAGAAGGAAACTATTCCCCTAATTCCCATGAAAAAAAGACAAGAATTTGCATTTATTCTGCCAGCACCATATTAAAAGCTGATCAGTATACTGGCCTCTTTTTTCCTACCTGCTTTGGTTATTCTATTACTTTTATTATATGTAGACCTGAAACTATGTGTGTTGTGAAGGGGCAGAGTTTTCCTTTCCTCTGCACATGAATATAACATGTCACACTTGATCTTGAATTCCAGCCACTCAGTCCAAGCAACAAATAATTCAAGTGAGCAATCTGTACTGAAATACTCCTTGTATAACTCCTTGTGTAACAAGGTAACTTACTGCATATGACAGAGATAGTAGCATCTCTTGAATTGTTGTCTTTTCTTAGGTGCTCTGCCTTTATACTGCAAACCCCCCCATGCATATCTGATTTTAGTGATTAGGTTCGCCCACCCTGCTTAGCTACTATAAAATCTCAGATTCCTGTCACTTCTCACAAGAATTTGCAGCTTAGAAACAGATGCTGTAAAACATTTATTTTGATTCAGGAAGATCTAGATCCACTGTACTAGTGCATGTTACAAGAAAATCTTTGCAGAGCTGAATCATTAATTTTAACAAAAGAGAAAATATATCAGAAGGTATAGAGGGATTTTTCAAAATGGGAACAGGCAAATATCAGTACAGTTATCAGAGGTCACATATTTCAAGCTGGGATTCTTTGTTTGCCTCTGTTAAAACAGTACAATGGGTTCCCATTTGAAGACATCAGCAGGTCTTTATTTCATTTACTTCAAAATCTTTTCTGTTGGTGCTATACAGAGTGTAGTGTGGCAATACAGAAAAGCTATAACCAGATTTGTTGCAGTCTCCTTTTGATTTAATTTCAATAATAAAAACTTGTCCTATCTTATTTTGTGTCTCATTTCTTGCTTTTTGCAGTCTGATCACTTGACAAGGATTAAAGAGACTAAATCTGCATTCTAAAAGTGTATTAACTTGTCTATACCAAAATAAGGCTTTGAATATATGTTAATTTATAATACTTTATTAAACTATACAGGTTTTTAATAAATAAAATTCAATTACTTTATTTGCATTAAATTATATATGGTTGTACTCTTATGTGTTATGTTAGCTCCATATACAGAATATAGAATATTCTCTTGGGATTTAACCAATGAACTTTGGATGTGGGATTCACTTTCCATTCCAGTATTACTACAAAGCACCTTCTATATCTCACTGTCAAAATGGTGTATATACACTTTTATCTTTTCTTCATAATAGCTAATCCATATTCGTTGTGTTTATTATGGAGGTAAGTGCCTAGATTTGAAGAGCATTGACTTTCAGTAACTCAAAAAGTAATTTCATTTTTGTGGGACCAAACCAGGGTTAGTGGCATTACTGATGGCTAAGTTGGCTACATATATTTATCTACTTTCATTTAAGCACCAGAAAAGTGGGCCAGCCTGGAACACTATGCTGTTGAAATTATTTTTTTTTTTTATTAGATTCACCATTTCACCATGGAAAGGAATTTAATATCTTTATCATGTTAGAATTTAGATACTTAAGAAAAGACAGCAGACAAAACCAAAGCTAGCTTGGTATTAGAAATGGCAGAGGGGGGCAAGTGTTTTGTGCTTACATTAATTACTTTACAAAGAAAAGTTACTTTAGACATTTTCTTTGGTAATAGAAAAGTGACATTTCGAAGCTGTTTTCAGAGTAGAGAAATTCTGACCATCCTGGAGCAAATATGTTATTTTTCTTTACCCACAACATAGTTAAGGCTGAGAGGCAAAGATTTTACTTGAAATATTTTTTTTACTTTTTCACTTCAGGAAATTTTTGCACTTCAGGAAATTTTACTGGTCCTTGCATTTATTTATTTTGATCATCCTACACAGTCTACACAGTCATTGCACAAACAAAATCAACCCGTATGTCCATCAAACATTACCCATTTTCATAACATCTTTTAACAGTAATCAAGCTACATAAAAACTGAAGTGCTTCCTGAATTGGAATATGCAGCTGCATGTTTTATGCCTGGCTCTGCTGAGAGGTGAGACAGGGCAGGCTATCTTAACACTTCTTTAATGAAAGATGTAATGATTGAATCTCTGTGTTAAAATCTCTCATTCTTTAGATATTATTTCATTGTAATTTTCTGTGGATTTGGAATTGCTATGTATTATGCACAATATTTCAAAGCTATTATTCAGAATAAAGGAATTTTTGAGACTATCAGGGTGCAGTTTCATAACTGGGTTCATCGTCTCAAGGAGTTATCTAACTTCACCTCCCCCAGCTGCAAGTTCTCTCCTGCTTCTTTGAGCAAGCATTAGTATTCATGCAGTCATGCGTGAATCATCAGACCGAAAATGTAACCTCCAAAAATTAAGTGGTTCATTTTCAATTGAATAGTGAAAAGACTGAATTTACCCTGTGGGCCACATAACAGTAACTTAAGGGCAAGTCTGTGGAAGCAGGATCAAGATGAAGGATGGGATGGTCCTTTTTGGTAACAGCAGGCTTAGATTGGCTCGTTTTCTTCTGAGACAATTTTGGGAAAACCTTTGCATGTTGATTACTTTAGAAATATGGACTTGTGGCTTACAGATCTGTGATGGTCACATCTTGTGGCCTTCTTTGGACCTGAGTACGAGAAAGCAATTTAGAATTTGTAGACTTCAAAAGGCAGACTAACCTTAGGGCACCTACTCCAGTCGTAGAACCACAGAACAGTTTGGGTTGGAAGGGACCTTAAAGATCATCTACTCAAACTCCCAGCCATGGACACGGACATCTTTCACTAGATCAGGTTGCTCAAAACCCTGTCAAACCTGACCTTGACAACCTGTCTATCAAGTACTGTTCAGATCTGAGTTCTCTCCAGACTACCAACCATGGAGCAGGAAAACCTCAGCTGGAGTTTTTATGAGAATCTTCACTTTTAAAATAGAGTAAGTTAAACCCCTTTGCTAACTCTAATTTTTAAACATTCCTTCAAACAAAACTGTTTCCATGTTGTTGATGGAAACATATCTACTCTTCCCTCTTTTTGGATTGCTACACTCTAGAAACACCTGTCATAACTGGATCTGGCCTCTGTTATGTGCCGACCTGAAGTACCTGAGAAGTTCCAGACCCACGAGGAAAAACACCTTGTGTCATCTCCTCCCTTCCCGTGACCACACTGCTGTTCTAAGGAGAGAAAATCAGATTCTAGATGTTGTGCATGGAATATTTTGATCGTGGTCTGTTTTTCACCTTCTAGGCAACAGCAGTTACACTACAAAATGTAGTACACATTCTTGAAAATAGAGGTCATAATGTCATTTGAAGGGAAAAATCTAATACAAATGTATATTCATATGTGACAACTTCTCTGCACATATGGTTCTAAAAATGTCTTTCTTTATCTGCTGATTCAATACCTACA
Source organism: Athene cunicularia (assembly GCF_003259725.1). Taxonomy (NCBI): domain Eukaryota; kingdom Metazoa; phylum Chordata; class Aves; order Strigiformes; family Strigidae; genus Athene; species Athene cunicularia. Next base: position 20,770,384 of record NW_020799105.1, read on the forward strand.
TAATTTAGTCCCTTAGCAAAATTTCTTTCCTGGGATCCTTGCCAAAAGCTTAAATCCAGAGTGATGGTAGTTTTTTCTGAGAGGATTATAACTCCATGAAGAGCCAAAAAGACTGCATTGGGAAGCTGTCACATAGTCATGCTTCTAGAGCTCTATATGACAAAGCAAAAAGCTTTAATGTCACTATTAACAAATGGACTATCACTCAGCCCTTATCACCTCCTGAAATCCTGCAACTCCCTTTTTCTAACTTCTTTTATCTTCTCATTGTCCTCAGGTACCCATCACTACAATAGCACTTGCTGCACACCAGAAAAGAATTTAGACCTAGTGTCATGGCTCCCTGGTTAGTCTTCCATTTCTTTTTATCTTTCAAATGTAAATTATCTCAATGTAATGTTTTTCAAATCTCCTCTATCACTTTAGTCACTGAATCACAGAATGTTTTGGGTTGGAAGGGATCTTAAAGACCATCCAGTTCTAACCCCCTGCAGGGCCACCTTCCACCAGCCCAGGTTGCCCAAAGCCCCGTCCAACCTGGCCTTGAACCCTTCCAGGGAGGGGGCAGCCACAGCTTCTCTGGGCAACCTGTGTCAGGGCCTCACCCCTCTCACAGGGAAGATTTTCTGCCTTAGATCTCATCGAAATCTGCCCTCTGACAGTTTAATACTGTTCCCCCTCATCCTATCCCCACACCCCTGATCCAGAGTCCCTCCCCCCTTTCCCGCAGCCCCTTTCAGCCCTGGGAGGCCGCTCTAAGGTCTCCCCGCAGCCTTCTCTTCTCCAGCTGAACCCCCCAACTCTCTCAGCCTGCCCTCACAGGGGGGGCTCCAGCCCCAACGATCATCTTTGTGGCCTCCTCTGGACCCCCTCAACTAGAGCCATGTCATTCTGATGTTTGTGCCCCCAGAGCTGGACACAGAGCTGCAGGAGGGTCTCATGAGAGTGGAGCAGAGGGGGGAATCCCCTCCCTTCCCTGCTTCTCTTGATGCAGCCCAGAATATATCTGGGTAATGTTGAGCTTCTCGTCAAGCAACACACCCAAGTCCTTCTCCTCGGGGCTGCTCTCCAGCCACTCCTCGCCCAGCCTGGATTTGTGCTGGGGATTGCCCCGATCCATGGGCAGGACCTTGCCCTTGGCCTTGTCGAACTCCATGGGGTTTGCATGTCCCACCTCTCCAGCCTGTCCAGGTCCCTCTGGATGGCACATCCCTTCCCTCCAGCGTGTCACCGCACCACACAGGTCGTTGGTGAACTTGCTGAGGGTGCCTCGATCCCACTGTCCATGTCGCTGAGAAAGGTCTTAAACAGCGCCGGTCCCAACACCCACCCCTGAGGACACCACTCATCACTGGTCTCATCTTGGACATCGAGCCGCTGACCCCAACTCTTTGGGTGTGACCATCCAGCCAATTCCTTATCCACCAAGGGGTCCATCCATCAAGTCCATGTCTCTCCAATTTAGAGACAAAGGTGTCATGTGGGACAGTGTCAAATGCCACAATGTCACAAGTCCAGGTAGGTGACATTAGTTGCTCTTCCCTTATCCACCAGCACCGTTACCCTGTCATAGAAGGCCACAAAATTTGTGGCTTTAGGGATGTTCAAAACCTGTCTCATATTCATCAGGAAAAATAATGACTCCTACTACAATATAAAAAAAAAGTGAGTTAATGTTTCGGGTTTTGAAAATAATATTTAGTTGATTGTAACGTAGATTATAAGAGCATAACTTCACAGGCAAAGAGCAATGACTCAAGTTACAACAGAGGTTTGAAAAATAATGAGACTTTGCCTCAACATATATTATTAATTCTGTAGATATTAATACTTGTCTTCAATAATTCATGACCTGCATTCATTTTTGTGGGATCTCAATGTTTTCTGACACAGCCTCACTGCCTGGCAAGGGAGGGAGGAACAGAACATCTGGGTGATTACTGATTTTTGCAACATTGCAGACCTGAGCTGCTACTGGGGAAGCCAATATGTAAGGAGCAAGTGCTTCAGGAAAAAAACCTTTGGAGCCTTTAGACAGTTCAATATGTAATTCTGGTAATACTATTGAGTTTTTTAACACCAGTTTCTGTAATGATTTATCAGAATTTAGAGATTATAGTTAGTTATGGGTGTACTACATCTATTTTTCTTCAGAGCTCTATCCTTAATTGCATTTTTACACAATAAATTCCTGTCTTTTGTAAGTGAAGCTGATTTTTACTGTGTGAACACAGTTTGTCAGGGTGTGCTGTGGTGCGGCAGAAGCTGTAGATCAAGCCAGGCCTTGGCACCAAGCATCTCCCAGGGGCAGGGACTGGCTGCAGCGGGGTCTGGGAGCTCTCCCAGTGGGAAGGGGCAGCCTTCTGCTGTGCTGGCCCAGAGCTGGCCCTGGGCCTCCCCCCTGGAGGGAAAAGGATATGCTCAGGACTCTCTATTTCACTAGAAAATTTTGTCTTTTAATTAGAAGTCAAATACTGAGTGTTAAGGTTCTGGAATTAATATTTCAGTATCAAAATAACTTTCTTTTGTCTTGCCCTTGTTCGTGTCCCTCCCATCACCTCCACTGAATTGTGCTGGACCATTCCTCACTAGGGCAGAGTCTATATGCCCCTATTTGTGAGTAAGGATGCCTGTGGTGTGGCTACAAAAGAATCCAAGTTTCTGTGTTAAAAATTTCATTATTTTTAAACCCGTGGCTTCATTTTTGAGTAGCTGTGGGATGGGGTGGTGAACTTTAGCATTACTCTCATGAAAGATGGATATGGTTCATTCTACCCATTCATCTTTTTGAACATTGCTGTATTGGCTCATTTTACCCATTTACTTTGATGCTGTCAGGACTAAGGGAAAAATTCTATTCTAGAAAAGCAGAATTGAAGGGAATTAGGTAACTTGTAGGCATTGCCAGATTGGAATGAAGGGCTTTTCAAGGAACATCAACATATGAATAGGATTACCTTGGATGCACTGGTGACCAGACATATTTTTAGCCTTTGGCAGACAAGAATGGAACCTCTGAAAACAGCATGACTGCCACTCAGAATGAAAGAATTAATATGTCAGGAAACTAGGGAAACAATATGAACATTACAGAGGGGGAGCTGAAATTTTTGGAGAAGGGGATGAGGAGATAGGCAGTATCAAAAGCAGGGACATATTTTTAATTTTGTTTTTACATGTCTGATTTAAGGATCCTAAAATAACATGTTCCAAATGAGTAATAAATGTCAGATTGTTTGCAAAAGTCTGTCTGGTGCTACTGCACATTTAAGTTGTTGTATTGATTTTGAAAGGAAGTGTTCCTAAATAGAGGCTTATTTTCATTTGCAGCAAGCTGGGGGTCCTGGTGAGAAACAGGGACTGTGAGCTTAGCAACAAGTTATGAGAAACGGTGCTTGCCTAGGATTTAAAACAGAAATGGTGCCCCTGCCAGAGGAGGGATTGGCTGACGTCAAAAAGCGCAGACTTCAAAAAGATTTTTAGCTCTCTTTTAAAATTCTACCTCCTTTTAGAGCAACATTTAATCATTACTGTTGACTTGTGAACTATCCTTTGTATGCTCATAGCTAATAGTGTCTGGGATCTGCTAAAATCTGTGATACAGTAGAAGTCTCTAGGCTTGACTGCATTCTCTCTCAAGAGGTTGTAAATCAGCTTGACATACCTCTTCCAAATGCAGTGTCACTCCTAGGGCCAAGCTCATGAAACTAGGTAGCATATAATACCTCATACATGTAAACAGGTGATTAGAGTTTAATGATCTTATGGTTTAGATGACTTCATTGAATAAAATCCACACCTTTTTAAAAACAGGTTTAACAGTGGGATTATTTTTAAGCCTTACTAACAAATGACGTCAGAGTAGTTTAAAACAAAGCAAAAGTGAAATTAAAAAAAAGGACAAAATTAGAAAGCCTTTTAATCCTCATGAGATCTAAAATCTAATTTTAATTAGCTTCTGGTCATCTGGCTTTATTTTAATATTTCTGAATGGCATTATACTCAACCATAACACCACATATAGGTACCTCATAAAGAAATTTATCCCATCATAAAATCTGTACCAAAACTAGACAGGATGTTCTCCCTGGAGATGCTACTCTCTCTAAGTTGACTATAAAGGGAGTGTAAATGACTTAAATTACATTACAGTATATGAGATGACAAACTGAAGCGTCATGATTACCATGTTGAATTCAGATTCTTGGGAAAACATTCAGAGCTAGGGGTTTTTTAGGATCCCAATTTCCAGGAAAATCAGCAGGGCTTAAATGAAAATGCTTTTCAGACTGGCCCTTTTTATACCTGACATCAGTACATCAATCTTTCCCCATTTCTTCTCTGACTGGCCAATACAGATGTAAACTTTCTGAACCAGGACTATTCATTATTATATGAACACCATATAAGACAGTAACATTGATTTAATTTTATTCTCTAAGAGCTGTTTGTAATAGAAGTGATAAGCAGTGCTAACAATAGAATGTATTATGTATTTGCATGTTATATTTATTAGCTTATTAGCTGCGGTACAATCTCCAATCTGCCACAGTATGAAACTGCAGAAAACTGAATGAAGACTTAAGACTGATTTTACTCTTGTCTTGTGTAGCATAGATATGGAATAGGTGTGTACAAAGATTATTTATAAAGTAGCAAAATATGCAGGGGAAGAGACTCCCAGGAATTTCCTGTGAAATTCATCTCTTAAAATAGTATAAAAGGAGCATCATTTTCTGTTACATGCCAGCTGACTTTTCTACAAAGATCATTAAAATGTGTGTGGGTTAGTGCAGGAGGGGACAAAAAGATAGAAACATTTTAGCAACTGTTAAAGCATTTTAGGTAGGTTGCTTTGTTTACTGGTGCATTTTCAAACATGTTAAAGGTTAGAAACACCGGGGAGAAAATGCCTACGTAACTTTTCCCCTCCTCTCTCACAAAGTCCCACATACATGAAACAAAAGCATTCTTCAGTGTATTTTAAAAATATATTCTTATTTGAAAAGTCAGAGGTTTGGTTTTTTTTTTTTAATACTAGCAAGATTTTAAGAAACTATTCATTGAGACAGATCTGAGGGGTCTCAGTAAGGAATTAAGTCACGAATACATGTTTTACTCTAAAAACACTAACAGCCCCAAGCCAAGATGCACAGAGTAAATATTGACAAAGTCCTTACTATAATCTGTAGCTTCTAACACAGCAAGGAAGAGGCATTTCCTAGGTTTACTCTGGCAGCCACACCAGGTATAAATCAACAGAGGAACATGGTTTGGTTGTGCTCCTTTTTGTAGCAGTGACTGATTTTTTTATATTGCACTGATCATTAAGCGTAAGGTAACAGAGGTGGATCTCATAAAAAAGAAGTAATAAGGATGTATTTTTCCTGTGTGGAACAAATCCAGATAATTTAAAAACACCACGTGTTGCTCACACCTGCCATATGTAGTTTCATGAGAGAGCAGAAGATGTAATTTATAATTGACATTATAACTCATCAGAGCAGCATTTGTTCCCGTCTTCTTTCAGGGATTTGGACCCTGAATCCCAGGGCTTTAGTTAAACCTTTCTGAGAGATTCCCTCTTGTTTCCTGAGCCACTTCTGACCTGTCACTGTAACCTCTCTGTAGCTGCGTGTGATTTTCCCATTTGCGAAAGAGATAATCTTGATCGTTGCTGCATATTTCATTATCATACCAGTCTCTGACCATCACAGACAAAGGATTCCTGGGGTTTTTTATTATTAGATGACAAAAATTTTCGTTTTGATCTATTGCAGCTCACTTCTAAATTACATTTGTTGTCTCTTTGAGATCTTACATCCTTCAGAAGGCTCCTGACCAGTTTGGGCCAGGATGCTGGCAATAACAGACCACAGACATAGACGGGAGATGAGATGCTGAAATCCAGTCCTTATTTTTAGTTAGGTTTTCATGGTAGAGATTTGTGCTGTGTTCTGTTTCTAACTCAGCTTTAGTGTTGCCCATGTAATCAGTTGCACACAGCATATTTACTTCCCTTCTGGATTCCAAAGCTGATGATTTGCAGCTGGCTCAACAGTGATGTGCTGTAGGATCTTCCAGGTCGGATCCCCTTCATTCAATGGATTCTTGCCAGTGTGTGCTACAAATTCCCATACCGTATGGAAGTTCCTCTCAGCCAGAGGTATTTTGTTGGCTATGCCTGGGTGTCTTTTGCTTCTCTTAGATTGTATAGGTCCTGCTCATCTGTAGTTACTAAATTCTAAGTCGAATAGATATGTATCGATGAACAGGAAATCTAAACAAATCCTTACAAACTTTTCCCTCTGTTACCCAGCTCAGTTTTTGGTGCAGTTACACTGCTACACAGTAACCGAGGTGTTTGCATAAGGTTAGATGGAAAATAGGAATTAACATGTATATAGTACTGAAATTTATCTCCCACTTCCTGGTCTACTTCTTGGCTCTTCTTCCTTAGTAAAGCCATCCCCCTTTCAGAAGTGAACCACTATAAAAACAGAGCATAGGAAGCACACATGTAAATGTGGAGAAATGTTTCTTTTTTACAGTCTTCAAATAGTCACACCAGCTGTCTCAGACGTCTATTTTAGCATTCACACCCTCATCTCATCACCAGATAAATACAGGAAAAGGGATGCAGGGAAGTGGGAAGGTGAATGAACGATAGCTGTCAGCCTGGCGACTGGACAAACAGCTCTGTTGGACTGTCTGTGATATCCCTCTCTGGCACCTTGAGTAGGTTTTGTGGAAGAGTGGATGGAGTCAGCAAAGAATCGTTTCACAGCAGAAGGGTCTGAAATGTATCCAAGCCAGTTCCAGTGAATAACCCGCTAGGCACTCCGGTGGAGTGATGAATCACTTCTGAGGTTTGGGAACCTGAAAGCCTGAATCAATAAATAAGCGTTCACTGGCCTCGATATTGCTGTTGGTGTCTGAAGTTGCATCCCCATCAGTGTATTAGCACCGGGAGTGTGTTCTTTGAGAGAATCTCCTGATCATTTCCATTGACAGTATTTTGGTTGACCTCACTGTGCTCAGAGCACGGTAATTGAGTTTTAGTTGGACGAAACCAATGGGAAGATCCACCCAATCTGAAAACTGGAAACTCATCTAATGATTTTTTTAATAAAAACTCACCTTGTGAACGACCTCATGGGCATCCAGTCCAAGGCACCAGCCTAGATATGGTTGGGAACAGCCCCCCCCCAATATACATGACAAACACCAAAAGCTCAGCACCATTTTGTGCTACAACCCCACTCCAAGTAGGCTGTTCTACCTGCTAACTTATATCCACATGCAACAAATACTAGTAAGGATGAGAATATTGCCCTATTTTCAAAACTTTCCCCTAGGCGTTCCTCATTAAAAGTACTCCAGAACTGCTGAAAGATAAACACAGATGTTACAGTAAGATTTTGCTCTGCTGGGATCCCCTTTGTTTACCACATAACTTGTTTTTTTGTTTTTCAGAGGCTCCACTGATACAATCACAGCTGACAGCACAGCACCTTAGCCCCAAGATATTCCAGTTGTGCCTAATCCTGAAATGAATAATTTGAGAGTTTATGAGCTTCTCTTTTTTTTTTTTTTTTTTTTTTTTTTTTTTTTTTTTTTAAAAAACGTTACAGGAAATATAAAATCATTTCAGCATCCCACAAAGTTCCCACCCCTCTGTGCATTTAGCTGCACAGTCTTGCTGAGGTAAAATGTGACTTGTGCAACTCCAGCTCTCCGTAGGACATTATTCTACTAATTTGATGACAGCCTTCAGAGTTTTTATCACTACACCATGACTTAAAATCTGCCTGTTGCAGGGGCAGCCTCCCATCTGCTTTACTATTGGCACGCAAAGTCAACTTACTACAGAAGCAAGGGCTGGGGGATGTGGAGAAAGGAAAGGAAAGCTGAATGTTTCACTGTAATGCCCCTTTCATTAGATGTGAGGTCATTTGCTGTGCAAGCAGCTAAACTGTCCCTATTCTCCCCGTGTATGCCAAGATCCGCCAACTTGGGAAGATGCTGGTGCTTCATAGAGAAATCACTGTTTCAGTAAAGCTGATTAGACACTCTACATTTCTGTGTATTTTTTTTTTCCCCCTGAGAAACAAAATGTTTCTGCTGTTTGGTCTTGCAAAATAAAAAAAAAAAAAAAAAAAAAGATTTCCCAGAAATTAGATCCCTTCAGTGAAGTTCCTTGAATCTAAAACCTGCATTTTTCAGTTTTGATAAGGAATTTTCAGCTGGCTCATTTCAACTTTTTTTTTTGTTTGTTTGTTTTTTTGTTTGTTTGTTTGTTTGTTTTTTTAAACAGGGAGGAATTTAAGAAGACAACATTCAAATTTACTGCAGTTATATTTTGAACACCTATACATGACAACTTCTGCTTTACAGTTTTACATATCTATTCAATGTACCCTATCTTTCTATCTTTTATTAAAAATTCTGTTCTCTTGTGACACATGCTCTAAGATTGCTTAGCATGTGTAAATACCTTGGAAATGTGGGGATATTTTTATTTCTCTTTCGCAGTTCAAACTTCTGGCTGGGGAAAGTCACCCAGAACTCAGCACCACCTTGGAGTTTCTCAGCTCCCACTAAAGGTAATTAACTTGCCTGAAGACACGCCGCTTAGCGCAGAAAGAACCCAGATCTTTGGGACTTATGGAAGAGAAGGAAGTACCCAGGATTTTAATCATAAGTTGAAATAACACTGAATGTCACTGCTGCCTTTGTTCTAAGAATCACAATACAAAACGCAAACTTTTGAGAGTAGGTGTTCTAGTGCTAACTATAGCAGATATTTTACTACAGATATGTTGTAGGCAATAGATTTAAAATTATGCAGTGAATAAGAGTAAATGAAATAGTAGATAGCTTTTCCATATGGCATGGCAAGGTTTGATTCATTCAACAATTTGAGCTATTACTTTTATAATAAGTATATATGCAAAGTAGTGTATATGATACGTTCTCTAATATCAAGTATGTTATTTAATATTTATGCAATTCTGTTAAGGATTACAAGTAATACTTACAAGGCTAAGAACTCCAGAGGCTGCAGTGCTTTGGTTAGGGACTGGTAGCTTCATCTCAATTCAGACTGATGGCTTTGTGTGCCTTTGAAATTGCTATTCTCTTTAAAGAATAAAACAGCTTTAAATGGGGGTTTTTTGGTCTCTTTCAGCTTGGAGCTGTTAGAAATGAACTCAATTTTGAGTAAAGAGAGTGTTCTAAGTTTTAAAATGTTAATATAAATACTGCATGGTGTCACTGTAAAACAGGTGCCCACTGTGCACCACATTGTGGTTTTGTTTATGTCTGATCTCTTGAACATCAAATGTTTCAGACGGTTGTGGGAGGGGCTTTATAAACGAGAGCTGGATGGCTCAATTAAAATTGCAAAGCATAATGGCAATATGTAATTACATCTCAGGAGCTGAACTTAAGCCTTTTTTCTCTCTCACTCGCTCATTTTTATCTGCAAGCATCATTATCATCTATACAGAGCTACAATTTTTTGAAGAAATACCTGATTTTTGATGCCTCTATTTTTTTTATGTCTTTATTCAAGGCATTTTACATTTCCAAGAGTGAATCAGGCACTTTAAACACCCAGAATGGCTGCTCTTACATTTTCTGAACCTTTTTTTCTGTCTCTAGATACAAAATTAGTTTCTGTAATAGGTTTATAGGCAAGAAGGAAAACTCTCAAAGTTTTAGCATCACTTTTCTATTCTCTTAACAACAGTTTAACATTGCTCTGATTCTGCAGAGAGCTTGAAAGACATGGAAAATTCAAAAGAAGCTGCAGCTCTGTGCCACAATTAAGAAACACGGATTTCTCCCTTGCAGAAACTTGGGCTGTGGACTCTTTCATCATGTATCTGATGCAGAGATGTATGCCTGTCTTGTGACCTACTGTTGGAGGACAAAAGGAAGACTCAGATCCCCCACTGATACATTTAGAGCTGAAAACCACTGAACTCTTACTTTCTTTCAAAAACTCCGCTCAGTGTGACTTTTTGAAAGTGCTTTGGATATAAATTGAAACTGGGCTAATTTGGATTACCATTGCTACCGTGTCTACCTAGACAGCAGGTAGCACAGTCTCAGTTTTTCAAAGACTAAGTGCTCCAGCACAGCACTTTCCCCTCAAATTATCCCTAGTAAACCAAAGTAACAAATTTCTCTTTCTGCCAGGTCTACAAAGCTCATACAGTTTCAAAAAACTATTATGCCCTTATTCACTGGAGGGAAAATTGTAAGCAAATATCCACTGTTCATGACCTGTGAGAACTTCTAGATGAAAATGTGCACCTCTTATACCTAGAAAAGGATTCTGTTTGTTCTACAAGTCTTTGCTAAACTTTTCCATCATTATCTTTTCCCAGTTTACAGTAAACTGAGATTATGCTAGTTTTATCACTCTAGTTGTGTAAATTTAAATTTAAACCTGGTAAATATAAACCTTAATGCCCTTCTCAAGGATTCACTAAACAGATTATCACAATAATGATACAATTGTTATGTCATAAAAACAAAAAAATATGTAAGTGGGAACACTGCCAGTACTTGAAAGACCACTGGAGATTCAGTGCTATGCCAATGAATAGCTTGTCAAACTGCAGCTAATGTCTTCTCATCAAAAATAAATATCTATACTTTCACACCACAACAAATATACCATGAAATATTAACCTAATGGTGTATCCATATGCTTCCTTTAAAAGCAAGGAAATAATAAACCCAAACGGTGTTTTCTGCGCTAGGATCTAAAGGACCTATTTCTGAAAGATATGATGGGAGTTTTCAGCCCAAATCCGTGAACTGAAAACAGCACTGAAACAAATCACAACCTGATTCCCTTGTTCAAAAGTGGCCTTCTTCACTACACTGCTGAGCCCTTGGTTTGATACTGTAAATTTAAGGAACATCTTTTTTTCACTGCCTCTAGCAGGAGTTAGAGACATAGCTTCTCAACTGCTCTTTACTGCTGCAGAAAACTCCAAAGGAGCACAAGTCACAGTCACTTCAGAAATAATGAGAAATTGAGGCTATTTGGGGATTATATTGATGTGAGAGTGCTTTGATATTTTTGTACCACTATAAATCTAAACTTCTCTTGATTCCAATTCTTGAGCATGATAAGGATCACTCCTATTAATTATGCTAATACCAGCATTAAAACATCAGCTGGTAATATATCCCCTTTCTCCATCAAGACCCATACTGTAGGCCAGTAAATATGTTTTGATTATACAGAGCCAGAGAATAGGGTTGGGAAAAGTCATAACTCTTTGAAGGAGGAAAAGAAACCTAATAGATTGGGAAAGACGAAGAAGAAGAAGAAAAGGGAAGAATCAGAAGAGACATGGAAGAATCAGAAGAGACATGGAAAAAGAGAATTAGAAAATCACAGAGGACTGAAATTAAGTGTAACTGAACTTGTAATTTGGGTCCAAGAATTCATTCATTCAATTTAGTTCACCCTAGTGGAAGAAACTTGGATAGAATACCAGTATCCAAAAAATTATGTCCAAATTTCAGAAATGTTGGGCAAAATGGGGATCCACAGTTTTGGAACCCCCTACCAAAAAATGTGGTTTTTTCATTATTATTACTAAAGCTAGCCTTCTATTTTGGTATATACAAATAATGAATATTTCATGTCCACCATGTAGAAAATGCTCAGTATCTTTTTTTACTAGCAGAGAACAAGACAAGATGATACGAGTTCCAATAGTCAACTAGTCAGAAAATTGCAAGATTGAGAGGCAAAATGAGAAGATTGAGGATCCAGAGAAAAAGGAGATCTGTCTAAGAATTTTGGTAATTAGAAAGTAATCCGATGTGTTCATTTTTATATATATATATAATTTTTTTTTGCCATATTCAACACAAATGTGGCATAACATTACTTACCACATTCAGTCATACATTATCATTAACATAACTGGGGACCAAAGAGGGATGGGTTATTCAAGCACTTGAAGACATTGCTTTTTCACATCTTCCTCTAAAAGTAGCAATTCTCTTTTAGTCATTCTACTCTTTCAAATAAAAAGTTCAATAGAAAAAAGAAAAAAAATCTCAGAATAATCAGTGAAGTCAACCTAACGTAAGAAAAAAAGAAGAGCTTTATTGTTTACTATGGAATTTTCCAGTGTAATTAATTAAATCCATTCCTAAAGATTTTAAAGCTTTTTAGCTAATGAATATCTTTGCAATTTTACAGTGCCACTCCAGTGAAAGAGCCTCTAACTTATCTCTGGTAAGTAGCTACTGCTTTCTTGTACCCCACTTGCAATGAAGCTGAGTTAAATATTCCCTCTAGAACAAATTTGAGCACAGAACATGTCAAGCCCCACTAAAAGCCTTGGAAACTTCAACAGAAAGCCTGTTATATTTGTGGGCTGAACTGCTAACAAAGACGCTCTGTTTCTTTTTGTTTGCAGAGTCTAAACATTCAGAGTAATATTAGGTTCCTTCCTAAAACCTAACAATAAGTAGCTAATCATTATTACTCCTGTGGTACCACACTGGTTATGATAATACGCAGATCTCATTTCAATGAATATTGAATACTGTAGGAATCCCACAATTTCATTTAGTTGGAATCAATATCCTTTTCAAAACCGTGTAATTTGTGGTCGAATCCACAACAGGACCCTTTTGTGGGTTATGTACACAGCAGAAAGAGATCCTTTTGTCAGAAGTAGTTCTACAGTTCAATATTTACACATATCAGTATCACTATAGTGTAATGTTAAACAGTTTTCTTTCTATCATCAAACAGTATAAAAACTTATTCTTTAGTTGATTAAAATCTATCTGTAATTGTAGAAAGTAACTATATATGAACTGATTTTGCTCTAGTTTATTCAATTATCATTCTTTACAAATCAATATATAACATTTCATAATATGTTTTAAAAGTCAAATTAATATTTAATATTTGCCGTTGGCTTCCCCAGGGAAAATTACCCATCAACAGACTTGCTTATTTCTACTTCTAAGAGGAGACGCAGTTGTCTCAGAAATGGAGACCTAAATATTGATTATGTACCTACCTAGAGCGGCCAGCACCAACATTGCTGTAGCCTGAGGTGGCACCAAGCTCGGTGGAGCTAATTTAAATCAACTGCCTATCATTTTATGTCATCGTTATCAACAACTGTTACATTTTCCACTTACATATGGCAGTCAATCTCTGGTTTACCTAGAGAAGTGCATTTAGATTGGCCAACTCATGGAGCTGTTGATGTCCAGAACTACAGGGTTATTCTATAAACGGTGTATCCTTTCCCTGCTAGACAACGTTAATGGCTGCTGATCAAACTGGCTTGGAACACCGATTGCTATATGTTATAAGCTGGGATTCAGCTATTGTGTTTAATTAATTAGTAGTCTTCACTTCAAGGAACTACAGCAAGATCTGCAAAATTAGCAGTAACACACACAAACGCACCCAATCAGCTCCTTAGCCTACTCAAGTTGGAGGTCTGCTGATTTTTTTAAATATAGATAATACAGAAGGCAAAGAAAATGAGAGAAAGTACCGAGGCTGTCAGTGCAGCTCAGGTAAAAACTAGCACCAAGCTCTCTCAGGCTTTCTCCGCCTACTTTACAGAAAAAAATGAAATTATGAATATGTTTTCTAGGCATCTAAAAGGTTATACTCCTTGACACTTGCCCTGTCCTTCCTCTTCTTGACTAATGGTAAAATATATCCTTCACTACATGTTGGAAATTATACAAATTAAACCACGTATCTTCATTTGTCAGATATCTACATCATGCTAGATGGGTCAGACAGCAATGACTTCTGTATTTAAACAAGCGCATAAATTATGACTAAGTAAGGGCTATGAAGCACGAATTCCAGGGTTCAAGCTGGGGAACAAAGTTTTGCCACCTCAGTCACAAGTAGCATAAAGCATTCAAATCTAATTTCAGTTTGCCTTCAGTGGCATTTACGGAAAGCAGTACTCAATCAGGATGTTTCTGCCCTCCTCTGACCTGTGTTATGCGTCTGACAGAACATCATTGATGTATCCTGATTAGCCATTGAATTAAGAGCTCTGCTTCCACTTCTGCAGTTGTTGACTGGACAGTTCAGCGTTCAATAAAGTAAGAAAGACACTGATGTGAAGATAAAGTAAATTGCTCCTTTTGCCGCAATGTGGGTGAATGCACTCAATCTCATAGCATCAAAGAATTGAAAGAATGAAGTCCCTGGTGTTGTTTCCTAGTCCTGGGTTTAGAAATCACTTTTGCAGTATCTCACAGCCACAACTCAGAAATCGGTCTCATTGTCATCTAGCAGAGAATCCCGTTTCTCCTCCTACATCTCACTGACATGATCGGTGTCTGAGGAAGCCCACAGAACAGCAATAAAACATGATTCCTGCTGGGAACCCCCTGACGCATTGTTTTTGAAGCTGTGGGCTAGCACTGCCGTGAGCAGTCGCTGAACGCAGTGTTCTCCCAGTCCGGGGAATGCTGATCCCCACGCACTCAAGTGTGCCCTTACGGAGTCGGATTCCTCAGGCTATGCAACAAATGGCATGCTTAAAGGGGAATGCAGTCTGAAGCTGTGTTAATGCACTGTCTCATCCCATTTTGCGGTTCCCGGGGCTATTTCCAATCGAATTGAGTTAGAACAAAATCCTGCTCTGAGTAGCTTCAATATTCTGGCTTTGCTACGACACAAAATTCAGATGAAATGGCTAGTAGTCTTAAAAAAATCCAAGTGAAACCTGAACAAATAGCCCTTTATTGTTGCTGAGTGCTAAACCATCAGGCCATATTCAAACTTTGCAGTGTTTGTTTTGCCACTTCTGTCCAATCCAAGTGGTCGTTTTATTTTGTTTTGCACTATTTATGTTGTTTGTGCTTTTTCTTCCATTTACCTCTTATATTTAATTTTCCTGCTTCATTATGTTCCCTTTTGGGTCAAGAGTCATTTGAAATGTCTGTGGCAATTCTTGGTTTTACTACATTTACAAGCAAAAACCAAAGAAAAGCAAAAAAGTAATTACACAACCATTTCATTGAAGTCAATAAGGCCATTCTTGGCATGAAGTGTTACTAAAGATTAAAGATAGCAGACGTCTGCTTTAAGTCACAGTCTTCTATTAAACACTGCACAAGAATACTAAATATAGTAAATGGTAAAGACTAAAATTTATCACAAGGTTATTATGGGAGCATTAATACTTTTACAGCTGTAACCCCACAGTAATATACACAGTACGTTGAGTACTAAAGCTACGGTGCTCCAAATGTCAATTGGCTCATAAATAATACATATCAAGTTCATATATACATGAATTTATTTATTTAGATTTATCAGATTTCACTGAGATGCTTATTATTGGGTGCAATAATGCGCCAGCTGAAAATATGCCCCTGTCAGTGGTGGCCAAGCACTGTTAGAGATGAAGTATTTTCAAACCTTTAAGACGGGCTTTAGTAGACAAATTCCACTGAGAGCAGCTGAAGTGAAGCCCGCAGGGCTGGCTGCCTTGGCGGGGCAGGATGCTCAAGATGCAGTGGGTACCGGCCAGGGTTGCCCGTGCCCCGGTACAACAGCACATTTATTGCAGTGTTGTCCTGAGCCACACGATGGCTCCAAGCACATGCATTCAAGCCTAATAAATTTTCAGACGATATGCTTGACAGAGTTTCATTAAATGGCAACTACTGAAATATGCTGATACATTAATGTTTAGAAGAACTGTTTAATTAGGGATAATCATGAGCCAGTTGTAGGCCTTTGTATAGTAACTAAACATAAACGTTAACAATTTGCTTTTATAAATGTTTAAATATGATATCTAGGGCGATTGGGACTTGCATGGTTACATCATGCTGACTGGGGTTTGTAATTCCTTCGAGCTTTGTTCTCTGGAGTTTCTTTTGTCCATCAGAGCACCAATAGGTGCTTAGGAAAGCAATCATCAGCAGTATATATGGAATAGCAGACAAGTCCACTGATGATGGGAACTTCCCAGCTGCCATATGCATCCACGTAGACATGTACAGAGTAAGTAAAACGTTCTCAGTCTTGACTCTGGTTTCCTTAAAAAAACCCTCCATGACTTTAGAGTTATTCAAGTGTTAAATCTACAGCTACGGGCTGTGAACTGCATCTGGGTGTGCAGTATAGATGAAGGGCTCCAGTAAGACCAGCAGTGCTACTTAGGTTTCACTAATGAGCAGGACACTTCTTCCCCTAGTCAATTGTTATGAAGTTGTTGAAGGTTAGAACTAGAATAAAGTCTGTCTTTTCACTGACATATACTGATTTCTGAACCCCTGGCACACAAAGACGTGTGTCCTATACTAGGCAAAGATTGATGCTAAACCCTGGAAATGGGTTTTGTTGGTGCAGATTAAATTTTTACCCATCTCATATAAATGTCATGTAAAATTAATTTACCAAAATTAACAAATAAGCTGCAATAGACTAATAATATGTAATAGACAAAATCTCCTGATCTAAACTATATAAACTGTTTTGTGCTGGCAGTGTTCCACTACTCCAAGAAGTTGAACCATCCATAAAGGTAAAATTCTTGGCTGACATAAGCTGGCAAAAAAGTTTAAAGTTCAAGCTCTTGGCTGCCATTCCCCTAGAAGAGACCTCTACTTGTGCTTCAGTCCTGATAGCTCCAGATGTCAATCAGCACAAAGCAGTTACATCAGGGTAATTAGTGAGCATGCATAGGGAATCCGGATATATGGTGTGTGGAAGATGAAGAGAAAATGGGGGCTTTTCCCCACGGTGACCTGGATTTGGTTAGCCAAGTAGACATGAAGAAGAATAAGAGAAACAGGAAAAGGTAAAAGAAAAAAATACTGACAGAAATAAAGACAGTATAAGAAAGGAGCTAAAATAGGCTTTCATGTATGTCTTTAAAAGAATATTTATTTAATAGATTGTAATTGCTGAAGAATAAAAAGCTACTCAACTGTTGTGCCAGGCTTGATTTTACTGTTTGTTTGGCCAGCTGTTTTTGCTTATTCATCTGGTTGTCTACAGACTTTGGCAATGGGAAACTGGAAATTTTGTTCATCTTAGTGTATGATCTGAAGGGATTTGAACCCACATCAATTTTATGTCATGTGACAAATTTGAGTGTAAACAACTCCAAAATAAATGCCAAGCTGTACCTGATTTTACATCAGAACTATGAACAATTGACAAAATTGTCAACCTTTAACCAACATCTCTTAAAACATACAAAATTATTTCACATATATGTGTTGGGGTGAGACCTATGTGTTGGGGTGAGACCCGTGCCTGGTTTAAGAGCTCATTCCAAACTCCTTATAGGGGTTTAAAAAGAATCAATGCTCTGCCTCATTTGTCCTATGAAAAACCTATCTCACTTGGAGGCAGCACTAAACTTGAGCTATGTAGTAAGTCCTATCTAATATTTTTGTGAAATATTATATGCTGGACATATAATTCTTACTTTCTGAAAGGCTCTTCCTCAAAATACACATCCTGCTCATTTCAACAGTAGCAGCATCATCGTGAGGAAATATAAATCAAGTTTTCAGCTCTCAGATACTCTCCTTTGCATATCAGGTAATAATAACCGTGATTTCATGGCCTCAACAGTGAGGCATTTACTCAGTAAAAAGCCTCAGTAAATTTATAAAGGATAAGAGCGAGGGTGTTTGGTCCATAGACAGAATGATTGTTTCAGATATTCTAGATAAATTTCTCAGTACGATATCTGAAAATTCTAGGTTTGGCTTTCTTTTCTGGGGACTCTTTTAGATTTCAAGGAATCATAATTTCAGTTATAATAACAGTAATTACTAATAATAACTATTTTGGTAATAACAGTAATTTTTCACTGTTAAGTAACATGGTTCTGAGTTATTTGTGTAGATCTGACCCACTTAATGTAGGACAAACCTCTCACTTAATCTTTCTCTGGGCAACCAGCTAAAGCATTCTGTACCATGCTTTGGTACCACAGAAATTAACAACGAAAAATATAGGCTAGTTCTTTCTGGAATGAGCTCTAGTAATTAAGAAATGACTTATGCA
This sequence comes from Athene cunicularia, assembly GCF_003259725.1. Classification (NCBI taxonomy): domain Eukaryota; kingdom Metazoa; phylum Chordata; class Aves; order Strigiformes; family Strigidae; genus Athene; species Athene cunicularia. The sequence continues at coordinate 20,788,460 of NW_020799105.1, forward strand.
GATTTAAGAGTTTCCCTTGAGGTACTCATACATATACATGTGTATTTTCTCAGAAATAAATTATGTGCTTTTATTTATTCCATATTTCTTATTCTCTTCGTTCCTCATCATTTTGGTTTAGGTTATGCAACCCAAAATAGTGAATGACAGACAGAAGAGGGCCACGGAATGACAGCATTTTGGAAAAAGTTCAGGGTAGAAAAGGAAAAAATCTGTGGCTCTTGTTCACGGACCGATGTGAATTGGTCACACCAGTTCAACTTAATGGAAGAGTTTCACATGGTTAATCATGTCACCGCAGAATCAATGAGGCTGATTTGGACAGATGTGCAAATCTATACAAAGCCCTCTCGTTTTTATTAGGTATTGAGGCACACAAAAGGGCCTGCCTCCATAGGATGGAGTCCTTAAATTGTGTTTGTGTCCTTGCGTTGCTCGTTGCCTTTGGTCCCACTGCCTCAGCAGGATTATGACATCCCTCTTACTCACAGGGACAACGCTTTTAGTACATTAGTTGGGTAGCACGGGGACATGGATACTGTCATTGCTCATTTGCTGCCTCATTTGGGTAAAAGAGCCGACTGTACACATATGCCACCTGAACCCATGTGCAAGGTATACTCAGAGTGCAGCTCAATCAACTTCCAGTGCATTCTGCTAACCCAGACAGGGTTAGGAAGTTTGAGAAAACTTAAGAAATGGGCTAGTTTTACTGTGCAGATGGGCCCCAACATTGCAAGTGCTGACCCTTACATATGTGACCCTTACAATGAAGATTTGGACTTCTGAAAAGTGCCTAGATCCACAAAATTCTTCTTTCAAGAAAATAAAATTAAAAAAAAAAAAAGGAAGTGAAACAATTTAAAATAGAGGAGATGTTCTATTGCAGTATGTTTTCAATCAATGGGTACACTTTGGGGATCTAAATAGCTTCCATTTCTGACTTTAATTTATGTGATTTTGTAAAAAACACACTAAAGTATTTGCATTTAGATTCATAGATTAGATACTAATACTAAGCATTGAAAGAATAAAAATAAAGAAAAATACTTTTTGCTCCCAAAAGTTTAAAAACAGAGTGAACATAATCACTATTTTAAATGATTCAAGAATGAACAAATGTAAGGTCCTAATAGTAACTGTCCTTTGTTTTCTACCAATGATAATAATGACCTCTTTTGTGAAATTTAGTTATAAGTGGGACTTCTTGAGTGAGCACAACGGTAGGAATTTTTCAGGATAATTTTGCTATGCTTCATTTTGGAGATAAATGACAGATTTTAACATCCTGAGCAGTAGAAAGATTCCTCTCAACTTCAGTGGGGCTTAAATATGACTTTCAACCTTCTACATTTTTGCAGTGATATGAAAAACAGAGGTTGTTTAAAAGTATTAATCTGAATTCTGAAATAATTGAACAATGCTCTTTTTTTTTAAAGTTAATCCTGCTATCGCTTCCCCTCCTGAAACCCATGCATTCTCTGACTGATGATGCATTCCTTAGGATTGAAATGTTTTTCTTCAACTTTTTAAACACTGGTCGATCTTCACCGATAACTTTTTCTTCACCTAATGCAGCCTGGGAATGCTTGATTTATCAATTTTTATAGGTAATACTTGTCTCTGATAAACATAAAAAGTACATGGGTGGAGACGGTGGAGTTGTCTAACAAATGTTTTGGGCTGGACCTGTGATTTTTCTTCACTAACCAGTGCACGTAGCCACATAAAACTACAAAAGTTAGAGTTTGATATAACCTTCATGAGAATCCTTTATAGGGAAGAAAAGACATCATCAGCCCACACAACTGCATTGACCTCAGAGCCTCCACAACTAAAGACCTAAGAATGGGCCCGACAACATTATTTCTAATTTCTAGTGAGGTTTTTTTTCTTGCTCTTAATATCCCAGAGGACTTACAAGCTCTTAGGGAATAGTCAAAAACACTAGCTTCTTCAGTTTCAGTCGTTACTACCACTTAGGTGTTTGTCATGTCCATTTTGTTTCAAGTTCGTTATTTTCCACAGCTTTTTGGTAGGATAAAAGTTATCCATTTTGATGGAAAAATCAGGCTTTTTTAAACTCAGTTTACCACAAGTTGCAAGATTTTGTCCCAAGGCAGGTAAGAAGCACACACACATCCTGCTGCATTGGCAGAGAGTTGTAACCTCCAGAAAAGCCGTATCAGCTCTGCAGCTGTTTCTGCCTGCGAACATCCCTTTGTGGACTGAAAGCAGGCTGCAGGTGGCTCAGCCTTCCCTCTAAGTATACAGGTGAGGAAAGGATTCAAGTAGCTTTCTCCTTTCTGCTCCCCAACCGGAGTCAGTACAAATAGAGACTACTCCTTGCGAGAGAAAACCACCTAGAACCCGAGCTAGCCACCTAAACGGCTGGATCACTATCTCCATCAGAGTGGCATCAGTTCTCTCTCTATGCAGTCACACCTAAGAAAACAAACAGGACTGAGAGCACATGCTGTGCCTGTTGTAGGGATGGGAGGATTAAAAAATTGTGTTGTTCCCAGGGTCATTGTGGTTTGCTCTGAGAATCTGCTGCAGCGCAGTGACTCTGCACTGCTCCTTCTGCAGGGTTGTAGCTTAACGCCACAATGTAGCCTGAAATCTGTTCCTTGCCAATTATCCCTATACTTCATATTTGGTTTAAAAGTCAACGCAAGTTCTGTTCATCAGACAGCTGCAAGCTGGGTCTAGTTTTGAAAAAAATCAGTCTGGAGTATTTATGCTTCATAAATCACCATCAGCTGATACATATTGGAGAATCAGAACACTGAAAGCATCTGCAGCAGGACAAATTTTTGTTTAATTTAATTGTTTATTAGCTCTGCTGATAACAGTTGAATGATTCCAAACACTAATACTAATCTGTGAGGAAAATCCCCTCTTCTGTAGCAGGACAGTAGCGAAGTCAAAGGTGCTGAAGGATCCATGAGCTAAGGCAACACAGTTGAAGAGAACTACATGATTCCAGGACAAAATCGAAAAGGGGAATAGTTGTGTGACTTGTAACTGTTTCCCCTTTAAACACTATATACGTGGTGTCTAGGTGCCCAAGGAGAGCAAACAGAGCTTACCTGCTTCTGTCCCCTGCCTCCTCCACAGTTTGTGTGGAACTGATAACTGCAGTACAGCCTGCCAGCATTATCTGAGAGCCTTTGCAGCTCCTTGTTTCACCACTGGCTTGCTTCACACAAATTATGAGGTTATTTCTGTAGGGAAGGACTATTCATGACAACATTTTTTTTTGTGTGTGTGTGTGCACACCTAGCAACAATATACATCCATGTTCAGTCACTGGGGGTACAAAGCAGAGGTAGTACAAATGTTTGACAGTAGAAGACTAATTGAGTGTCTGCAAAGGAAGGGGACATGTCTTTTACCACCACCAGCAGATTAATATGGAGATTTCACGATTTAGCTTTGTTTCCTGAAACAGAATCACATTTAAAAAAAAAATCTAGAATATAAATAGTTGACCAGGCTCTGCCTTGAACAGAAATAAGGCATACAGGGGAGAAAGATCTCATTTAAGTTACACTAACATTTAAGCTCTCTCTCCAATGCCAGTCACACCCCTGTGTTTTCTGGGCTTCACTCACCCTCCTTGCAACAAATCTAAGCACCGGTGTAGTTGTTTGTAGATGACGTTAGTACAGAAGCTTATGCCTCTCTTCTTCCACAAACATGGTCAATAAAAGTTTTACTACATGGTAGTTAATTCAGAGTTGAAAGCTTCCAACTGATGCATAGTGGTTATATTAAGCAGATAGGTTTAATAAAGCCTCTCTGGCATTAATTCTCCAGCAATAATAATGTAGTAAAGCGAATTGAATCCCTACTGCAATACTGATGGTTGTTTTGTAACTGTGTGCGGTATTAATAGCTATGAACACTTTCCTGAAGGACATGCCTTCAAAGGCCACAAGAAAGCAGATAATTAAATACATTTAAATGTGAATTAGTTTGCTGCATTTTGTGGCTTAAGGCTGAACCTCTCTTAGAATGAAGATGTTCAGGATTCAATCCCTCCACGCAGAGAGGAAGTGAAATGAACTCTTGTGCAAAACTAGGCTAAGGCAATACAAGGATTAGTGTGGCTCAGAGCTTGCCATTGGCAGGAAGGGAGGATGGATTGGAGGAATCACAGGAGCAAACCAAGGCCATCGTTGTTTCCCTGCCTTTCTCCCATCCCAACAATGTGCTGTCCCACATATTGACCTCCTTTAGGCAGAGGTTGAGCTGGACCCAGCTCTGGGAACGCACGGGCTCTGAATTAAACACACATTTAGGCTATAATATGACATACTGGGCAGCATCAGACCGAGCGAAGCAGGAGTGACGCGCTGGGTTAGCTGCATGAACAATAAGAAGTAGGGTTTAAAATGGCATGAATGCCTTAAACGGGCAGAAAGCCCGTTACATATGTACCGCAGAAAGTATTCAGATGTTGTTAAACCTTTATACAAAGACCAAGTAAATGTTCCAAGCTCGGTGTTAGCATGGGTGGTCTGCTACGTAATTGCCCGTTGCACAAATGACCAGCAGTTTACATCTTTATAAACAGCCGCTATTATCTATGCCTAGTGGTGCTCCCCCGTGATTTTTT
>NW_020799105.1:20793133-20802134 GCF_003259725.1 Athene cunicularia
CCCCGCGGCTGGGGACCCCCCCTTCGGTTGCCGCCGGCCCTTTCGGGAGCCCTGAGCGAGGGGGAGCTGCCGCCGTTGTCCCCCCTCTGGGGCGCGGGGTGAAATTTCTTCACGGGGGGGTGGGGTGGGGTGTGTGTGAATCGTTGCAGGAGCCGCTCTCCCTGCCCAGAGATTTTGCCGGAGACCTGCGGGAAATTTTTGTCGGAGAAACTACTGTTTGTGAGAGGAGTGTGCAAAAACCCGACCAAACCAGTCAAGGGCTCGTCGGCCAGGGCTGTAAATGTCCCTCAACAGCTGCTTGCAGCAGCGGGTGCCCGCAGCGAGGGGGCCCCGGGGCAGGCACCCCCAGCGGGAGATGCGCGGGGGGGGTTAGCGGGGTTTGAGATGCGTCTCTGCACGCTGCTATGTAGGAAGGAAAGTCGTGAAAATCTGGTCGCTGAAAGATGTGCAGCTATCGCTGCGGGAACACTCTTTTTGCCTTCTTTAGGAGAAAACAGTTCGGTGTTATTTTGCCCTGTGTACTTCAGGCAGGCTTTCCCCTTTCTCTTCAGTGCTCGACCTGTTTCTTCTTCCTGGCAGCTTGTGTTCTCCGTGCATTCGAACAATGAAAAGTTCCACTCTTCGTATAAGTTTGCATTTCATTTCCTTACTGTTTGAAGATGAATATTCTCCATTTTTTGTGATCTCCCAGAAGTATCACAGAAACTGGATCAGATTCCGTGACTATTTGTCTACTTAAGGCTGGATGCTGTTGGTCACAGGTGCAGGCAGTAATAGCACAGGGCATCAGTGATACTGACTTACAGCTGGTGATACTGGAATGCTTTGATGCGATGCCTTCCTGAACCTCTCATGGTTAATGAATAACTTGCCCAATTTACTGGTGTTTGTGTTTTTCCTCAGTGCTCATTAGTCTTGAATATTGATGTAATTCTTTTGATCTGCAACATGTTTGGTAAGTGTATTTCTCTTCATTTTATTATAAACTTTGATGCCTTCAACACCTTTTAAGGTATCTTTGATACCTTTCAGTTCAGTTGCATCTTACTTTGAAAATAGTCCTGTTCATCTTAGCAGAACTCTTTCCTGGAATATGTGGCCTTAGAAGGTGAGCAAAGACCTCAGAATCTGATGCTACATCAGAACCTTTTCTTCATTGCAAGTGCATGTGTAATTCATCACGTGCACCATCCAGTAAGAGATCTCTTCATATAGCTTATTACCATGATATATGTAAATCATGACCCGTTATAAGTAATAATTTCTTGGGTATGCTTGTCTTCTGTCTTCATTTCCTCTCTAAAAGATTTTGTAATTCTCACTACGCTTTATGCTGTGGTTCTAAAATAAACTGAGGGGTGACTAAAGGAAAAGCTTTTGGTAGAGTCACCATAATGGCAAATGCCTATGTAAGCACTTTTCACATTTTCATGTAGCTCAGCTCCTGGCTTCTTGGAATTCTGGGAAATAATTTTGACAATGTAGATGTCAATAAATGCTCTAAATGACCTATTACAAGTACCGAACACCTTAGTATTCGAAATTCAGGTTGGTGTTTAGTTTCATGAAGAACTGCACTTTATTTGCTTGTAATGGTGCAGGAATATAATCTCTAGGTAGACCAAAAGAATAGCTTTTGTATTCAGATAATCTTAACGCCAAGGTAATCTTTTCCTGTTGAGATAATATTCAATATTTCTCTCCGTTTTTCTAAAGAGGCAGTTACTCATATTTTGAAAGTTCTATGTTATGGAGGTTTAAATACTGTGGGTTTTGTGGTTTTGTAGACAGCCAGGGCAAGGATTTTTATGGAGTGTTGAGTTCATTAAAATATCTTTCCAAGGATGAACAATTAATGGTGAATTTGGAAGCCCTGGGACTGGAATCCAGGCAGCAGCAATGTAGGTTCTAGTGCAGAACCGATTTCTAGGAATGAGAAGGCTAGGCAGTTCCCACCTCCCTTGGGAAGGAGGGATGTTAACATCTGTGAGTTGAGGGTAGGTCTGAGATCATCTCGGTATTTGTCCATCAGGGACTGGACTGAAGAGAATTAGACCATTCTGAGAAGGTGTTGATGACTTCGGGTTTCTACCAACCTTTGTGGTGTTGAAAGTCTGACCTCGAAGATAATGGTTCCATAGCTATTTGCCAATCGTGAGCCATCTGTGACTCTCAGATGTCTTTTTAGCTTCAACCTACTGATTAATACACTTTAGAGTAATATACTGGCATATTTTGTACCGTAAAAAGCAAAAGGGAAAAGGGTGCATATTCCATGTTGTAGTTTTGCTTGTTGATAAATGTCATTTCATAAAAATGGAGGTGTGAAAACTTATGTTGATGATTGCTGAAATTGAATGTATTGCCAATTTGAATGTATTTTACAGCAACAACAGTCATATTTTGTGTACTTAAGACCATCAACCTTTTTTCCCCCTCAGTTGCCATATTTATCAACTTTAGTTATTCCACCAAAGGCAAACATCTATAGTTATGTAAGATCTCTTCTATCATGCCAGCGTACACTATTACAAGTAATACACGTTTTTGATGGTTGTGTACTGGTTTAGATCAATTCGACAGACACTCAGGGAGGATATTGGTAACAACTGACTCAGTTCTAGATGTTTTGTTCTTAGCAGTTGCAAAGAGTTCTCTTAGCAATTAAAGACTGGTTTAGGTATTGAAATCAGCAACTCTGTGCACTTACAAAGATCTGTGCTGAAGGGCATTTTAGCCCTCAGGATTTACTAGTATTGAAGAAAGGATTAGTTAGGAGAGATTTATTAGAAAAAACTACAGCTGCCTGAAATTTAGAAGCAGGAGTTGGAAAAAAAACAACAAAGCAAAACAACACAAACCAGCCAAAACCCAAACACAACTGGTTGCAGTCAAAAACATACTTAGTGCACACTTTACTGGCAAGGTAAATAGATGTTCTTTGAGTACCTTCAGCAAGATTGCTCTCAAGACACAAGTCACAAGCTGCAAGGACAGTGGTACTTCTGGTTTGCCCTACAGTTTTTTCCCCATTCTTATCATTAACAAATTAATTTTTAATTTTCAAAAATTTAGCCTTTGACTGGGCTGAACTGATCCTAATGAACATAGCAAAGAAAATTCTCACGTTATAATTTGACCATTACATTGTTACTACACTACGCAGTTTCAAATATTTTCCAGTTAAACCTTGACTTTAATAAATTCTCACTTCATATTTTTGTTTCTTTAGTTTTTTATTTCTTAATAAATATCCATGGGTACAGAACTGGATTTTTTTAAAGTGAAAATTTTGATGTAAGATCTCAGTAGTAATGGTCTATTTTTAATATAACAACTGTGAGCATGTACTTTGTTTATAGAAAAAAAATGAATGCTCATTTGAAGAATGATTGAATTAGGGTCTTGAATCTCAGTTTTCTTCATTTTGTACTTATTCCTATGACCTGGAACATCTTAAGATGCCTGATTCATGCTAAAACGTGTAAACCATGGCCAGTCTTTCATCTGCTCCATGCGGACAGTGGCATTTGTCACTTAATTCTTGACGAAAGCAAATTGTTTTGACTGACTTGGTTTTATTCAGTTAAGGCAATTGTAAAAAGATTTGTGAGCAAGTCTGATATTTTTACACGAGTGATGCCCTTAAAACAATTGTCTTCATCTGTCCTGAAAAGAATTCATTGAGTGGTAGCTCAGGGCCTGTAATTGCCCATAGGGATGTCTTAGTTTCTTAGCAAAATACCTAAACCAGAACATGTTTCCTACAAGGAAAACTTTCAGCTGTTTCAGAAGTTTTAAAAGACCACATCATTGTCTTGCTAGGAAAACAGAAGAATTTGCATGTATTGTATATTTAGCCCCATGACTTGTCAACAGCATATCACTGATGTTTCTAGAGCTAATTGATTAAAAAGACAGTCTTTCAAGGATGGCTTCATCAAACCTCGAGCTCTTCAGTGAGTGTGATGTGATTAAACTATAAATGTCATTCAGAGTAATTGGATATCTTCCCTACAGCACGGTCTCATTAGCAGCCTCCCCTGGGAATAAATGTTTATCTGCAGACTAACATACATATACATTACACCCATATGAGTATGCAGTACTGACTAATGCTGACATCTTTTGTGTGTGTGTGTGTGTGTGTGTGTGCCATGTTGAGAAAATAAATGCTGATTCTGTGCATGTTGGGTTTCTTACAAGTTTACAATATGAAGATTTTAATCAGGTTATGAATATGCATGAAATGATTTAGTGTGGAAAGCTCTTTCAAGTAGCTTTCTTTGTCATGGGTGGTGATCTTCTGGATATTCTGCATATGGTGCCTTCATAAATGGTACTATGTATTGTCTTGTTAACACAGACAGAAAATCAATTAGCTGAGCAAATTCCACAATGCTGCAGTTCCGCTTTACTCTCCTCAGCTTGCGCTTGCCTTTTCTCTGTTGTATCTACTGGATTTCTGGAGGATAGACTGAGCTATGAATCACGAGCAGTTGGAGATCTGTAGGGAATGTAAGCAAAATGGTATTGAGAAGAAATCACCAGTCTGAGACATTAAGATTTGTTTCCTCATGCTGACACAAATGCTGCCAAATTGCACAAATCAGCTGAGCCAAGATTTCAAAGCACCTTTTAAGCCTAGGCTCTCTAGATGAATGTTTCAAAGTGGAGTAGGTATTTGGCCACATGAGCTTCTTAGTCTTTTTGTGTCCTACATTCTTGATTTGAGTATCCCATAATTCTGACTTTGTTTGGAACCTGATTTTTGGCTTCTGATCTTAAAAGTCTTGGACTTCATTTCTCTGTACCTCATTTTCTCTTCCAGAAAGGAGAGTAATACTTCTTTTTCTCACCTTTTGTTCATTTAAGTCTTCATCATGAGGTATGTGGACAGTAGCCAAACCCATTGAACGTTGAATATGCTTGGAGCTTTTTTAGTGTTAGTTTCACAAATAATAATGACAATAGGAAGTGAGAACGTCAACCTGTTTGATTACTAACCTGTTTAAAAACAGTTACTATATTGTAAACCGTAATATAGACGATACTAAAATGAGGAAAAGATTTAGTTTCATGGCCCGAGTTGAAGTCTAGTTCACTGAGGTAGGGTTAATGAACAGTTAAGGGAAAGACCTGCTCTAAAAGAGACCGTAGCCTCTCTGGTGCTTAGGATCTGAGAATATATATCAAAGGTTGCGTATTCAGCTCCAGTGGCAAGCAACAGACTTGTTCCAGCGCTCAGCAGAGTCTGTTATACCTTTGAAGTGATGGAAGAATTAGAATGCCATGGAGCTTCTGTAACTCGCTGAATGCAGCTGATATATCACAAAGTAACCTGAATTTTAACTTTGCTCAGTTCTGCGTCCTTGAGAGGTTACTGTAAAAACAAAAGGGCCATAAATACCTATTATGCCTAGTGTAATATGAAGTACACAACAAAATGACCGTGTGCCTGTCCTAATATCTATGAAGTATCACCGAGCTAACAGAGACACTTGGTACTTGGTGTTCCACTGAGCCAAAGCTTCTGTTTCCATTGTTTTCTTTTATATTTCTTGAAACTAGGGTAGGATTTTACTGACTTTAATAACAGCTACTGAGAGGAAAGTATAATTGTCCTTTTGTGCAGACTACTTTGTGCAAAAGGTAGACTGTTTTACAGACTGATATATCAATACTTTAGAGCATGGGACTAAGTTTATTTCATTTGTCTTCCCTGAGGCCCAGTGGGCAAAAAAGGGAGGATTTAATGGCAGGAACTCTAATTGTCCTGTTAATAGGATGGGATTTATAGTTGATGTTCATGGTAAACTCACAGCTGAATACATGCTAAAAAAAGATGTTATTGTAGATGCTAAAGCAATCTGCTCCAGATTTTTCAGGAGTAAATGGTGACTTTGTCTCCTGTTGAATCCTATTTACTCACTGACTTTGGCACATTGTGCTTTTATCTGCTTCCAGCCCTGACTGAGCATGTTTTAGAGTGAGAATGCTACTAAGACTGACAGGGTTTCTGTAAGGGAAATTTTTCTTTAAAAAAAATTGATTTTTATACTTTGATCTGAGCACAGACAAGCTGTGGCACAACTGTGTTTCTTATGGCAAAGACTTTAAGTAAAATACAGTCTTATTGCTGAGAGCACAGTCATAACTGGCACAGTAAACCAAGATCTTTACAGTCTCCCGATCTGTTGGTGACTTTGAAAAGCGAGTACTTGGGAATAGTTGGCAGAATTATTGATGCTAAAGGTGGATTCAGGATCACATTTAGTGTGTCTTGTAACTTTTTCTGTGGTAAGCACTGTGCTGATGCTGAACAGAGGATTGTTGAGTGGTGTATCTATACTGGCAAGGATTAGTGGACAAAGAGAGAAAGCTAAAGACAATATATATGTCCCTAGTTAAAAGTATTGGTTGTGATATACTAATGAACATCAGGGACTTAAACCTGAACAATTAAGGAAAGCTTCACTGGTTCCTGAATCAGAGTAACTGCTTTACAGATGATCCAGTTTGATTGTCTTCACAGAAAAGACAAAAGTTTTCATCAGATGTGGCACTTGAGCTAAGCCTTTTCTAACTAGGTGGATTTTAAGGTACTTTCCATTCATGGTTTTCCCTTGCCTTGTAAATGGTAAATTTGTGATCATTGGACCACAAGTCATTGCTATGCAAGAAACTCTGATCTAAATGATTCTGCAGAAAACTAGATTAAGAATGTTCCTTTGTTGTAAATCAGATTGCTACAGCCACTGTGAATTGTATTTGTTTATTCCTCTGCATTACAAACCACTTTTGGATAGCTTTCACTATCCAAATGAGTAAATATTTTCCTTAGTAAAATACCACTGAATTTTAATTAAAATTGCGTATAGATAAAATGCAGTAAGTGGGGATTGTTTTACTGTAGGAACTGTAGGCTAGAGTAACAGGGTTTACAACTGGTGTTTTCATAATAAGTGGCTGATTAAGATTACTTATGCAGGTGAATTTCGGAGAATTGGGAAAGAGTGCAAAAGATGGTAAGAGGGGTATAGAAAACACCTTTTCTGAGAAAAGATAGAAATAGCTGAGCTGTTTAATCTAGAAATCTGAGGAGACATGGCAGTAATCTTCACATGTAAGCAGCTGCCATAAAGATGTCTGAAGAAGGCAAACTGCTCTTCATGCCCTTTTGGAATTGTACCGAAACGAAAGATTTTTAAACTTGTAGCAAGGGAAACTCAGACTGAGTGTGGGGAAATACAACCTAATTGTGAAGACTTTTGGGCGCTGTGATAGATTGCCTGAAGCATATGTAGAATCTCCACCAATGGAGATTCTAAAAAGCAAGTTACGCTGAAGTATCTTGGGAGTATTTTACATAATGTTTTCCTTTGCTGCATGGCTGTGGGGGAACAGATTAGGTGGTCTGGTAAGTTGGCACGAATCAATTTATCGGACTGAGGTTTATGCTGCCTGAGAGTGCCGCAGTGCGTGGGGAAAAGTTGAAAGCCACTCAAGCAAAATTTCTTGTGAGAGATTTTTGTCTCATGTTGATGGGCAGAAAAGGAAATGGTTGTTACCAGTTCAGTTGCTTGGAGAGCACTTTAGCAAAGACTGAGCAGAAGCTGATGATGGCTTTTGGCTGGAGGGCAGCACCATGCCAACTGCCATATTCTAAATATTGTGCATTGACGAGATTGTAGGCAAAACCAAATCTTAGATTAGGTGAAATGTTTTGCTCTGCAATCTTGCAGTTAAACATTTTACTCTATTTTGAGTGAAAAGTTCTACTACTTCTTTAGCATGTATAACGGAGGTGTAAATGTCAGCTCAGAAATATTTCAACTTTGAAGGATTTGTGGCACCCTGCCAAGTGTTGTGAAGCCTTGCAAATCGAAAACAACAGAGGAGAGTATAATTTCACATGAAGTGTTACGTTTTCATTAGCTGCCAATTTTCAATAATGGGAGAACAAATCTGGTAGCCTGACTGTACTCTCATAGCCCGCAGAGAGACCATTAATAATTTCATTCATTTAGTGTCCAGGGTGCTTTACAGGAGTGTAACTATTGCTACTGGACTTTAGTGACTGATGCAAAATGGCTAAAAATGATGTTCCTATTCCCTATTACTCTATATATTTATTTTTTAAATCATTATTAATGCTCTGGAACATGTAGTTACTCACACAAGTGTTTTTTGATTGAGTTATTTTAAAAATTTTAAAATGGATTTGATTGTGAATGTCATTAGACCTGTCTCTTTCCCACCCCCCCCGGAGAATAATGAAGGCATTGCATACAGCAGCTATGATCAAAATAACTTGTGAATTTTTATCACATTTAGTAAATAACTTGGCCAAAAAAAAGTGTCTCTTTAGTAATACTAAAGTATTTTATTTTAATTTTTTAATTTTAAAGGCACTTTTCATTAAAATTAGTTTAATGGACTCCCAGACAAAATATGTCATATAAGTTTGGGTTAAAATGATATGTTCCTGCTTGACCAAAAAAATCAATGTTTTAATTTCACATAAGAAAACCTCTTAATTGAGCCTTCTAGATTGATCCATAGTATTTCTCCCCTCTCTCACTTCCTTACCAGTTCTTTATCTTTTAGTCTGGGAATGCGTTTTGGCATTTAGCTCTAGTTGTGGACAATTTGTGTGGTACTACTTAATCCTCACTTTTGTTCAGCCTATACCCCTCAGAAACAGCACTATGTGGGGACAGGCTCCACTGCCATGTAGGTTCTCTTTCATGGTCATGTCTCTGTCTATCCATCATATGTTTAAAGGGAGCAAACAGTAGTGCATCGCCAATGGGATACAAATAAAAACTATTCATATTATAAACATATTCTAGGCTAAAAATAACTAGGCAGCAAATTTATCAAATTGTGTTCATATTATTATTGTGTTCATATTATTAAAATTCAGGTTCTGGCAAAAAGCTGAGTGAGAAAGAAAATTTTTTGTGTAGAAGTAGTAGGCTTTTGAAGAGATTGGGGG